>NW_027530857.1:4667955-4734109 GCF_008692635.1 Crocuta crocuta
AAGCAGTTTTCAATTCTCCATTTATTTGGCTAGCACTACATGCCATGCCTTACTTTAGCATTTCCCTATGAACCCACCGCACCCAACCCACCTCCCATGGGGCTCTAAAGTGACTCTCATCCTGCCACACCCAGAAGGCAACCCCAGCCAGGACTACCTGCTCTCCAACGTAATTTCTTTCCTAGAAGGGAAGTTAACCACATCTACCAATAATCCCACTGTTCTTGCAGACAAGCCTCCCAACTGGCTGTGTAGGGAGCAAGCTTTGCCTTTCGGGGTGCCTGCAGCCGTGCAGGGGCTAATTGCAGACAGCCAGGCTGAGGGTTGATCCTCCCCACCAGTGACCTCCCAGTAGCTACAGTGACACCTCTCAGCATAATGTGGAGCAAATCCTGCTCAACAGTGCCCCCAGCTGGTGAAGCAGATCACTGCAACCAGCTGGACTGAGAGCCAGCCCTACCCATTAGCATGCCCACAGCAATTGTGGCTTCACCACAAAAGAAGGGTGCATTCAGCCCACACAGTGGACACCCCTAGAGCACCTGGCTATGGTGATCAGGGGGATTGTGCTACAGGTCACCACAGAACCCCTTTTACACAAGGCCAGTACTTCCAGGACAGGGATACATTGCTGACCTACCTAATACGTAGATGCCTTTGATTTCCTTTTGTTGTCTGATGGCTGCTGCTAGGACTTCCAGCACTATGTTAAACAACAGTGGTGAGAGTGGACATCCCTGTCGTGTTCCTGATCTCAGGGGGAAAGCTCTCAGTTTTTCNTCTCTTGACCTACCTGATACATAGAAACAAACACAGAAATTTACACAAAATGAGGATACAGAAAAATATGTCCCAAATAAAAGAATAAGACCATGTTACACAAAAGGTGTTAAGTAAAACAAAAATAAGCAAGATGAGGATAAGGATTGATATCCCTTCAGGGATTGATATCCCTTCTAGGAAGGGATTGATAAGGAGCTCAAGGTAACGGTCATAAAAGTACTCAGTGGACTTAATATACAATTGGACCAACTCAGTGAGAACTTCAACAAAGAGAAAATATTTTAAAAAGAACCACTCAGGGTTGAATAGTGTAGTAACTGCAGTGAGAAAGGAGTAGAGAGAATCAGTGGTAGATGAGAGGATGCAGGACAGATCGGCAACCTGGAAGACAGAGTAATGGAAAACAACCAAGTTAAGGGAACTCTGAACATCATTAAACATAATAATATTCACACTATAATGATCCCAGAAGAAGTGAGAGAAGAGGACAGAAAATGTATTTGAAGAAATAATAGCTGAAAGTGTTCCAAATCTAGGGAAAATAATACATTCAAATCCAGGAATGACAGAAAGCCCAAAATAAGATGAACCTAAGAAAGTCCACATCAAGACACAGAATAATTAAAATGAAAAAAATTCAAGATACCCATAAATACAGAAAAGATGGTGACGGTAGCATAACATATAGAATTGTTGAATCACTATATAGTATGACTGAGCATTGTGGGTCATCTGTACTTCAATAAAAACTAAACATAAAAAATCTTAAAAGTAGCAAGAGAATCTATCAATAGATGAATGGATAAAGATGTGGTATGTGTTTTTACACACACACACACACACACACACAATGCAATAAGTACTCAGCCCTAAAAAAAAAAATTAACATTTGCAACAATATGGATAGACTTAGAGGGTCTCATGCTAAGTGAAGTAAGTCAGACAGAAAAAGACAAATACCATATGATATCACCATATGCAGAATCTGAAAACCTAAAGCCAACAAGCACACAAACAAAAAAAAGAAAGAGACTCATGAATGAATGAATGTATGGTTGCCAGAGGAGAGAGGGGTATGGGGTAAAGCAAAATGGGGGAAAGGGAGAAGAGGATACAGCCTTCCATTTAGGGATGAAGACATCATTAGGATCAAAGATACAGCATAGGATATATAGTGTTTGGTATTGTCATGACATTATATGGTGACAGATACTAGCTACACTTGTGGTAAGTATACCATAACAAACAAACAAGAGGAAAGCAAATAGTTACACTTAAAGGAAATTTCATAAGATTATCAGCTGAGTTTTCATTAGGAACTTTGCAGGCCAGAAAGGAATGGCATGATATGTTCAAAGTGCTTAGAGCAAAACAGATATAAGCAAGTATACTCACCCAGAAAAGTTACCATTCAGAATTAAAGAGATAAAGTGTTTCCTAGGCAAACAAAAGTTAAAGAAGTTCATCACCACTAAACTGTCCTTACAAGAAATGTTAAAGGAACTTCTGTAAGCAAAAAATATAAGGCCATAATTAGACATAAGAAAATTATGAAAGAAAACATTACACTGATAAAAGTAAACAATAGAAAATAGCAGATTGATCACATAAAGCTAGTATGAAAAGTGGTAAAAATCAATTCTATCTACAATAAGTAAAGAGATTTACAAAAATAAAAAGATGTAAACTATGAAGTCAAATATATAAAACACAGTAGGAAGTAAAAATGTAGTTATTTTAGAATAGATTTGAACTTAAATTAACATCAACTTAATATAAACTTTATATATAGGGTTATATTTGAACCTCAACATAAGCACAACTCATTAATGTATAATAGTCACACAAATAATAAAAGTGAAGGAATCAACACATAACACGAAAGGAAGACATCAAATACAAGGGAGAGAGCAAGGGAAGGACAGAAAAAAAAACTATAACAAATAGAAATTAACAAAAAGGCAATAAGGACATACCTTCCAATAATTACTTTAAATACAATGGAGGAAATACTCCAATCAAAAGACATAACATGACAAAGTCAATAACAGCAACAAAAGAACCATCTGCATTCTGCCTACAAGAGACTCATTTTAGACCTAAACATACATATAAAACTGGGGAAAATAAAAACTGTACAGGACATTCCATGAAAATGGAAAAAAAAACTGATTAGTAATACTTTATATTAGACACAATAGACTTCAACATAAAGACTGTTAGAAGAGACAAAGAAGGGTGTTAGATTATGAAAAGAGACCAATCCAGCAAGATGATATAACAATTATGAACATCCATGCATCCAACACAGATACGTAAAGAAAATATTCTTGATACTTAAAGAAAATATTAACAGCCACGAAAGGAGAAATTAACAGTAATATGATGGGATTTTAACATCCTGCTTACATCAATGGATAGCTCATACAGAAAAATAATCAAAAAGGAAAGGTGGCTTTGAATATATTAGATCAGACAGATGGACTTAACATATATTTGTAATATATACATATATATACACACACATACACATATACTTAACACACACACACACACATATATATATATACAGAATATATACACATTGTTTTCAAGTGCACATGTTGCACTCTTTAAGATAGATTACATGTTGGACCACAAAGCAAGTCTCAATAAATTTAAGACTGAAATCATATCAAGCATCATTTGTGATCATGGTAGTATAAACCTAGAAATCAATTACAAGGGAAAACAATTGGAAAAAAACACATGGAGACTAAACAACATGCTTCTCAACAACAAATTGGTGAATGAAGAAGTCAAAAAAGAAATTTAAAAATACTTGAGACAAATGAAAATGTACCCAGAGCATTTCAAAATCCCTGGGGTGCAGCGAATAACACAGTTTTACAAGGGAATATTATAGTGACACAGGCTTATATCCAGGAACTTGAAATTATTAAATCAACAATGTAAGTTAACATCTAAATGAAAGAGAAAAAGGACAAAGCCCAAGTTAGAAAAAGGAAATAATAAATATCAGAGCAGAAATAAATAAAGGCAAAAAGAAGAAAGCATCAATGAAACTAAGAGCTGTTTCTTACAAAATATGAAAAAAATTAATAAGCATTTAGGCAACTCATCAAGAAAGCAAGAGAGGGAACTCAATTAAAATCAGAACTACAGGAGAAGTTACAAAATACCACCTAGAATACCACAGAGAAACACAAAGATCTGTAAGAGACTACACAAATTATACACCAACAAAATTGCATAACCTAGAAGAAATGGATACATTCCCAGAAACGTACAATCACCTGAGAGTGAATAAGAAAGAAACAGAAAGTCTAAAAAGACTGATTACTAGTAATGCAATCAGTAATAAAGAAAATTCTCCGAAAGATAAGAGCCAATGACCAGATGGGTTACAGGTGAACTCTACCCAATATTTCAAGAGTTATTACCTATATCATGCTCAAACTATTCCAAAAAATAGAAGAGGAATGAATGCTTCCAAATTCATTCTACCAGGCCAGTATTACCTTGATACCAAAACCAGCTAAGGATACTACACACAAAAAAATAAAGTTGCAGATCAATATCCCTTAGGAACATACATGCAAAAATCTGGAACAAAAAAATTGCAAACTGAATTCAACAATATACTAAAAGGATGATACACAACAATCAAGTGGGGTTTATTCTAGGGCTTTAAGGATGGTTCACTATCTGCAAATTAATCAACATGATACACAACAGTAAAAAAGTAAAGGATAAAAATTATATAATGTTCTTAGTAAGTACAGAAAAAGTATTTGACAAATTCAACATAGTTCATGATAAAAAGAAGTGGTATAGAGGGAACACTCTTCAAAATACTAAAGGCACATATGGCAAACCTACAGCTAACATCATGGTAAAAAGCTGAAAGCTTTTCTCTAAGATCAGAAACGAAATAGGGATATCCACTCTATTTTTATGCAACATAGTATGCCCAAATCTTAGCCTTGGCAATTAGACAAGAAGAAAAAAATGTATCCATATTGGTAAGAAATAAGTAAAATTGTCACTATTTGCGAATTAAATGATACTATATATAGAAAATCCTAAAGACTTCACCAACCATTAAAACTAATAAATTTAGTACAGTTGGAGGATACAAAATTAATATACATAAGTCTGTATGTTTTCCTATATAATTAACTTGCAGAATTGACATTAAGAAAACAATCCCATTTATAATGGCATCAAAAAGATAAAATAATCTAGGAATAAATTTAATCAAGGAAATGAGAGACCTTTACAATAAGACTCTAAGACATTGATGGAAGAAATTAAAGATGACACAAACACATGAAAAGCTATGGCATAGTCCTAGATTGGGGAAACAATTGGTAAAATGTCCCTACTACCCAAAGCAATCTACAGGTTCACTGGAATCCCTATGAAAATACCAATAGCATTTTTCACAGAAAAAGGAATCATAAAATTTATAGGAAACCAAAAATAAGCCCAACAAATAATCTTGAGAAAGAAGAGCAGAGCTGGAGGTATCACATTCTCAAGGTTCAGACTAAACTCCAAGGCTATAGTAATCAAAACGGTATGGTACTCATCCCAAAATAGATACGTGGATCAATGGATCAGAAGAGAGAGTCCAGAAATGATCCACATTTATATGGTGAATTAATCGATACAAAAGAGGCAAGGATAACAATGGGGAAAAGACAGTCTCTTCAATGAATTGTTTTGGGAAACCTGGACAGCTATATGCAAAGGAATCAAAGTGGACCACTTTCTTACACCATATGCAAAAATTAAGTCAAAACGGATTAAAGATTCAAATGTAAGATTTGAAACCATAAAACTTCTAAAAGAAAACAAGTTTTAACTTCTTGGACATAGGTCTTAGCAATATTTTTTTGTACCTTCTCCTAAGAAAGAACAACAAAAGCAAAATAAACATCAAAGTAAAAAAGCTTTTGCACAAGAAAGGAAACTATTAAGAGTCAACATGGCAGAGAAATAGGGGGACCTGAAGTTCCCTCCTCCCTCAAACACAGCAGTACTGAAGCCAGAAAACTTGGAATTCCAGGAAGCCAGGCTGCAGAGTAACAGAAACAACTCCAGATTTGATTCTTGGTCAATTCTCATTTTATGTATTTTTTTTTAAATATTTTTATTTATTTCTAGGAGAGAGAGAGAGACAGTGTGAGCAGGGGAGGGTCAGAGAGAGAGGGAGATACAGACTCTGAAATAGGCTCCAGGCTCTGAGCTGGCAGTCAGCAGAGAGCCCGATGCGGGGCTCGAACCCACGAACCGCGAGATCATGACCTAAGCGAAAGTCGGACGCTTAATCGACTAAGCTACCCAGGTGCCCCTGTCATTTTATGTATCTTATGTATGTTATGACTGGAGTAAACCTTCAGATTGAAAGTGAGGGAATGGAGAATTGCCTATCATGCTACTGGAAGTCAAAGGAAAGCTGGAGTAGCCATGCTTATATCAGAAAAACTAGATTTTAAACTAAAGGCTGTAACAAGACATGAAGAAAGGCATTATATCCTAATTATGGAGTCTATCCATTAAGAAGAGCTAACAATTGTAAATGTTTATGCTCCCAACTTGAAAGCATCCAAATACATAAATCAATCATGAACATAAGCAACCTTATTGATAAGAATATGGTAATTTAAGGAAACTTTAATACTCCACTTACACCAATGGATAGATCATCTAGGCAGAAAATCAATAAAAAAAACAATGGCCTTGAATGATACACTGGACTAGATGGACTTGACAAGTATATTTAGAACTTTTCAACTAAAAGTAGGAGAATACACATTCTTTTCGAGTGCACATGGAACATTCTCTAAGATAGATCACATACTGGGTCACCAAAGAGCTGTCAGTAAATATAAGAAGATTGAGATCATATCATGCATATTTTCTGGTCACAATGCTATGAAACTTGAAATCAACCACAGGAAACAATTTGGAAAGTCTCCAAAAGCATGGAGGTTAAAGAATATCCTACTAAAGAATGAATGAGTCAACCAGGCAATTAAAGAAGAAATTAAAAAAAACATATGGAGGCAAATGAAAATGAAAACATGACCGTCCAAACCCTTTGGGATGCAGCAAGGGCAGTCCTAAGAAGAAAATACATTGCAGTCAAGGCGTATTTCAAGAAACAAGAAAAATCCCCAATACAATATCTAACAGCCTATCTAAAGCAACGAGAAGCAGAACAAGAAAGAAACTCTAAAGCCAGCAGAAGAGAAAGAATAAAGATTAGAGCAGAAATAAACAATATAGAACCCCCCCCCCAAAAAAAAACAGACCAATGAATCTAAGAGCTGGTCTTTTGAAAAATCAGACTTCTCAAAAAGAAGAGAGAGAAGACCCAAATAGATAAAATCATGAATGAAAGAGGACAGATGACAGCCAAATACCACAGAAATACAAACAATTATTGGAGAAAACTATAAAAAATTATATGCCAACAAACTGGACAACCTGGAGGAAATGGACAAATTTTTAGACACCCACGCACTACCAAAACTCAAATGAGAAGGAATAGAAAATTTGAACAGACTCATAATCAGCGAAGAAACTCAATCAATTATCAAAAATGTCCCAACAAATACTGGTCCTGGGCCAGATGGCTTTCCAGGAGAGTTCTACCAGACACTTAAAGCAGAGTTAGTACATATTCTTTTCAAGCTGTTCCAAAAAATAGAAACAGAAGGAAAGCTTCTGGACTCATTCTATGAAGCCAGCATTACCTTGATTCCCAAATCAGACAGAGACCCCACTAAAAAGGAGAATTACAGGCCAGTATCTCTGATGAAGATGGATGCAAAATTCTCAAGAAGGTATCAGTAAATTGAATTCAATAGTATATGAAAAGAATTATTCACTATGATCAAGTGGGATTCATTCCTGGGCTACAGGGCTGGTTCAATATTCACAAATCAATTAATGTGATACATCACATTAATAGAAGAAATGATAAGAACCATATGATCCTGTCAATAGATGCAGAAAAAGCATTTGGCAAAATAGAGCATCTTTCTTAATAAAAACCCTCAAGAAAGTCGGGATAAAAAGAACATACCTTAACATCATAAAAGCCATATGTGAAAAACCCATAGCTAATATCATCCTCAACGAGGAAAATCTAAGAGCTTTCCTCCTGAGTTTAGGAACATGACAAGGATGCCCACTCTTACCAATGTTGTTTAACATAGCATTGGAAGTTATAGCCTCAGCAATCAGACAACAAAATGAGATAAAAGGCATCAAAGTTGGCAAAGAAGAAATCAAACTTTCACTTTTGTAGATGACATAATACTCTACATGGAAAACCCGAAAGACTCCACCAAAAAGCTGCTAGAACTGATACATGAATTCATCAAAGTTGCAGGATACAAAATCTATGTGTAGAAATCAGTTGCATTTCTATACACCAAAAATGAAGCAAGAGAAAGAGATATCAGGATATTTATCCCATTTACAATTGCACTGAGAACCATAAAATACCTAGGAGTAAACCTAACCAAAGATGTAAAAGATCTGAATGTTGAAAACTATAGAAAGCTTATGAAGGAAATTGAAGAAAGCACAACAAAATCGAAAAAATATTCAATGCTCATGGATTGGAAGAACAATATTGTTAAAATATTGATACTACCCAAAGCAATCTACAAATTCAATGCAATCCCAATCAAAATTGCACTGGAATTCTTTTCAAAGCTAGAACAAACAATCCTAAAATTTGTATGGAACCACAAAAGACCCTGAATAGCCAAAGTAATATTGAAGAAGAAAACCAAAGCAGAAAGCAAAACAATCCCAGACATTAGCCTATACTACAAAGCTGTAATTATCAAGACAGTATGGGATTAGAACAAAAACAGACACACAGACCAATGGAATAGAATAGAGAACCCAGAATTGGACCCACAAACGTATGGCCAACTAATCTTTGACAAAGCAGATAATTTCCATTATCCAATGGAAAAGAGACAGCCTCTTTAGCTAATAATGCTGGGAGAACTGGACAGAAGGTGAATGAAATTGGACCACTTTCTTACACCATACACACAAAAAAAGTCAAAATGGACGAAAGATCTAAATCTAAGGCAGAAAACCATCAAAACCCTAGAGGAGGAAACAGGCAACAACCTCTTCAACCTCAGCTGCAGCAATTTCTTGCTTACAGAAACTCTGAAGGCAAGGGAAATAAAAACAAAAATGAGCGGTTGGGACCTCATCAAGATAAAAAACGTCTGCACTGCAAAGAAAACAATCTACAAAACTAAAAGGCAACCCAAAGAATGGGAGAATATATTCGTAAATGACGTATCGGATAAAGCATTAGTATCCAAAATCTATAAAGAACTTACCAAACTCAACACCTGTAAAACAAATAATCCAGTGAATGGGCAGAAGACATGAATAGACACTTTTCCAAAGACATCCAGATGGCCAATAGATATATGAAAAGATGCCCAAAAGCACTCATCATCAGGGAAATACAAATCAAAACTACATTTAGACACCACCTCACACCAGTCAGAGTGGTTAAAATGAACAACTCAGGAAACAACAGATGTTGGTGAGGATGTGGAGAAAGAGGAACCCTCTTGCACTGTTGGTAGGAATGCAAACTGGTGCAGCTGCTCTAGAAAATAGTGTGGAGGTTCCTCAAAAAATTGAAAATAGAACTACTCTATGACCTAGCAATAGCACTACTAGAAATTTATCCAAAAGATACAAAAGTGCTGATTCCTAGGGGCGCTTATACCCCCAATGTTTATAGCAGCACTTTCTTTTTATTTTAAAAATGTTTTTAACGCTTATTTATTTTTGAGACAGAGAGAGACAGAGCACGAACTGGGGAGGGGAAGAGAGAAAGAGAGACATAGAATCTGAAACAGGCTCCAGGCTCTGAGCTGTAAGCACAAATCCTGATGTGGGGCTCGAACCCACGGACCGCGAGATCATGACCTGAGCCGAAGTTGGAGGCTTAACCGTCTGAGCCACTCAGGCATCCCTATAGCAGGACTTTTAACAATAGCCAGATCATGGAGAGATCCTAAATGCCCATCAACTGATGAATGGATAAAGAACATGTGGTTTATATATACAATGGAATACTACTTGGCAATGAGAAAGAATGAAATCTGGCCACTTGCAACAACGTGGATGGAACTGGAGGGTATTATGCTAAGTGAAAGAAGTTAGTCAGTGAAAGATAGACATCCTATGTTTTCATTCATATGTGTAACGTGAGAAACTTAACAGAAGACCTAAGCAAAGGAAAGGGGAAAAATAGTTTCAAACAGCGATAGAGGCAAACTGAAAGAGACTCTTAGATACAGACAACACACTGAGGGTTGATGGAGGGGGAGGGAAGAAATGGGTGATGGGCATTGAGGAGGGCACTTGTTGCATGGGTGTTGTATGTAAGCAATGAATCATGGGAATCTACACCCAAAACCAAGAGCACACTGTATAAACTGTATGTTAGCTAACTTAACAGTAAACTATATAAGCAAAGGACACCATGAACAAACCTAAAAGCCATTCTACTGAATGGGAGAAGATATATACAAATGAGATTTCTCATAAGGTGTTGATATACAAAATACATTTTTAAAAACTCATACAACTCAACACCAAAAAAAATTCCACAAAATAATCTGATTAAAAATTGGACAGATGATGTGAATAAACACTTCTTCCAAAAAACACATATGTGGACAATAGACACATGAAAAGATTTTCACCATCACTCATCATCAGGAAAGACATACTAAAGCCACAATAAAATATCACCTTACCTCTGTCAGAATGGCTAGTATAAAAACACAAGAAATAACGAACATATATGAAAATGTAGAGAAAAGAGAATCCTCACGTACTGTTGGTTAGAATATAATTTTTATGAAGCCACTATGGAAAATTGAATGGAGGTTCCTAAAAAAATTAAAAATAGTGGGGTGCCTGCGTGGCTCAGTCGGTTAAGAATCTGACTTCGGCTCAGGTCATGATCTCACGGTTTGTGGGTTTGTGCCCCACATCGGGCTCTGTGCTGACAGCTCAGAGCCTGGAGCTTGCTTTGGATTCTGTCTCCCTCTCTGCCCCTCCTATACTCATGTTCTGTTTCTGTCTCAGTAAGAAATAAACATAATTTTTTAAAAAAAAAATTTAGAAGTAGAAAGACCTTATAATCCAGTAATCCCTCTCCTGGGTATTTACCCAAAGAAACCCAAAAACACTAATTTGAAAAGACAGACACATCTCTATGTTTATTGCAGTATCATTTGCAATAGCCAAGATACAGTGACAATCCAAAAGCCTTCAATAGATGAATGGATAAAGACACAGTAGAAATGCATAATAGAATATTACTCAGCCATAAAAATAAAATTACAGCATTTCTGACACTATACATGGATCCATAGGTTATTATGCTAAATGAAATAAGTTATTCAAGGCAATGCCATGATATCTCCATAGAATTTAAAAATAAAAGGACAAAAAATACCCCACTGTACTTGTAGTAGTTTTCTCATTATTCCTGACAGAAAAACTAATTAGTAGCCTTACCTGTGGTGAATTTAGTCTTCAATCTGTCCAACCAGGGAATCTAAAAAGAACACACAGGAAGCTGTATGACTCACCCAACAGCTTTCCTTACAGTGACACTTGAACAAAGAGAACAGCCAATGGATTTCTCTGTCTGCAGATCAAGACAAATAGCTCCTATTTATGGAATTTAGTGCACTCTCTTGTCTGATTCAGGTGTGCAAACAATGAACCATGCAGGCTTTGGGACCCGTCCTGCTGTCCCACTAGAGAAGGGAAGTTCTTTCACAGCCCCACCTACTACTGAGTATAGTACCTAATCCTGACCATCTAATGAGCCTGACTGGAAAACCCAGGCAACTGGGAAGCCCATCCTAAATGTTGCTTGGGTGGGCAATCAAGCCAGCAATCGTATCGAACTGTTTTCAGCTAGTGACCACCCTCCCCCTTTGTCTCAGAACTCAGGCAGTGGTCTCACCCAAAAATAATCCTTAATAGCAAGACCCACCTGCTGAACATTTTACCATCAGACATGTTCAGCAACCAAAGCTGAGCTGACTGGTAAAGAAAACTATCTCTGCCAAAGTAAAATGGTTAGGTCTGAAAGGGGACACCACTTTTTGCAATGCATAGATAACAATGTGAGGAATGAAGAATTATGAAAAAATCTGGTTAACATGATGCACCAAAAAAACCGAATAAAACCTGAATAAGTGACCCCAAGAAATGGAGATCTATAAGCTGTTGGATAAAGAATTAAGAATGATCCCTTTAAAGAGGTTTAGTTAACTGTAAGCACACACACACACACACACACACACACACACACACACACTAAATAAGACACTAAATAAGGAAAGCAATGCATGAAAAAACTGAAAATTTCAACAAAGAAATCGAAATTTAAAAAAAATCCTGGAGCTAAAACATACTGAAGATTTCAAGGTAGAGTTTCAAAACAAACTTGTCTATTCAGAAGAAAGTATCAGTGAACTATAAGACATTTGGAATTATCCAGCAGCAAAAAGAAAAAACAATGAAAAGAAGTGAAGAAAGTCTGTGTAACTTATAAAGCAGAATGAAGAAAAAAACCCTCAATATTCTCAATATAGGAATTCCAGAAAAGGGGACAAAAAGTATTTTTATTTTTATTTTATTAAAAAATATTTTTAATGTTTGTTTATTTTTGAGAGAGACAGAGAGAGGTACAGAATGTGAGTGGGAGAGGGGTAGAGAGAGAGGGAGACAGAGAATCCAAAGCAGGCTCCAGGCTCTGACCTGTCAGCACAGAGCACAATGAGGGTCATGATCTCACCTGAACCAAAGTCAGATGCCTAACCAACTGAGCCACCCAGGCGCCCTGATAAAAAGTACTTTTAAAGCAATAATGATTGAAAGCTTCTGAATCCGTAGTAGAAATGAAATGAACATCCAAATCCCCAACATCTAAGAGATCCCCAATTTATTTAATCCAATTATGGCTACACCAGGACACATTAAAATTAAATTGTCAAAAGTCAAAGACAGAGAAAGAATTTTGAAAGCAGCAAGAAAAGAGAAAGAAATTATATACACAAAAACCCCTATAGGACTATTGGTGGATTTCCCAACAAAATTTTTCAGACCAGGAGAGAATGGGAGGATATATTTAAAATATAGATAGGTAGAAAACTTTCAATGAAAAATTCTGTCTGGCAAAACATCCCTTCAGAAATGAAAGAGAGATAAGGACTTTCTTGAACAAACAAAAACTGAGGGAGTTATCATTGGGTCTACTTATTGCTAAAATGTTGTTAACATGAGTTCTTGGAGTAGAAATAAAAGGAAAATAACATTATAACAGCACAAGGGTATAGTGTAAAGCCTCCTGGTAATAACATATATTAAATTCTGTAATATGGTAATGGTGGTGTTATTCACTTACAACTCTAGTTGCAAAGTTAAAAAATAAATGTAGCAAAAATAACAGCTATAATTTTTTATAGGATATGCAATATAAAAACAAATTGTGGGGCACCTGGGTGGCTCACTTGGTTACACTTCCAATTTCAACTCAGGTCATTATCTCAAGGCTTGTGGGTTCATGCTGTGTGTTGGGCTCTGTGCTGACAGCTCAGAGGCTGGAACCTGCTTCAGATTCTGTCTCAATCTCTCTCTGCCCCTCCCCCACTCACTCTCCGTCTCTATTTCTCAAACACAAATAAACATTAAAAAAAGAAACAACCAAATTGTGATCTGTAACATCAATAAAATGGGAGGGGGAGGAGAACTCTAAACATCAGGAATCGTTTTGAAGTTGTTGCTTAAAATAGGATGTTATAATGTTAAGATATCTTCTATAAACCTCATGGTAACTGTGAAATAAGAGAAAACACATTGGTCTCTGCCCCTGGTTCCTGGCACAGAGATCCTGAAGACTTGGTTATTTCCTATATTTTGTTGTACTGAGTCAATTTTGGGTGGGCTTCTGGATGAGGGCTGGTCACCAGAATAGAAAGCCAAGATTAGAAGTTAGGAGTTTTTAGTCTTCCCCGCCTAGCCCTCATTCTCTTGAGAAGGGAGAAGGTGTGAAAATGAAGTTGTCAATCAATCATAGAAGCCTCTATGCTTAGGATTCCCCATGACCCCATCCTTTCTATCTCTTCTTTGGCTGTTCAGTTGTACCTTTTAAATTACCCATTAAAAACCTGGTAAACGTGTTTTCCTGAGTTCTGGGAGTTGCTCTAGTTCATTAATCAAACCCGAGGCAAGATTAATGGGAATTCTAGGGGCACCTGGGTGGCTCAGTCAGTTAAGCCTTCCAAACAGGCTCAGGTCTTGATCTCACACTTTGTGTGTTAGAGTCCCACATTGGGTTCTGTGCTGACAGCTCAGAGTCTGGAGCCTGCTTTGGATTCTGTGTCTCCCTCTCTCTTTCTCTGCTGCCATCGATGCACTCTCTCTCCCAAAAATAAACATTAAAAAAGGATTAATGGGAATTCACTATTTGTAGCCAAATCAGACAGAATTTATGGGAAACATGGGGACCTACTACTGGCAAATGGAATCTGAAGTGGGGTGGGAGCATTTTCATGGGACTGAGCTCTTAATCTGTGAGATCTCCCAGTAGAAAGTGTCACAATTAAGGTTGTAGCAGTCTCAGCGGAGGTCACAAAGAACTGCTTGGTGATCTGTGGGGAAATGCCTCCCCTCACTGTAATTCAGGCCTTAGAATTATTTTAGTAGCCATAACGGAAAAACCTGTAGTCAATACATAAAATAACACAATAAAGTAGTCAAAGCATACTGATATCAAAGACATCAAATCAAATGGACAGCTAAATGTGAAACAAAGAACAATGAATCTACATAATGGCCACAAAGCAATTAGAAATGGCAATAGTAAGTCCTTACCTATGAATAATTGTTTTAAATGTAAACAGATTAAATTCTTCCATTAATAGACATGGCTGAACAGATTAAAGAAAAACAACAACAGTATACTGTCTACAAGAGACTCCCTCCAGCCTTAGAAACACATATATACAGAGAGTAAAGAGATGGAAAGGGAGATTTCAAGCAAATGATAACGAAAAGAGTAAGAGTAGCTACATTTATATCAGACAAAAGAGCTTAAACCAAAAATCATAAAGGAGACAGAGAAGGTTATAATATATTATGATCAATCCTTTAAGAATATAGAACAATTGTAAATGTTTATGTATCCAACATTGGGACAGCTAAATATATAAAGCAAAAACTAAGAGCTAAAAAGAGAAATAAGCAGCAATACTGTAATAATTGGGGACTTTACTATCCCTTTTATAATAGATAGATTACCCAGAGAATCAATAAGGTAATGGATATGAATAACGCTATAGGCCAAATGAACCTGAGAGACATTTACAGAACATTCTCTGACACCAACAGAATATGCATTTTTTAAAAAATAAGTTTTTAAAGTTTATTTATTTTGAGAGAGAGAGAGAGAGAGAGCGAACACACAAGTGGAGGAGGGGGAGAGAAAGAGGGAGAGAAAGAATCCCAAGCAGGCTCTTCATTGTCAGAAAGCACACAGCCCCATGTGGGGCTCAAGTCCACAACCATGAGATTATGATCTGAGCCAAAATTGCAATTTGGACACTTCACCAACTGAGCCACCCAGGTGCTCCCCAGAATACACATTTTTTTCAAGTGCACATGGAATATTTTCTAGGATAGACCATATATTATGCCACATAATAAGGCTTAGTAAATTTAAAAATATTAAATCAACCAAGTACCTTCTCTGACCACAATAGTATGAAATTTGAAAGTAGAAGGAAAACTGGAAAATTCATGCATACATGGAAATTAAACAGTCTCCTGAATGATCAATGGGTCAGAAAAGAAATTAAAGGGTCATTAAAAAAGCATCTTCAGGTAAAACAAAAATGGAAACAAAACACAGCAAATCTAATAGGATGCAGCAAAAGGTTCTAAGATGGAGGTTTATTGCAAAAACACCTACATTAGAAAACAAGAAGGATCTCAAAGTAACTCCATGCCTCAAGGAAGCAGGAAAAAAGACGAATTAAGGCCAAAGTTAGAAAAAGACATAATAAAGATTAGAGCAAAAAATGTGAAATCGAGGAAAACAAGAAAAAAACATTAACCAAACAGTTCATTTTTTTTTAATTTTTTTTAAATTTATTTCTAGGAGAGAGATAGACAGCGTGAACAGGGGTGGGTCAGAGAGAGAGGGAGACACAGACTCTGAAACAGGCTCCAGGCTCTGAGCTGGCAGTCAGCACAGAGCCCGACGCGGGGCTCGAACCCACGAACCGCGAGATCATGACCTAAGCGAAAGTCGGACGCTCAACCGACTAAGCCACCCAGGCGCCCCGAAGCAGTTCATTTTTAAAAGGATAGACAAAATGACAAAATGTTAGTTAATCAAACTAAGGAAAAGAGATGACTAGAATCAACAATTACAAGTGAAGCCTGAGACATTACAATGGATTCCACAGAAATAAAAATCTACTATAAACAACTATATGCCAACAAATTGGACAATCTAAAAGAAATGGAAAAATTCTTAGAAACAAATAATCTCCAAGACAGAATTAGGAAAAGATAGAAAGAATGAACAGACTATTAATAGAAATTACATAGAATCAGTAATTAAAAATCTTCCAATGAAGAAGAGCCTAGAATAAAATGGCTTCACTGGTCAGTTTTATCTAATATTTAAAGAAGATAAACACTAATCTTTCTCAAACTCCTCCAAAAAATCCAAGAGAAGGAAAAACTTGCAAACCTATCTTATGAAGCTAGCATTACTCTGATACCAAAGTTAGAAAAGGGCACTAAAAGTAAAATGTACTACAGACCAATATCTATTATAAATACCACTTAACTGAATTCAGCAGCACATTAAGATTATTCACCATAAAGTGGGATTTATCCCTGAGAGATAAAGATGGTTAAACATGCACAAAATTAACATAATATATCACATTAACACAAGAAAAATTAATGTATTTATCTCAAGAGATGTAGAAAAAGCAGTTGACAAAATTCAACACCATTTTATGATAAAAACTCTTAATAAATTAGATACAGAAGAAACACAGCTCAACACAATGAAAACCATAAAGGACTAATCCATAGCTAACATCATACACAATAGTGAAAGTATGAAAGCCTCTTTTTTTTTAAAGAATAGAACAAGAGAAGAGTGCTCACTCTCACTACTGTGATGCAACCTATTAGTGGAAGTCCTTGCTAGATCAATCAAGCAAGAAAATGAGGTAAATGGAGTCAGAATTGGAAAGGAGGATGTAAAATTGTTTCTCTTTGTAGATGACATGATTTTATATATAAAATATTCTAGTCTTTACCAGAATATTGTGAAATCAACAAATTCAGTTAAAATGGCATGACAAAATTTACAAAATTTGCATACAGATTAAATAAAGTGATAGAGTTAATATACTAACAATAAATTTTATGAAAAATAAAGAAAATGTTTACAACATGAAAAATAAAATACTTAGGAATAATTTTAACCAAGGGTGCAGAAAGAGTTCTATTCTGAAACGTACAAGAAGACATTGATGAAGGAAATCAAAGACACAAATAGAAAGGTATCTATTTTCAGGGACTGGAAGATTTAATATTCTTAAAATGTGCATAATACCCAAAGCCATCCATAGATTCAATGCAATCTCTATCAAGATCTAATGGAATTTTCTTTTTTAAATAAGTAGAACAAAAATCCTAAAATTTATATGGAATCACAAAAGACACAAATAGCCAAAGCAATCCTGAGAAAGAACAAGGCTGGAGGCATAACATACCCTGATTTCAGGCTATAGTATAAAACTATAGTATTCAAAACAGTATGGTACTAGCATAAAATTAATCACTGACCAATGGAACAGAGAATCCAGAAATATGCCAAAGCATTTATGGTAAACTAATATTTGACAAGGGAGCCCAACATATTCAATGGAAAAGGACAGTGTCTTTTGAATGGTGCTATGAAAATTGGATATTCACATATTAAAGAATGATATAAGACCTTTTTCTTATTCCACTCACAGAAATTAACTCAAAATAAATTAAAGACTTAAATTATAAGACAGGAAGCCAAAAAATCCTAGAGGAAAACAAGAAGAAAAAAAAAAAAGACCTTTACATTGTCTTGGCACTGAGTTTTTGGATGACACCCAAAACACTTAAGCAACAAAATAACAAACAAGTGGGACTACACCAAACTAAAAAGCTTCTGCACAGCAAAAGACATAATAAAATGAAGAAGCTACCTTGAAATGGGAAAATATTTTCAAGTCATATATCAGATCAGGGGTTAATATCTACAAAAACATACATTCAATAGCAATATAACAAATGATGCAATTTGGAAATAGGCAAAGAGCTATCCCTATCAAAATAACACCAGCATTCTTCACAGAGCTAGAACAAACCATCCTAAAACTTGTATGGAACCAGAAGAGACCCTGAACAGCCAAAGTAATGTTGAAAAAGAAAACCAAAGCTGGGGGCATCCCAATTCCAGATTTCAAGCTGTATTACAAAGCTATAATCATCAAGACAGTATGCTACTGGTACAAGAACGACACATAGATCAGTGGAATAGAGAACCCAGAAATGGACCCACATATCGCTGTGGCCACGCACTGAAGAAAAAGCTCTCAGACACAAGACTGAGTGACTGTGCAGGACTGACTCTGGGAAACAGCAGCAGCAGCAGCATTTATTTCATATTTTGTTAGATATGAGTATCAAAGGGGTACAAGGCTGTCTCAGTAGGTAAAAAGTCTGACTTCAGTTCAGGTCATAATCTCCTGGTTCGTGAGTTCAAGCCCCAAGTCAGGCTCTGTGGAGCCTGCCTCAGATTTTTTGTCTCCATTTCTCTGTCCCTCCCTTATGCTCTTTCTCGGTCTCTCAAAAATAAACAAACATTAAAGAAAAAATATATGAATATCAAAGAATATCAAAGTATGGAAAGAACACAAAGGACCTTTAGCCATTAAGCAGACATGCACCATCTGGCTATGTGAAGGCATGCAGGGAGTACATGATGCTTCAAGGAGTATCAGAGACTTAAAATGGATTTTGTATCTGTCTTATATCTCATAATGTTATCGTGTTTGATAGCTTTAAGACCAGAACACTGCTTACGTTTCAGCTATTACCCCATTCACCCTCCAGGACTTACAATACATTCTAAAAATAACTCCACATCTCTCCCCTTTTGTTTTGCAGTTGTAGAAACAGAGGTTGTGGTGGAAATTTGAGCATCCAGGTATTGGCAAAGAACACCTTACGTGATTGGGTAGAGGAACAGAGGGACATCATCATTTGGAAGACTGCCATGAAAAAAAAATCATCAACAGTATTACAATAGTATTAAAGCAAGAATGGAGATTGAACCCAGAGAAGCAGTTTTTTGGATTAATTCAATTAGAAATGTCATTGAGAATATCCATTTTTGCTTGTTGGTTATCTTGTTGAGGCTTTCATAATTGCTTTTGTAATTTTTAAGACATCTTTGGTGCAAAAAGGTGATTTTATTAAAGCATGTGGACAGGAACCGTGGTCAGAAAAAGCTGCACTGGGATTGTGAGGAGTGACTGATAATATCCTCTAGGTTGGTGGGGGTTAGGGACAGCATAAGTCTCTAAGGAATTTGCAAGCAAGGCTTTCAGGACCTTGAGGGGCTTGCTGCTAACATAAGGTTACTTTTAGTCTATAATAAAACAAAAACATTAAGTAAGTAAGGCAGCCACGAGTTTCTTGAGCAAGGCCTCACTCGGCATGTTTCAGGTGTTTATCAGTGGGCTGCAAGCTGCAAGGAGATTTAATTTATGTTACATTCTCTTGCCTTTGTTTCCTTCATCACCCCTCTGCCCCTCAAACAACCTTGACCCTTAAATCTTTAAGGTTGTTGAAGGGGAAAGTCCCATCTTCTGTAGCTTCTTCCTGCTGAATAGGGGCATAGAGATGTCTCTATTTATAGGTCAAGGTTGGTCAGTTGAGAAATTAACAGGAGTTAGGAAAGGCTAAGGCAGCTGTATCTAGAGTGAATAACATAAGAGAGTCTCCTTGAGTAGAAAGGATCATCTGTTGGCTTGAAGTTGTGGCAGTGAAGGAGTCTTGGCATCAGGTGGAGAGACTTGGGAGAAAACAGCAAAACATGATTAAAATAAGAAAAAGAAGCCCAAATAAAGGTCCTTTGGTAGTTGACAAAAATCTTTCTTTAGTCCAGGAATTTCACTACTTATTAAGCGAAGGAGAGCGAAAATTTAAAGTTATCAATTGAGTATTCGTAAGTTAGAGACTAAAATATTTTTTGTGGGAATCTGGAATGTACAAATAGCATACTGTTTTTATGAGAGCATGAGCTCCACCTTGTACAGCAGTTAAAACATCTAATGCCATTTTATTTTGTAGAACTGTCCAATGTACTTGAATTATTTTAGTGTTTAATAATATAATGTTATTTTATGAGTCATATAAGGCCTTGATTATGTAGTAGATCGTGTTAACCTCTTATAGATTCTGTTTTGCTTAGTAAATAATCAGGTAATTCATAAGAGGCATTTTTATAGAAACAAGAAAAATATAGGTTAATTGTTAGAGCAACGTTATAAACCGAGTGTCTGAGTATCAAGTGCTGCCCATGAGAAGATTTCTAGATGTCAGGTTTGAAGCATCCTCAGATGTAATGGCAACAGGCAGCAGGAATCAAATGTGTTTTTCTGGTTTGTAATTCAAATGTGGTGATTTTTTTTTTTTTTTGAATGGCCCATAGAGCAATAAGCACAAAGATGGTCTCTACCTGAGTTTTGTGACAATTTCTCTGAATTCTACCTCAAGTTGTCTAGTTTAGGCAAATAACAAACAGTTAAAGACAATCAGAACTAGAATTTAGCATCCATAAAGGTACATTATTGAAATGTAATTTTGCTCTCTAATAACCCTCATTTCCAGAGATAGCCAAATCAAGACTAACTCATTTGTAGAAAAAGCTTAATCTTATAATAAACGTGGCTTAATTACTACATAAGCTCAGCAAGAACAATGATTGGTCATATAGCTCTTTTAAAATTTGCATTGCAGGAACTTTTTATAAGGAATCTCTAGACTGAACTTTTAGTAGCCGCTCCAGGCCAGAAGCCAAGCCAAGTACTTGTCATGAGAGAAAGATTTAATTCAGAGGGTTCAGGTAAAGATGGGGGATTCTGCATGCCTGAATGGAATAGAAAAGATTAGGGATATTCTTATCCTACCATAGTGCGGTAGAGCCTACCTGGATGAGCAGACGTCCTTTACCTTGGGCTTGAGAGATGAGGTACGCAGTCAAGAACAAGTTGACTCTTCTAGTCCCTGTTCGGGGACACTTGTGGCCACTCACTAAAGAAGAAGTTCTCAGACACTGGACTGAGTGGATGTGCAGGACTGCCTCTGCGAGAGACCAGCGGCAGCAGACTGCATGTAGCCTTTATTTCATATTTTCTTAGATATGGGTATCAAAGAATATCAAAGCATGGAAAGAGAACACAAAGGATCTTTAGACATTAACCAGACATGCACCTGGTGGCTGCGTGAAGGCATGAAGGGAGTACGTGAAGTTTCAAGGAGGGTCAGGGATTTAGCGTGGATTATGTATCTAACTGTTCTCTGGGGGATCATGAGGCTTTGTATTTCATAATGCTATCGCGTTCAACAGCCTTGAGACTAGAACATTGCTGACATTACAGCTATTATTCCATTCACCCTCTAGGACTTACAGTACACTCTAGAAATAAATCCACATAGGACCAACTCATCTTTGACAAAGCAGGAAAGAGTATCCAGTGGAAAAAGAAAGTCTCTTCAGGAAATGGTGTTGGGAGAACTGGACAGCAACATGCAGAAAAATGAACCTGAACCACTTTGCTACACCATACACAAAAAAAATTCAAAATGGATGAAAGACCCACATGTAAGACAGGAAACCATCAAAATCCTAGAGGAGAACACAGGAAACAACGTCTTTAGCCTTGGCCACACATCTTCTTACTTGATGTGTCCTCAGATGCAAGGAAACACAAAAGCAAAAATAAACTATTGGGACCTCATCAAGATAAAAAGCTGCTGCACAGCAAAGGAAACAATCAGCAAAACTAAAAGGCAACTGACGGAATGGGAGAGAACATTTGCAAATGACATATCCAATAAAGGGCTAATATCCAATATCTATAAAGTACTTACCAGGCTCAACGCACAAAAAACAATCCAGTGGAGAACTGAGCAAAAGACATGAGTAGACACTTTTCCAAAGAAGACATCCAGATGGTGAAGAGACACATGAAAAACTGCTCGACATCACTCCTCAGAGAAATATAAATCAAAACCACAATGAGATACCACCTCACACCTGTCAGAATGGCTAAAATTAATAACTCAGGCAATGACAAATGTTGTTGGAGAAAGAGGAGCCCTTCTGCATTGCTGATGGGAAAGGAAACTGGTGCAACCATTCTAGAAAACAGTATGGAGGTTCCTCAAAAAATTAAAAATAGAATTACCCTCTGACCCGGCAATTGCACTACCAGGTATTTATCCAAAGGATACAGGATGCTAATTCAAAGGGGCACATGCACCCCAATGTTTATTGCAAAGTATGGAAAGAGCCCATATGTCCATCAACTGATGAAGGGATAAAGAAGATGTGGTGTATATATATATACACAATGAAGTGTTACTTGGCGATGAAAAAGAACAAAACCTTGCCATTTGCAACAATGTGGATGGAAGTATGGTGTATTATGCTAAGTGAAATAAGTCAGAGGAAGACAAATATCATATGATTTCACTTATATGTGGAATTTAA
Source organism: Crocuta crocuta (assembly GCF_008692635.1). Taxonomy (NCBI): domain Eukaryota; kingdom Metazoa; phylum Chordata; class Mammalia; order Carnivora; family Hyaenidae; genus Crocuta; species Crocuta crocuta. The sequence continues at coordinate 4,690,682 of NW_027530857.1, forward strand.
GATACAAAACAGATAAACATAAGGGAAAGGAAGCAAAAATAAGATAAAAACAGAGAGAGAGACAAACCATAAATAGAGAGAACAAACTGAGGGTTGCTGGCAGGGTGATGAATGGGGGGAAGGGCTAAAGAGGTGAGGGGCAGTAAGGAGAGTACTTGTTGGGATGAGCACTGGGTGTTATATGTAAGTGATGAATCACTAAATTCTATTCCTGAAATTATTAAACAAAAAACCCTGTAAACATATAGATTTAAATAAATAAAAAATAAAAATAAATAAAACAAAAAAATAAAAAGTAAGTAAAAATATACAGATAAACTGAATAGGTGTTTTCCCAAAGAAGATATAGACTAGCCAAGAGGTACATGAAAAGGTACTCAACATCACAAATCACTAGGGAATGGAAACCAAAACCACAATGATATTACCTTATACGTCTTAGAATGACCATCATCAGAGAACATAGCTAGCAAATGCTAGATGTGGAGGGTATGAGGATGTGGAGAAAAGGGAGCTCTGGTGCACTGTTGGTAGGATTGTAAGCTGGTATAGCAACAATGAAAAACAATATGGAGGTTCCTCAAAAAATTAAAAATGGACCTACTGTATGAGCCTGCAATTCCACTTCCGGGAATATATCTGAAGGAAACAAACACTGTGTTAAAAAGATACCTACATTCCAACATAATTTACATAATATAATTTACAACAGCCAAGAGACTGGAACAAACCTAAATGTACATCAGTAGATGCATAGATAAATAAGTTGTGACACACACACTGTATATATGTGTACCACTCATGCATATATATGGACTATTAGTCAGAAAGAAGGAAATATGGCCATTTATGACAACATGGATGAATGTTGCCAACAGTATGTTAAGTCAAATAAGTTAGAGATAGACAAATACAGTATGATCTCACTTATATATGCAATCTAAAAAAACAAACATCAGCCAGTCAACACTTGAGCTGTTTCCATAATTTGAGTATTGTAGATAATGCTGCTATTAACATGAAGGTGTATATATCCCTTTGAATTAGTATTTTTTGTATTCTTTGGGTAAATATGTAGCAGTGCAATTATAGGGTAGTTCTATTTTTAGATTTTTGAGGAAACTCCATCCTGAGTTTCAGAGTGACTGCACCAGTTTGCATTCCCATCAAGAGTGTCAGAGGGTTCCCCTTTCTCCACATCCTTGCCAACATCTATTGTTTCTTTTTTTAAAAAAATTTTTATGTCTTTATTTTATTTTTGAGAAACAGAGACAAAGGGTGAGTAGGGGAGGAGCAGAGAGAGAGGGAGACACAGAATCTGAATTAGGCTCCAGGCTCTGAGCTGTCAGCACAGAGCCCGACAGGGACTGTGAGATCATGACCTGAGCCAAAGTCGTATGCTTAACAGACTGAGCCACCCAGGCGCCCCCACCATCTGTTGTTTCTTGTGTTGATGATTTTAGCCATTCTTGCAGGTGTGAGGTTAGATATCACACTGTAGTTTAGATTTGCAATTCCCTGGTGTTGAGTGATGGTGAGCATCTTTTCAGGTGTTGGCCATCTGTAGGTCTTCTACACTACATATTAACTGGAATTCAAATAAAAACTTAAAACTAAATAAATACTCTTTACATAGAAAAAATAAACAAGAAAACAAAAAATTCAAAATAATAGAAAAAGAGATCAAATTTGTGGTTAATAGAGATGAAAGATTGTAGGAAGGAAATTGGATAAGGAGGTCAAAAGGTACAAAGACAAGTACTAAGGATGTAATGTAGAACATGATGAATAAAGTTAACACTGCTGTATGGTACATTAGGAAGTTAAGAGAATACCTCATAAGAGTTCTAATCACAAAGGAAAAATGATTTCTTCCTGTTTTATTATTTTTTTATATGTATATGATAGATCTTAACTCAATTTGTGGTAATTATTTCATGACGTACGTAAGTCAAATTATTCTGTACCTCTTAAACTTTAGCGCTGCATATGAATTATATCTCATTAAAAGTAGAAAAAGATAAAATTTTTCCTTAGAGCAAAATAAAAAATTAAAGAGGTCCAGGGGTGCCTGGGTGGTTCAGTCGGTTAAGCCGCCGACTTCGGCTTAGGTCATGATATCACGGTTTGTGGGTTCGAGCCCCAAGTCGGGCTCTGTGCTGACAGCTAGCTCAGAGCCGGAGCCTGATTCAGATTCTGTGTCTCCCTCTCTGACCCTCCCCTGTTCACACCGTCTCTCTCTCTCTCTCTCTCAGAAATAAATAAATCATTTAAAAATTTTTTTTTAAAAAGCAATAAAGAGGTCCAGGAAGCATAGAGTGGGAGAATTTTGAGCTAATCATGTCTCACAGACACATGGATATAACAGCTACCTGTATGCAACTAACTCTGAGAATGATCTGAAGACTAGCAGAACAGACTTTCCATGGTTACTTATGCACAGAAGGCCACATCAAAAAGGGTAGCAGCATGGAGATGTGGTTGGAAACCAAACCCCTGGCAAGATAAACCTCAAATGCAGGGGATACTACAAGCACAGAGAAGTGGGAGTCAGATAACCACATTAGGCACCAGAGGTGATAGGGACCCACACTGGAAAGATGAGGCCCCCATAACACCTGGCTTTGAAAACCAGCTAGGTTTAATTTAGGGAACTTTTAAAACAAGTGGGCTATTATCTCCAGATACTTAAACATCAGTAAGGCTTAATTGCAGATACATTAACAATCAATGGGCTTAAGTCTTGGAGAGCTGGACGGCAGTAAGAAACAAACTCCCCACCCTGAACAGGCCGGTATGAATGACTTAGCTGGAGATATAGGACAGAAGCAGTAATTGGAAAGTCACTTGGGTGTACATGAAGATTTATATACTCATCTCAGAATGTGCACTGGAGGGCCAGGTATCTTCAGGAGATTTCTCCAATAACAAAAAAGTTCTGTCACAGACTGTTTCTCTTATCCTCTCAAGCTTAGATAGCCAGATGCTTGCGGGACCCAGCATGAACACTATCTTGCTAGTAACGCATTTCCTTCCCTGACATTCCCTTGAAGACCTACCCATGCAACCTACCTGCCTTGCTAGACATCTCTCCAAAGTGGCTACTGCCCCACCACACCTACAAGCCGCCCTGGCAGGGACTAATGCTATTCCCTAGAATTGGCTCTGCCCTAGAGATAGAGGAAGATAATCCCATGTTCCAGCACACCTACAGTTCTAGAAGCTGAGCCTTTTGCTGGCTATGCGGGAAAACGATCCCTGCCACCTGGTGCACCTGCAGCTGTGATAGAGATGCTAACTGCAAACATCTCTACCAGCCCATCCCTGCAACAAACACTCTCAGTTGGCCCTGTGGGGAAAAGGTCCTGGTATTTGGCATCCATGAAACTGCCACACGCAGGCTAATTGCATACAACTAGACTGAGGGATGACCCCACACACACCTACAAACCTGCTGTGGCTTTGGAAGGTCTATCAAAAGCACAGAGACCAAACCCTGCTCAGTTGCACCCGCAGCAGGCAAGGCAGATCACTGTAGTTGACTGAACAATAGAAGGGCACACACAGTTCATATAGAGCACACCTCTGAAGCACCTCGTTCTGGTGACCAGGGCACCAGAAGACTTGTTTTATACAAGCACACTACTTTAAGACCAGGACATGTAACTGAACTCCTGAATACATGGAAATAAACAAAGTTAAACAAAATGAGAAGACAGATAAATATGCCTCAAATCAAGGAGCATAACAATGTCACAGCAAAAGAGCTAAATGAAATGGAGATTAGAAATATGCCCGATGGGTGCCTGGGTGGCTCAGTTGTTTGAGCATCTGCCTTCGGCTCAGGTCATGATTTCACACTTGGTGGGTTGGAGCCCGGCATTGGACTCTGTGTGGACAGCTCAGAGCCTGGAGCGGCTTCAGATTCTGTGTCTCCCCCTCTCTCTCTGCTCCCACCTCCCAAGAAACAAACATTAAAAAAATATGTCTGATAAAGAATTCAAGTAATGGTCACTTGGCCATAAGACCATTATTTTTCTCACAGGACTTGAGAAAAAGTAAAATATCTCCACTAAGAACAAAGAATTCCAGCAAAGAAATATAAATAGAGTAAGTCAGAGATAGAGAATCACCTTGTTAGAAAACTATAGAGAACAAACTCATGGTTACCAGAATGGAGGTGGGGGGTGGGTGGTGGGGTTAAATAGGTGATGGGCATTAAGGTGTGCACTTGTTGTGATAAGCACTGGAATTTTATGGAAGTGTTGAATCACTCTATTGTATACCTGAAACTAATGTTACACTGTATGTTAACTGACTGGAATTTATATTAAAATTTTTTTAATGTTTATTTTTGAGAGAGAGAGAGAGAGACAGGGCACAAACATGGGATGGGCAAAGAGAGGGAGGGAGACACAGAATCTGAAGCAGGCTCTGAGCTCCAAGCTGTCAGCACAGAGCCTAATGTGGGGCTGGAACCCATGAACTGTGAGATCATCACCTGAGCCAAAGTTGGGTAGTTAATTGATTGAGCCACCCAGCCGCCCCTAACTAACTGGAATTTAAGTAAAAAATAATAAAAAAAAACAACCTAATACATTATTTTGAAAAGCGGTAAATAAAAGGAATGAATCAAACAAAAAAAAAACCCCAAGAATAATCAGAAAACAATGAAAAAATGGCTGTAAATACATGTTAATTATTACCTGAAATGTAAATGTACTAAATGTTCCAATCAGAAGACACAGGGTACCTAAATGCATAGAAAAAAAACATCCAACTATAGATTGCCTACAAAAGACTCATTTAAGCCTAAGGACACATAGAGATTAGAAGTGAGGGCTGGACAAATCTACCATGCAAATGGAGGAAGAAGAAGAAAAAAAGAAACAGGCTGAATTAATAGTAATTACATATTAGACAAAGTAGACTTTAAAATAAGGAATGTAGTGAAAGACAAAGGTCATTATATAATGATAAAAGGGTCAATCCAACAAGATGATATAACAGTTGTAAATATCTATACACCCAACATAGGGGCACATAAATATATAAAAGCAAATATAAACAGACAGAAAGAGAGAAAATGACAGTAATACAATAATAGTGGGGGACTTTCACACCCCACTTACCTTGATGAATATATCATCCAACAGAAAAATCAACAGTGGTTTGGATTGACACACTAGACCAATGGTCCTAATAGATACATACAGAACACTGCATCCCAAAACGGAATACACATTCTTTTCGAGGGCACATGGAACATTTTCAGGATAGATCACATGTTAGGCAGTAACACAGGACTCAATACATTTAAGAACTTTGAAATCATGTCAGAAGCATGTCTTCTGAGCACATGGTAAAAAACTAGAAATCAATTACAAGAAAACACGAATGTGGAGGCTATTATCTTCTTTTTCACCAGAACAGCTTGAAAGTAGAAATAGTTACAAGAAAAAAAAAATCTGGAAAGAACATACATACTTGGAAAGTAAACAACAGGCTACTGAACAATACATGATTCAACCAAGAAATGAAAGGGAAAATTAAAAACATGGAGACAAATTAAAATGAAATGGTTCAAAATCTGTGGCACAGCAAAAGCAGTTTTAAGAGGGAACTTTATATCAATACAGGCCTATCTCAAGAAATAAGAAAAACCTTAACCAAACCTTACACCTAAAATAACTACAAAAAGAACAAAGCCTAAAGATAAAAGGGAAAAATATTAGAATAGAAATAAATTAGAGACCAAAAAACAATAGAAAAGATTAATAAAATGAAGAGCTATATATCTTTTTGAAAAATGGATACTCCAGGAGTCGGACTCATCAAGAAAAGGGCTCAAATAAAGTCAGAAGTAAAAAGGAGAAATAACCAGTACCAAAGAAATACAAAGGATTATAAGAAAATATTATAAAAAATTATTCCAACAATTGCCAACAAATTGAACAACGCTGAAGAAATAGATAAATTCCAAGAAACATAGAATCTCCCAAAACTAAACCTGGGGGAAAGAGAAAAATTGAACAGACCAATTATTAGTAATGAATGGAATGAGTAATAAAATAAACTCCCCACAGGGGCGCCTGGGTGGCTCAGTCGGTTAAGTGTCTGACTTCGGCTCAGGTCATGATCTCACGGTTTGTGGGTTCGAGCCCCACGTCGGGCTCTGTGCTGACAGGTAGCTCAGAGCCTGGAGCCTGCTTTGGATTCTGTGTCTCCCTCTCTCTCTGAACCTCCCCTGCTCTGCTGTCTGTCTGTCTCTGTCTCTGTCTCTCTCTCTCTCTCAGAAACAAATAAAACATTACATTTAAAAAAAAAAATAAACTCCCCACAAACAAGGGCCCAGGATTGGATACCTTCACAAGTGAATTATAGCAAACATTTAAAGAAGCGTTAATACATATTCTTCCCAAACTATTAAAAAAAAATGGGGGCGCCTGGGTGGCTCAGTCAGTTAAGCGCCCAACTTCAGCTCAGGTCATGATCTCACGGTTTGTGGGTTCGAGCCCCGCATTGGGCTCTGTGCTGACAACTAGCTCAGAGCCTGGAGCCTGTTTCAGATTCTGTGTCTCCCTCTCTCTCTGACCATCCCCTGCTCATGCTGTCTCTATCTCTCTCTCAAAAATAAACAAAATATTAAAAAAAAAAAAAGATGAAGGAAAAAGTCCAAATTCATTTTATGATGCTAGCATTATCCTGGTACAAAATCTAGATCAAGACACAACAAAAAAATATATAGGCCAGGATATCTGAGAACATAGATGCAAAAAACGTCAACAAAATATTAGCAAACTAAATTCACAATACATTAAAAAATTATTCAGCACAATCCAGTTGGATGTATTCTAGGGATTAAAATATGATTCAAAATTTGCAAGTCAATCACTGTGATACATTAAATGAACAAGAGGAAGGATTAAAAACCTTGATGTAATCATCCTTGTAGTTGCAGTAAAAGCATTAGACAAAATACAACATGCATTCATAATAAAAACTCTCAACAAAGTAGGCTTAGATGGAACATACCTCAACATAATAAAGCACATAAATGGAAATCTCACAGCTAACTTCATACTCAATTGTGAAAAGAGGAAATCTTCCCCTCTAAGACAAAGAAGTGCACTTTTACTGCTTTGATTTAGCCTACTAATGGAAGTCCTCCTGTAACAATTAGACAAGAAAAAGAAAGAAGGGCATCCAAATTGGTAAAGAAGAAGTAAAAGTAGCATTATTTGCAGATAACATGATAGTATGTGTTAAAAACCCCTAAAGATTCCACCAAAAAAACTATTAGAAATGCTAAATAACTTCAGAAAAGTTGCAGGACACAAAATTAATATAAAGAAATCTGTTGCATTTCTATACACCAATAACAAAGCAGTAGAAAGAGAAATTAAGAAAACAATTCCACTCATAATTGCACCAAAAAGAATGAGACCTACCAGTAAACTTAACCAAGGAGGGGAAAGACCTATACTCTGAAAACTATAAAACATGGATGAAATAAATCAAAGATGAAAGACAAGTTGAAAAGTAAAACATAGTGAATATAGTCCCTAATATTGTAATAACATCAGTGAAAGGTGGTTTCTACATTTATTGAGGTGTTCACTGAGCAATGTATAGAATGTTGAAGGAGTATGTTGTATACCTAAAATTAATATAAAATTATGTTAATTATACTTCAAGAAAAAATATAAACAAAAAAGAGCTCAAACAAAAGAAGAAATCAAATAGAAGTTACAACCTAGCATAGACATAGAAATGAATCGAAGAATTCTATAAAAAGCTATATGCCAACAAACAAAGTAGCTAATGGATAAAATTCTATAATCATATAATCTTCCAAAGCTGTATCAGAAATAAAAAAGAAATATCAAAGGACTGATTACTAGTAACAAAATTGAGTCAATAATAATAATAATAATAATAATAATACCCAGCAACTCCCAAGAAACAGAAGACTAGGACCAGATGGCTTCATAGGTAAATTCTACCAAACATTTAAAGAAGAGCTGAGAGAGAGGGAACATCTCAGAGTAAGAGAACCTTGAACTCACAGACACACCAAGGCAACAACATGTATTATAACTCACTCTGAAAATGATGTGAAAGTTGCCTGAACAGATCTTCTACAGATAATTGTAGAGAGAAGGGCACATTAAAAAAGGTAGGACTGGCAGATACATGAGCAGGTAAAAACCTCCCAGATTGCCTAATCATAACTGTAGCACAGAAGAGCAAGGGGATCAGACACCATATTGAGCCATCCCTGGCCTTAGGGATATAAGCTGGAAAGATGAGTCCTATGTTTGGCTTTGAAAATCAATAGGGCTTAACTCTGGAAGAGCTGAAGGGTCATAGGAAACCATGTCTCTTCCTCTAAGGAGACAGCATGCTAAATAACTGCATGAGGTACAGCCAGGAAGTTGCAATTTGAAAAGTGCCTAGGGTATACATAAAGGGGATGCATTGCCTAATTTATGACAAGTGTCACCATGCCAGGGAACTGTAGACTTCTCAAGGAAGAAAAGTACAAGTAGGTGTCATTTTTCTAGCCCTCCAAGAGATTAGACAGCCAGACACTTGTGGAAGCCAATTGTAATCATCTCTATCTACCTTGCAAGTTCCCCGTGCCCTGCTCCTGTGTTCCTCTGTGAGCACTTCCTGAAAGAGCCCCTCAAAAGTAGGCTCTCATCCTACTAACCTGAGCAGGCATCCCAGAGGAGACCAGTGCTACTTCAAAGTGATTCCTTTGGAGGAGCCTGAGGAGAAGGAGAGCTCATTCCACACATCATTGTTTCTACTGCTCCTGCAGACAAGCTTCTTAGCTGCCTGTGCAGGAAGCAAGCCCTGTCCTTCAGTGTCCCTGCTGCTGTGCAGTGGCTCATCACAACTAGCCTGGCTGAGGGCCAACCCTGAGGGCTGCAGTACAGCCTCTCAGCTGTGTGGGGAGTAACTCCTGCCCAAGAGCGGTCCTCAGAAGATGAAGCAGCTCTCTGCAGTTGGCTGGGTGAAAGCCAGCTCTACTCACTGGTGTAGTGCCAAGAACTATAGCTTAACCACAACAGGAGTGTGTGCATGCAGCCTGTACATGAGACACTCCTAGAACACCTGATTATGGTGACCAGGGTCTGTGCTACAGGTCACCACATGACCTTTGTAAACAAGACCATTACTTCCAAGACAAGGAGGTGTTGCTGACTTAGTATGTATAAAGAAACATAGAGACTTTGATAAAATGAGGACATAGAGCAACATGTTCCAAATAAAAGGACAAGACCAAGTCTCAGGAAAAGTTAAACAAAATGGAGATTATCAATATGCTTGATAAAGAGGCCAATGTAATGGTCATACTTCCCCCACCCCACCCCCCAAAAAAACAAAAAAACTCACCAGAGTTGAATGAAGAGTGTATAAACTTAGTGAGAACTTCAACAAAGAGAAAATTAAAAAAAAGTACTCAGAGCTGAAGAATACAGTAACTTCAAGGAAAAGGAGAGTAGAGGAAATCAACAACAGATTAGAGAATGCAAAACAGATCAACAATCTATTTAGGGTAATGGAGCAGAGGGTAATGGAAAGTAGCCACGCTGAAAACAAAAAAGGAAAAAATATTAAGACTAGTTTAAGGGACCTCTGATCATCTATGAGTATAACAACATTCATATTATAGGAATCCCAGAAAGAAAAAAGACAGAGAAAAAACCAGATTATTTATTTCCCTAATTTAGGGAAGGTAACAGACAATTATAAAATCCAGAAATCACAGAGATTCTCTATAAGATAAAACCAAAGAGGCCCACAGAAGAAAGCTAATAATAAATGAAAAATAAAAGATAAAAAGAAAACTTAAAAGCAGTAGAAGAAAAGAATAACAGTTACATACAGTTGAAACCCTATAGAGCTATTAAGTTCATATTTTAGCAGAAACTTTTCAGGCCAGAGGCAGTGGCAGGACATATTTCAAGTGCTGAAAGAAAAAAAACTACAACCAAGAATATTCTGCCCAGCCAGGTTATCATTCAGAATTAAAGGAGAGATAAAGATTTTTCCAGACAATAAAAAATTAAGAGTTCATCACTACTCAAGTTTCCTGATAACAAATGTTAAAAGTTTTTAAAGTGGAAAATGTAAACCCATAATGAAGAGTGAGAAAATTATGTAAGGAACAAATTTCACTGTTGCAAGCAAACATACAGTGAAAGTTATAGAGTAAGCACTCATAAAGCCAGCATAGTGGTTAAAACACAAAGACAGGAACTTTAATTGTATCTACTAAAATCACCGAGGGAATACACAAAATAAGAAAATGTAAAATATAACACTACATATAAAGTGTTGGAGGGGAGTCAAATTTATGCTTTTAGAATGTGTTGAAACTTAAGTGACCGTCAATCATTAACATAGATTGCTATGCACATAAGATGTTATATGTGAACCAATGGCAACCATAAATCCAAAACAGACATAAAAATGAGAAGGAATCCAGGCATAACACTAAATAAAGATATCAAACCACAAGGACAAGAGTAAGAATAAAATAGAGAATAACTATAAAACAACCAGAAAAAAAAAAGTCCATAAGTACATACTTATCATTAAATGTGAAAAGATTAAATGTTCCAATCAAAAGACAGAAGGTGACTAAATGGATTTAAAAGACCCAATTATAGGCTTCCTAAAGAGACTCACTCCAGATCTAAAGACACATACAGACTGAAATTGAGGGTGGGGAAAAATATATACTGTTGGGAAGTAGGTTCTGCTTACATATATGGGTTAGGAAAAAGCTTAGTTAGGGTGGAAAGCTACCACCACAGGATGAAAACATCTGAAGTTAGCTAATGAGATATTTTAATGGATTATGAGTAATTTATTACATCACCTGCAAGAAATTACTTTCCATCTGATGCCAATGTACCTTGATCACAAACACCACTTGCACCGCCCCCGACCCCCCACCCCTTTGCTTCTTAGTCACACAATTAATGATTACTACCTGATTATTTTCTTCATGTTCAACAGGTGTTTAATATCGCCAGTGGTCAATAAATACGGAGACAAAAACCCTGTTTGGGGCTCTTTTCTTATCCCAGACATTAGCCTCTTTCATATTCAATTCTGCATCTACCCTCTTGCTGGACAAGAGAGAACTCCAGACTCAGTCTGTGACAATATACCATAGAATAAAGCCAGGGTAACAATACTTACATCAGAAAAAAATAGACTAAAAAAATGTATCAAGAGACAAAGAAAAGCACTACATAATGATAAAGGGACAAATCCAACAAGATAATACAACAATTATAAATATCTATGCACCCAATATAGAGGCCTCTAAATAAGCAAAGCAAGTATTAACAGACCTGAAGGGAGAACTTGATAGTAATACAAAAATAGTAGGTGACTTTCACACTTCACACACATCAATGGACAGATCATCCATACAGGAAAATAAAAGAGGAAACTGACTTTGAATAACACCTTAGACTAGATGTATTTAACATATATAGAACATTCCACTCCAAAGCTGCAAAATACACTTCCTTTTCAAGTGTACATAGAACATTCTCCAGGACACATCACCTCTTAGGCAGCAAAACAAGTCTCAATAAATTTAAGAACAGTGCAGTCATAGAATCATGTTTTCTGACCACAATTGTATGAAACTAGAAATCAGTTACAAGAAAAGAAAACCTTGAAAACACACACAAAAAACTTGTAGGTTAAACACATCCTATTTAAAAAAAAAAATGAATAGATGATAAAACCAAAAAAGAAATAAAAATACATGGAAACAAATGAAAACGGAAGCACAATGATTCAAAATGGGAAACACAGCAAAAATAATTCTAAGAGGGAAATTTATATTGATACAGGGCTTAAGAAATCAGAAATCTTCAAATAAACAATCTAAACTTACATTTAAAGAAATAGAAAAACAGGATAAGCAAAATTCAAAGTTAGAAGGAAGGAAATAATAAAAATAGCATGGAAATAAAATAGTCTAAAAAAGAATACAAAGTATCAATGAAACCAAGAGCTAGTTGATTTAATAATAAGTAAAATCAGAAGTGAAAAGGAGAAATAACAGAAATATAAAGAATTTTAAGAAAATAATACAAAAATTTATGCCAAAAAATCTGACAACCTAGAAATGGGTATATTTGTAGAAACATACCATCTTTCAAGACTAAATCAGGAAGAAATAAAAAAATGTGAATAGACCAATTAGTCGTACATTGGTAAAAAAAAGAAATCCAAAAAACTTCTAACAAACAAATGTAGTGAAACATCAGATGGGTTCACAGGAATTCTACCAAATGTTTGAAGATTCAATATCTATTCTTCTTGAAGTATTTAAAAAAATACAATAGGAAGAAAGAATTCCAAACTCATTCTATAAGGCCAGCATTACTCTGATACCAAAACCAAACAGAAAACACTAAAACAAACAAACAAACAAAACAAATCTATAGGCCAATATCCCTGATGAAACAGAGATGTAAAAATCCTCAATAAAATATTAGTAAACCAAATTAAATATTGGAAAAACCATTCACTACAATCAAGTGTGTGTTCTCCCAGGGATACAAGGATGGCTCAATATCCACAAATCAATGTGATACATCACATTAATAAGAGCAGGGATAAAAGCCATATGATTTTCTTAGTAGGTGCACAAAATCCATTAGACAAAGTAAAACCTCTGTTCCTCATTAAAAACTCTCAACAAGGTGGGTTTATAGGGAATATACATCAACATAGTAAAGGCTATATATGTAAGAGTCACAGCTAACATCATACTCAATGGTGGAAAAAGCGTAAGATTTTCCTCTGAGATCAGGAATAAGACAAGGATATCCACTCTTACCACTTTTATTCAACATAGTAGAAGTCCTAGCTGCACTACAGCAGTCAAACAAGAAAAAGACATCTCAATTAGTAAGGAAGAGGTAAAATTGTCACAATTCACAGATGACAGGATGTTATGCATGGACCCTAAAGACACCACCAAAACACTTTTTTAGTGAATAAATGAATTCAGTAGAGTTGCAGGATAAAAAAGTCAATATACAAAAGTTGCATTTCTATACAATAATGAAGATCTAAGAAGAAATGAAAACATCTTTCTGATTTACAACTGCATCAAAAATAATCCTAGTAATAAATTTAACCAGGAAGTGAAAAACCCTTACATTAACAATTAAAAGACATTGATGAAAGAAACAAAGATGAAAAAAGTAAGTGGAAAAATATTTTGCACTAATCGATTAGAATATTGTGAAAATTTCTACATTAACCAAAGAAATCTACAGATTTAATGCGATTCTTCTCAAAATATCAACAGCATTTCACAGAAATAGAATAAATAATGCCTTAAATTCCATGGAACCACAAAAGACCCTCAATAGCCGCACCCATCTTGAGAATAAAAAACAAAGCTATAAGTAGCATAATCCTCAATTTCAAACTAAACAACAAAAGCTATAGGAGTCAAAAAAGGATAATATTGGCACAAATCAATGGAATTAAAGAGCCCAGAAATAAGCCACACCGTTATGGTCAGCTAATCTAAGATGTAGGAGGCCCAAATGTAGGCTGGAAAAAAGGACAAACTCTTGAATTAATGATGTCAGGAAAATTGGACAGCCACATGCAAAAGAATCAAACTGAACCACTTACACCAAACACAAAAACAAACTGAAATTGGGACAATGACCTAAATGTAAGACCTAAAGTCATAAAACTCATAAAAGAAAACACACAGTAAATTCTTGGCCATTGAATTTAGCATTATTTTTATGGATCACTCTCCCCATGTGAGGGCAAAACAAACAATTGGGACTTCATCAAACTCACAAATTTTTATATACTAAAAGCAACCATTAATAAAACAAAAAAGGCAATGTATTGAATGGGAGAGTTTATGTGTAAGTGATTTGATAAGTAGTTAATATCCAAAATATATAAAGAAGTCAAACCATACAACTCAACCCCTAAAACACAAATAATCCAATGAAAATGAGCAGAGGACCTAAATAGACGTTTTTTTCCAAAGAAGATATTCAGATGGCCAAGAGACATGTGCCAAGAAACTCAACATGATTAACCACTAGGAAAATGCAAATGAAAACCACAATGACCTATTATGTCTCCAAGTCAGAATGGCTAGTATCAAAAAGAGAAGAAATACTTGGTGAGAATGTTGAGAAATGGAACCTTGGTGTACTCTTGGTGGAAATGTTGTGCAGCCAAAGTGGTTTAAGATATTGAGATTACTCAAAATATTAAAAATATAAATGGCATACTACCTAGTAAGTCCCCTGTTGGGTATTTACTTGAAGAAAACAGAAACACAAATTTGAAAAGAGAGATGCACTGCTATTGCTATGTTTATTGCAGAAGTACTTATAATAACCCAAATATGAAAGCAACCTAAGTGTCATTCAATACATAAATTGATAAATAAGATGTGGTGTATACAATGAAAAATTACTCAGAATGAAATCTTGCCGTTTGAGACAACATAGATGGAATTAGAGGGTATTATGTCTAGTGAAAGAAGTCAGACAAAGAAAGACAATTACCATATGCTTTTATTTATACATGGAATCCAAGAAGGAAAACAAATAAATGAACAAAAAAGCAGCAGAAACGGACTCAAAATATAAAGAACTGATGGTTGCTAAACATGGGCTAAATATATGAAGGATATTACGATGTATGATCTACCAGCTACAAAAAAGATAAGTCACAATGATGAAAAGTACTAGGGATATAGTCAGTAAGATTATAATAACTTTGCATGGTGACTGATGGTAACTATAGTTATCAGAGTGAGCATTTTGTAGTGTGTATATAATTGTCAAATCACTACATTGTACACCATAAACTCATGTTTCAACTATATTTTGATTAAGAATATAATAAAATTTGAACAAAAAAGTATAGGCAAATGTGCACATCTTTTTCAAATGTCCTCTATACAACGGGAACTTGAAATTCCCTCTTTTAAATCAAATCAATATATACCTATAGCTTTAAAAATATTTCAGAAGCTTATAATTGGAGGTAAATAAAAGATGAAATATTACTTTTTACATAAGTGATAAAACACAGGCTTATGCATACACAGAAAGACACTACTGCCACTAATAGAACAGTGAAATGCAGTTAAAGCCATGCATAGGATATAGTTTATAGCCCTAAATTTGTGTTTCTAAACAACAAGATCTGAAAATAAATGAACTAAGCCTATATCTCAAGTTAGAATAAAAAAATAATTAAACTTCATGAAAGAGAAGAAGGAAATAGTACGAGAATAAAACAAAAAAAATCAAGAAAGATGATAAATAAGCTAAATGCTTGTTCTTGGAAAGGAGTAAGGAAGTGAATAAAATCCAAAATAGACAGATTGAAAGAAAACAGGTATAAAACACAAATAACTAATATTAGGATTACAAAAGGAAACAACTTTATAGCTCCTGTTGCAAACTTTTAAAATATTGTAAGTACATTATAAGGAGGTTTAAACAGAGTTTGATGACCTAGATGAAATTGACACATTCCTCAAAAATGTCAGCGGTGATTGACTTTAACTGGCACAAGAATAGAAAAATCAGAATAATATTAAATAAATTAGATTTGTAATTAACAGTCTTCCCATAAGGAAAACTTTAGGCTCAGAAGTCTCACTCATGAGTTCTTCCAAACATTTTATAAAACAGAATTAATGCTAAATTAGACAACTCTTTCAGAAAATTAGAAGTTTAAAAAGAAAATCCCTAGTGCCTAAATAATCTTGATGCCAAAACATGACAAAAATTATAAGAAAAACAACAGTTGAAACTCAAAAATCTAAACAAAATATCAAATTGAATTGGGCAATATGTGCAAAGGATAATAAATCTTGCTCTTATTGGCTGGAGAATGCTGGCTTGGTCTAGTATTTGGAAACTAATCAATGTGATTAACACGCTTACAGAATAAAGAGGGAAAATTGTAGTGATAATTTTAAAAGAAGCATAAAATGCAATTGAAACATTCAGTATCTGCTCCTGATTTTAAAAAGCCTTGGCAATGCCACACAAATACAAAAGATTATAAGATATTATTACCAACAATCTTATGCCAACAAATTGGACAACCTAAATGAAATAAATTCCTAGGAACATGCAACCTACCAAGATTAAATCATGAAGAAATAGAAAATATGAACATATTAATTACTACTAAGGATATTAAATTGGTAGTCAAATACCTCTCAACAAATAGTAGTCTGGGAACAGATGGTTTTACTAGTGAATTCTAACAAACATTTAAAAAAGAATCAATAGGGGCGCATGGGTGGCTTAGTCGGTTAAGCGTCCGATTTTCGCTTAGGTCATGATCTCGCGGTTCGTGGGTTCGGGCNCCAAACATTTAAAAAAGAATCAATAACAACTGTTTTAAAAATTTTCCAAAAAATTGAGGAAACACCTCCGAACTTATTTTGTGAAGTCAGCATTATTGTGATACCAAAACCAGACAAGGAAATTACAAGAAAATTGCAGACCAATGTCCCTGAGAAAACACAGATGTAAAAATTCTCAAGAAAATATTAGCAAACCAAATTAAACAATACAGTAGAAAAATCATTCACCACAATCAAGCATGTTTTATTCCAGTGATGCAAGAATGGCTCAATATCCACAAACCAATGTAATATATCACATTAACAAGAGGAAGAATAAAATCCATTTGATCATCTCAATAGGTACAGAAAAAAACAGACAAAACACAACATCCATTTCTGATAAAAACTGTAAACAAGGGGGGGTTACAGGGAACATATATCAAGATAATAAAGTTTATATGTGAAAAACCTACAGCTAACATCATGCTCAAGGGTAAAAAAACCAAAAACTTTGCCTCTGATATTGGGAACGAGACAAGGATGTCTGCTCTCACCACTTTATTTCAATATCATACTGGAAGGCTTAGCTGCAACAATGCATTAAGGAATAAAAGACATCTAAATCGGTAAAACTCATTGTTTGCAGATGACATATTATATGGATCCAAAATATTACCCCCAAAAACCGGTTAGAACTAAAAAGTTCAATAGAGTTGCATGGTATAGAATCAGTTATAAAAAGTTCATTTCTGGGGTGCCTGGGTGGCTCAGTCAGGTAGGAGTCCAACTTCAGCTCAAGTCATGATCTCACAGTTCACAAGTCGAGCCCCACGTTGGGCCCTGTGCTTCAAGCTCAGAGCCTGGAACTTGCTTCAGATTCTGTGTCTCCCTCTCTCTCTGTCCCTCCCCAACTCGTACTCTGTCTCTCTCAAAAATAAGTAAAACATAAAAAAGATTAAAAAGTTGCATTTTATTTATTTTTAAAAAACGTTTTATTTGTTTCTGAGAGAGAGAGAGAGAGAGAATGTGAGCAGGGGAGGGTCAGAGAGAGAGGGAGACACAGAATCTGAAACAGGCTCCAGGCTCTGAGCTACCTGTCAGCACAGCGCCCCACGCAGGGCCCGAACCCACAAACTGTGAGATCATGACCTAAGCGAAAGTCGGACGCTTAACCGACTGAGCCACCCAGATGTCCCAAAAAGTTGCATTTTATACAGTAATAATGATCAGAGAGAAAAATTAGGAAAATGTTCTCATTTACACTTGCATCAAAAAGAATAAAATACTAGTAATAATTTTAACCAAGGAGATGAAAAAGCAGTACACTTACTATTAAAGGACTTTAGTGAACTGAAGGTGACACAAATAAATGGAAAGATATTCTATGCTCATCAATTAAAAGAACATTGTGAAAATGTTCCTATTACTGAGAGCAATAGCCAGATTCAGTACAATATCAATGTTCCAGTGAGATTTTTCACAGAAACAGAACAGTTCTAACATCTGTATGGAGCAAAACCACCAACAACAAAAAACCCCAAACCCCCACAAACCAAACCCAAACCCAAACCCAGATAGCCAAAGCAACTTTAACAAAGAACAAGGCTAGAGGCAGCATATTTCCTGATTACAAATGATATTACAAAACTATAATTATCAAAAGAGAATGGTATTGGCATAAAAACAGATATAGAGAATAATGAGACAGAATAAAGAGCCCTAAAATTAACCTATTCATAGACAGACAATAAATTCATGACAAAAAGATCAAGAATATACGATGGGGAAGTGATACTCTCTTCAATAAATGGTGCTGGAAAAACTTGACACCCATACGGAAAAGAATTGCTGTTATACATTATTCACAAAAATTGACTTAACATCTATCAAAGACTGAATATAAGGCCTGAAACCAAAATATTCATAAAAGGAGTTTGAGGAGTTAAGCTCCTTGACATCAATTTTAGTAATGATGATTTGACACCAAAAGCAAGACAACAACAGCAAAATTAAACAAATTGGGGCTACATCAAACTAAAAACATTTCTGTATACCAAAAGAAACCATCAACAAAATGAAAAGGCAGCCTACAAAATGGGAGAAAATGTTTGCAAACCACACATCGGCTAAGAGACTAATATCCAAAAGGACAAAAACAAAACACATACAATTCAATAGCAAAACCAGGAACAGTCTGAATAACAGTGGGCAGAGAAATTGAATAGGCATTTTCCCAAAGTCATACAAATGGTCGATGGGCACATGAAAATGTGTTCACATTACTAATCATCAGGAAAACTGAATCAAATCCACAATGAGATATCACCTCATACATGTTAGAATGACTATCATCAAAGAGACAGAGAGCAAGTGTTGCTAGGAATGTGGCAAAAAGGGAACACTTGTGCTTTGTTGGTGAAAATTTAAACTGGAACAGCCGCTATGGAAATCCACGTGGCAGTTCCTCAAGGAAATAGAACTATGTAATATAGTACTTCTACTGCTGACTATTTATATACAAGAACAACCACCCCCAATTCTAAAAGGCAAATGTACCCGCATGGTTATTGAAGCACTATTTACAATAGCCAAGGCAAGAAAGCAACCTAAGTGTCTATCTAAGGACGAGTGGGAAAAGAAAATGTGCGCAGACACACACATGACATATATATCATAAAGTATTATTCAGCTACAAATAAGGAAAAATCTCTATTCATAACAACATGAATGAAACTTGAGGGCATTATGCTAAGTCAAATAATTCAGACAGAGAAAGAAAAATACCATATAACCTTGTTAATATGCAGAATCTTAAAAAAAAAAAGCAATTCATAGATATAGAGAACAAATTAGTGGTTGTCAGAGGCAGGCGTGGAACATGGTGAAATTCACAAGATAAAAACTTCCAGTTATAAAATAAGCCACAGGATATATAATGTACAGCATGGTGAAGAGATAGATCTTAAAAGCTCACCAAATAAAGAATTATAACTATGCGTGGTTATATTAATTAGTCCATTGTGATTATCTCACACTATAGATCCAAACATCGAATTATGTTGTACACATGAAAACAATAAGGTGTTATATGTGAACTGTATCTCAATAAAAAAGGCCTTTTGAAATAAATGGAAAAAAAAAAAAACCAGGAATAAATTTAACCAAAGAGATGAAATATCTGTACACATGAAAACTGGGACATTAATGACAAAAAATTGAAGGCATAAACAAATGGTAAGATATTCTGTGCTCACGGATTGGGAGAATATGGTTAAAAAAGTAATCCACAAATGCAATACAATCCATATAAAAATTCCAGTAACTTTTTCACAGAAATAAAACAATCCCAAAATTTGTATGGATCCACAAAAGATCCAAAATACGAGCCAAAGTAGTCTTGAAAAAGAAGAAAGTGGATGAATCACATTGTCTGATTTCAGACTATGGGTACACAACTATACTCATCAAAACAGTTTGATATTGACATAAAATCAGACAATACGTAGCCCATATAAACAAACCCATTCCTATATGGTCAATAAATTTATGACAAAGAAGCCAAGAATCTACAATGGTAATGGATAGTCTCTTTGATAATGTTACTGGAGAAACTGAACAGCTACATGCTAAAGAACGAAATTAGTCCCTTGACTATCACCACGCACAGAAATCAACTCAAAATAAAAAAACTTGAATAGAAGACTTGAAACCTTACAACTGCTTCTAGAACACTAAAATCAAAGGCATCAAAAACAAAAATATACAAGTGGGACTACATCAAACTAAAAAAAGCTCTGCATAGCAAATGGAAATCATCTTCAAAAGGAAATGGTAACCTACAAAATGAAGGAAATATTTATAAATCATACATCTGATAAGAGTTTAATAATCAAAATACATAAAGAAGTTCATATACTCAAGGCAAAAAGAAATCCAATTGAAAAATAGGCAGAGGAACTAAATAGACTTGCTTTCTAGGCCAACAGGTACTGCAACAAGTGCTCAGCATCACATATGAGGGGTATGCAAATCAAAATCACAATGAGAGATATATTTCCCTCTTAGAATGGTGGTTGTTCAAAAGACAACTATCTTGCAAATCAATGCGATATATCATATCAATAAAAGATAAAAATCATACAATCATTACAATAAATGCAGCAAAGTATTTGACAAAGTACAACATCCATGCATGATAAAAGCCCTCAATACAGTAGGGTTAGAGGGAATATACTCAACATATAAAGGCCATATATGAAAAACCCACAACAAACATCATAGTCAATGGGGAAAAACCGGGAGCTTTTCCCCAAGGTCAGGAACAAGACAAGGATGTCCATTCTCACCACGTTTATTCAACATAGTGTTGGAAGCCTAGCGAGAGCAGTTAAATAAAAATAAAAGGAACCCAAATCCATAAGCAGTAAAACTTTCACTATTGGCAAATGACATGCTAGTATTATACAAAACTCTACAGACCACCAAAGAACTACTAGAACTGATACATGAATTCAGTAAAAGCCACAGGATACAAAATCATTGTGCATAAATAATTCTGTTGCGTTTCTATACACTAATAATAAACAGCACAAAGAGAAATTTTTAAAAATCACATTTACAATTGTACCAAAGAAAAGATACCTAGAAATAAACCTAATCAAAGAGGTCAAAGACCTACCTGTACTCTGAAAACTATAAAACATTGATGAAATAAATTTAAGATGACATAAAGAAATGAATGGAAAGACATTTCACACAGATTGGAAGAATGAATATTGTTAAAATGTCTATATTACCCCAAACAATCTACAAATTTAATACAATGCCTATCAAAAATTTCCCAAAACTAGAACAATCCTAAAAGTTATATGGAACCACAAAAGACCCTGAATAGCCAAAGCAATTCTGAAAAAGCAAAGGAAAGCTGGAGGTATAACAGTTCTAGACTTCAGGTTAGATTATAGATTTGTAGTAATCAAAAAAGTATGATACTCACATGAAAATAGGCACATAGATCAATGGAGCAGGATATAAAACTCAGGAATGAACCCATAATTATATGATCAATCTTTGACAAAGCAGGAAAGAATATCCAAAGGAAAAAGAGTCTTCGACAAATGGTGTTGGGAAAAATGAATAGCAACATGTATACATTATATACATTATATACATTATACATACATACCACCAGTAATGAAACTGGATCACATTCTTACACCGTACACAAACTAAACTACCCCATACATTAAACTAAAAATAGATTAAAGACCTAAATGTGAGACGCAAAACAATAGAAATCTTCAAAGAAAGTGCAGGCAGTAATGTCTCTCGCATGGGCCATAGCAATATTTTTCTAGATATATCTTTTGAGGCAAGGGAAATAAAAGCAAAAATAAACTATTGGGACTACATTGAACTAAAAAGCTTCCACATGGCAAAGGAAGTAATCAACAAATTAAAAGTCAGCCTACAGAATGGAAGAAGATATTTGCAAATTAGATATCCAATAAAGGGTTAGTATCCAAAATATATGAAGAATTGATCAAACTTGACACCTCCAAAACAAAAAATTTAATTAAAAAATGGTCAGAAGACATGAACGATAGTTCTGCAAAGAAGAAATCCAGGTGACCAACAGACACACAAAAAGATGCTCAATATCACTCATCAGGGAAATGCAAACCAAAACTACAGGGAGATATCTTCTTGAACTTTTCAGAATGGCTAAATTAAAAAACATAAGAAAGAAATGTTGGTGAGGATGTGTAGAAAAGGGAACTCTCTTATACTACTGTTGAGAATGCAAACTGGTGTAGCCACTGAGAAAAGAGTATGGAGATTCCTCAAAAAGTTAATAGAACCAACTACCCTATGATTCAGTAACTGCACCACTGAGTATTTACCCCCAAAATACAAAAAAAAACCATTCAAAGGGATACATGCACCCCTATATTTGTAGCAGCAATGTTTACAATAGCAAAAATATGAAGCATCTCAAGTGTCTACTGATAGATGAATAAAGAGGTGGTGTATGTGTACTCCCCTCCCCAAGAATGTTATTCAGCCACAGAAAGAATGAAATCTTCCCATTTTCAGCAAAATGGATGGAACTAGAGCATGTGGGCTAAGCCTAAGTCAGTCGCAGAAAGATAAATACTATATAGTTTCACTCCTATGTGGAATTTAAGAAACAACAAAAATGAACAACAACAACAAGAGACAAACCAAGAAAGAGACTCAGAACTATAGAGAACTGAAGGTTGCCAGAGGGAAGGTGGGTGAGGGGGGGATGGGTGAAATAGGTGATGGGGATTAATGAATATACTTATTATGATGAGCACTGAATAATGTATAGAATTGTTAATCACTATATTGTACAGCTAAAAGTAATAGAACACTGTATGTTAACTATACTGGAATTTAAAAAGCTAAGAAAAAGAAATACAGAGCTTTATACGATACTACACAAAACATTACATGCCAACAAACTGGCTAACAGAAGAAATTGATAAAGTCTTCAAAACATACAACATTACAAACTGAATCAGAAAGAAAGAAAAATATGTAAAGATAGATTTCTTGTAACAAAACTAAATTGGCAATCAAAAAACTTTCAACAACAAAAGTTCAGGAGTAATGAATTTAGGTATATTCTACACCAAATATTTAGACAAAATACCTTTTCTTCTCAAACTGTTCCAAAAAAAAAAAAAAGTAGGTGAAGAACTACTTCCAAATTCATTCTACAAGGCCACTATTACCCTGATACTAAACCAGACAAGGAAAAAAAAAAAAACAAAAAAAAAAAAAAAAACAAAAAAAAAAAAAAAGGGGGAGGGAGAGGGTAGAAGAAGAAAATTACAGATCAATATTTCAATATTCCTGAGGAACATGATTGCAAAAATGCACAGAAAAAAATCAGCAAACTGTTCAACAATACTGGACAAAAATAATCTACTACAATCAAGTAGGATTTATTCCAGGGATTCAAAGATGGTTCAGTGTTGCCAAATCAATCAACATGATATACCACATCAACAAAATGAAGGGTAAAAACCATGTGATCAGAGGGAGGACTCAAAATGGCAGAGAAGTAGGGGCGCCCAAAGTTCCCTCCTTCAAACACAGCAGTATTGAGACCAGAAGACTTGGGATTCCGGGAATCTGGGCAATAGAGTGACAGAAACAGCTCCAGGGGCCCACAGAGTCAGCTTGGTGGGACAGAGGTAGATGTTTGTGAATTGGGAGAGTTAAAGTGGGCAGCAAGTGTGGGGAACCCCTTCAGTGGAGAGGCAAAAGGAAGATAAAGAGAGGCTGTGGAAGTGTGGGGTTGTATTTAGACAAGACAAAAACCTCTCCAGACCACAGACAAGGAATTAGAAAAAATGTAGAAAGCCAGTCTCTAACCTGCAAACAGCTTTAGACGTGACGATCCATGGTTGGTGCAACTTCCTCCAGACCATGGCTGCCTGGGGTAGAGGGGAGCCAGCCCCAGGCTCAGTAGGGAGCTCAAAGGTGCATCAGGAGAGCACTACCCTCCCTCCAGTGCTATGGAAAGAAGGTGTATTGCTGCTCCGAGGACAAAAGACCGTGCAGGAGCCAGCCAGAGGCCCTTTGTCAGCTGGGTGGAGTGGCACTACCCCAGAACCAGGGCCTCTGCAGAGAGGAATCCTTTAAGACATTGGGGTTTGAATCTCAGCTGAGCCCGTGGGAGGTGTGGGAGACTGTGGAGTAGGACAAACTGCCCAAAATACGCCTACACATCGCGGTGAGGACAGCTTGATGGGGAGGTTTGGGAAACCTGGTCCAGGGAAGAGAGACTGGAGTGTCACCAACTTTCTCCCCATCACTAACATAGTGGAGCTCCAGGGAATAGGAAAGCAGGCTCCCAGCGGAAGTGGGACCACTTACACCAAGCCCTGCCCCTTCATGCCGGGCAACTGCAGATCTACCTGAGCGAGACTGACACTGAACTGGAGGGGCCTCCTCCAGACCGGCATAGCCATCACTTCCAAGGCACCATCAGACAACGGTCCAGCAGTTTTGCATTTTCTGATTTGATTTTTGGTCAATTCATAAACATGTATGTATCACACACACACACACACACACGCTAAAAAATATTTTTCTTCTTTCTTTCCTTCTCTATTCTGGCTGTTGGTTTGGCTAAGCAAGCATTTTTAATCTATGCTTTTTACACTCTTCTGTATCTCCTTCTTTATTTTCCTCTCTCTAGATTATGCCGTATAGTTTCTTTGATTCTCTGCCTGGTCCATTTATTTTTTCCTCTTTCCCCTCCCCTGTCATTTCTCTCTTTGTATGGTACAAAGCTTCCACCACCACCATCCTCCTCTTTTAAAAATTTTCCAGGGTTACTTCACTGAACAAATCAAAGCACACCTGGTGGAAGGTCCAAACCACCACGAGAAGTAGGAAGATAAAGCAACCAGAGTCACAACAATAGAGAACATGCAACACACTTCAAAAACACCTCATGAAGGCCAGTCCCTGGACAGTATATGACCCATTTTTAACATAGTAGTATTCACAGGGGCACAAATATTAAAACAAGTAAAAGACAGAAAACTAGCCAAAATGATGAAATGGAAGAATTCTCCTCAAAAGAAATTCCAGAAAGAAATGACAGCCAGAGAAGTGCTCAAAACAGATATAAACAATATATCTGAACAAGAATTTAGAATAATAGTCATAAGATTAATAGCTGGGCTTGAAAAAAGCATAGCAGACAGCAGAGAATCTATTTGCTACAGAGATAAAGGACCTAAGAAATAGTCATGACGAATTAAGAAATGCAGTAAGTAGGATTCAAAACAAACTAGTTTAAGTGACACCAAGGATGGAGGGAGTAGGGCAGAGAATAAGTGAAATAGAAGATCAAATTGTGGAAAATAATAAAGCTATAAAAAGAGAGGAAAATACTAGACCACAGGGAGAATTAGAGACCTAAGTGATACAATGAAATGTAATAATATCCGTATCTTAGGAGTTCCACAATGAGAAGAAGAGAGAGAAAGGGGAAGAAGATTTATTTGAAAAAAATTATAGCTGAAAACTTCCCGATCTGGGGAAGGAAGCAGACATCCAAGTCCAGGAGGTACTAAGAACTCCCTTCAGAATTGACAGGAATAGGGGCGCCTGGGTGGCTTAGCCGGTTAAGCGTCCGACTTTCGCTTAGGTCATGGTCTCGCGGTTCATGGGTTCGAGCCCCGCGTCGGGCTTTGTGCTGACTGCCAGCTCAGAGCCTGGAGCCTGTTTCAGAGTCTGTGTCTCCCTCTCTCTCTCTGACCCTCCCCTGCTCACGGTATCTCTCTCTCTCTCTCAGAAATAAATTAAAAAAAAAAAAAGAATTGACAGGAATAGAAGAACCCCATGGCATATCATAGTGAAACTGGCAAAATATAAATATAAAAAGATAATTTTGAAAGCATCTAGGGACAAATGGGCCTTAACCTACAAGGGTAGATACATAAAAATAGTAGTTGACCTGTCTGGTGAAACTTGACAGGCCATAAGGGAGTGGCAGGAAATGTCCCATGTGCTGAACAGGAAAAATATGCAGCCAAGAATCCTTCATCCAGCAAGGCTGTCATTCAGAATAGAAGTAGAGATAAAGGCTCTCCCAGAAAAACAAAAACTGAAGTTCATGACCACTAAACCAGCCCTGCAAGAGATCCTAAGGGGTACTATGTGAGTGGAATGCTGCAAAGACTACAAAGGACCAGAGACATCACCACAAGCATGAAACCTACAGATAACATGATAATACAAATCCGTATCTTTCAGTAACAACTCTGAATGTAAATGGAATAAATGCCCCAATCAAAAGACATAGGGTATCAGAATGGACTAAAAAAAAAAATCCATCTATGTGATTTTTAGAGAGGTTCATTTTAGACCTGAAGATTTTTAGAGATTCATTTTAGACCTGAAGACACATTCAGATTGAAAGGGGATGGAAAACCATCTATCATGCTACTGGAAGTCAAAAGAAAGCTGGAGTAGCCATAGTTATATCAGGAAAACTAGATTTTAAACCAAAGACTGTAACAAGAGATGAAGAAGGGCATTGTATCATAATTACAGGGTCTATCCATCAAGAAGTGCTAATGATTGTAAATGTCTATGCTCCCAACTTGGCATCACCCAAATACATAAATCAATTAGTTGCAAACGAGCAATCTTATTGATAAGAATACAGTAATTGAAGGGGACTTTAAAACTTCACTTACAGCAATGGACAGATTATCTAGGCAGAAAATCAATAAGGAAACAATGACCTTGAATGATACACTGGACCAGATGGACTTCACAGATACAGTCAGAACTTTTCATCCAAAAGGAGCAGAATACACAGTCTTTTCGAGTGCACATGGAGCATTCTCCAGGATAGATCACATACTGGGTCACAAAAGAGCCCTCAATAAATACAGAAGGATTGGAATCATACCATGCGTATTTTCAGATCATAACACTAAGAAATTTGAAATCAACCACAAGAAAACAAATAGAAAGCCTCCAAATGCATGGAGGTTAAAGAACATCCTACTAAAGAATGAGTGGGTCATCCAGGCAATTAAAGAAATTAAAAAATAATGGAAGCAAATGAAAATGAAAACATGACAGTCCAAACCCTTTGGGATGCAGTAAAGGCAGTCCTAAGAGGAAAATACATTGCAATCCAGGCCTATCTCAAGAAAGAAGAAAAACCCCAAGTACAGAATCTAACCTCACACCTACAAGAACTAGATGCAGAGTAGCAAAGAAACCCCAAAGCCTGCATAGATAAATAATAGATAAATAATATTAGAGCAGAAATAAACAATATAGAATAAACAAAAGCAGTTGAACAGATCAATGAATGTAAGAGCTGACTTTTTTTTGAAAGAACAAAATTGATAACCCTCTAGCCAGACTTCTCAAAAAGAAAAGAGAGAGGACACAAATAGATAAAATCATGAATGAAAGAGGACAGATGACAACCAACACCATAGAAATACAAACAATTATCAGAGAAAACTATGAAAAATTATATGCCAACAAACTGGACAACCTGGAGGAAATGGACAAATTTCTAGACACCCACACACTACCAAATTCAAACAGAAAAAAATAGAAAATTTGAACAGACTTATAACCAGCGAAGAAATTGAAATAGTTATCAAAAATATCCCAAAAAATAAGAGTCCTGGGCAGATGGCTTCCAGGAGAGTTCTACCAGACACTTAAAGCAGAGTCAGTACGTATTCTTTTCAAGCTGTTCCAAAATATAGAAATGGAAGGAAAGCTTCCAGACTCATTCTATGAAGTCAGCATTACCTTGATTCCCAAACCAGCAAGAGACTCCACTAAAAAGGAGAATTACAGGCCAATACCCCTAATGAACACGGATGTAAAAATTCTCAATAAGATACTAGCAAATCAAATTCAACAGCATATAAAAAGAATTATTCTCACGATCAAGTGGGATTCATTCCTGGGCTGCAAGTCTAGTTCAATATTTGCAAATCAATGTGAAACATCACATTACTAGAAGAAAACATAAGAACCATATGATCCTGTCAATAGATGCAAAAAGAAGTATTTGACAAAATACAGCATCTTTCTTAATACAAACCCTCAAGAAAGTTGGGATAGAAGGAACATACTTTAACATCTCAAAATCCATATATGAAAGGCCCACAGCTAATATCATAATCAATGGGGAAAAGCGGCCTTCCCCTGAGATCAGGAACATGATAGGGATGTCCAGTCTTACCACTGTTGTTTAACATAGTGCTAGAAGGCATAGCCTCAGTAATCAGACAACAAAATGAAATAAAAGTCATCTAAATTGGCAAAGTAGTAGTCAAGCTTTCACTTTTCACAGATGACATGATATTCTACATGGAAAGCCTGAACGACTCCACCAAAAAGCTGCTAGAACTGATACGTGAATCCAGCAGGGTCACAGGATATAAAATCAATGTACAGAAATGATTTGAACTTCTACACCAACAATGAAACAATAGAAAGAGAAATCAAGATATTGGTTCCATTTACAGTCGCACAAGTACCTAACCAAAGAGATAAAAGATCTGTATGCTGAAAACTATAGAAAGCTCATAAAAGAAATTCAAAAAGACACAAAGAAATGGAAAAACATTCCATACTCATGGATTGGAAGAACAAATATTGTCACAATGTTGATACTACTTAAAGCAGTCTACACATTCATTGCAATCCCAACCAAAATTGCACCAGCATTCTTTTCAGAGCCAGAACACATAATCCTAAAATTTGTATGGAACCCCAAAGACTCCAAATAGCATGTTGAAGAAGAAAACCAAAGCAGGAGGCATCACAATCCCAGACTAAATTTAGCCTGTACTACAAAGCTGTAATCACCAAGACAGTCTGGTATTGGCACAAAAACAGACACATAGACCAATGGAACAGAATAGAGAACCCAGAACTGGACCCACATATATGGCCAACTAATCTTTGACAAAGCAGGAAAGAGTATCCAATGGAAAAAAGACAGTCTCTTTAGCAAATCGTGCTGGGAGAACTCGACAGCAAGATGCAAAAGAATAGAATTGGGTCACTTTCTTACCATACACAAAAATAAACTCAAAATGGATGAAAGATCTAAATCTGAGACAGAAAACCATCAAAACCCTAGAGGAGAAAACAGGTAACAACCTTCTTGACCTCAGCTGAAGCAACTTCTTACTTGACAGGTCTCGAAAGGCGAGGGAAATAAAATAAAAAATGAACTATTGGGACCTAATCAAGATAAAATCTTCTGCACTGCAAATGAAACAATCAACAAAACTAAAAGGCAACCAGTGGAATGGGAGAAGATATTTGCAAATAAAATATCAGATAAAGAGTTAATATCCAAAATCTATAAAGAACTTACCAAGCTCAACACCTGAAAAACAAATAATCCAGAGAAGAAATGGGCAGAGGACATGAGTAATACTTTTCTGAAGAAGATATTCAGATGGCTAGTAGACACATGAAAAGATGCTCAACATCACTCATCATCAGGGAAATATAAATCAAAACCACATTGAGATACCTAGTCAGAGTGGCTAAAACGAAAAAATCAGGAAATTATAGATACTGGTGAGGATGTGGGGAAATGGGAATCTTCTTGCACTGTTGGTGGGAAAGCAAACTGGTGCAACTACTCTGGCAATCAGTGTAGAGGTTCCTCAAAAAATTAAAAATAGAATTACCCTAGGACCCAGCAATAGCACTACTAGAAATTTATCCAAAGGATACAGAAGTCCTGATTCATTCAGGCATACATACCCCAATGTTTATAGCAGCACTGTCACCAATAGCTCAATTGTGGAAAGAGCCCACATGTCCATCAGCTGATGAATGAAGAAGATGTGGTTTATATATACAATGGAATACTACTTGGCAATGAGAAAGAATGAAATCTTGCCATTTGTAAGAACACGGATGGAACTGGAGGGTACTATGCTAAGTGAAATAAATCAGTCAGAGACAGACAGATATCCTGTTCTCACTCATATGTGGAACTTGAGAAACTTAATAGAAGACCATGGGGAAGAGAAAGGGAAAAATAGTTACAGAGAGGAGGCAGACCATAGAGACTCTTGAGTACAGAGAACAAACTGAGGGTTGGGGAGAGGGAAAAATGGGTGATGGGCATTGAGGAGGGCACTTGTTGGAATGAGCACTGGGTGTTGTACGGAAGTGATGAATCATGGGAATCTACTCCCGAAGCTAAGAACCACTGTATACACTGTATGTTAGCTAACTTGACAATAAATTATATTAAAAAAAAAAGGAACGTTCTTGGAATGGAATGTGGGGGGGGGAGGGGAAGAAACAAAACAGATGAGCAAAAGAGGAAGATAATGAGAGAGGTGTAAACCAAAAAACAGACTTTTTAGTACAGAGAACAAACTGAAGGTTACCAGAAGGGAGGTCAGGGTGGGTGGGTGAAACAGGTGATGCGGATTAAGGAGGGTACTTGTTGTGATAATTGCCAGGTATTGTATGGATTTGTTGAACCACTCTAGTGTACATCTGAAACCAATATTCCACTGTATGTTTACGGGAATTTAAACAAAAGCTTTTTAAAAATCCCATGTGATCATATAAAAAAATGCAGAAAAAGCATTTGGAAAATTTCAACATCCATTCATGGTAAAAATTCTCACCAGAGAGTATAGAGGGAACATACATTAAAACATTAAAAGCCAATATAACAAACTCAAAGTTAATATCAGACAATAGTGAAAACATAGCAACAAGACAAGGATGTCTACTCTCACCACTTTTATTCCGCACAATACTGGAAGTCTTAGCCACAGCAATCAGACAAGAAACAGAAATGAAAGGCATGCAAATTTGTAAAGAAATAAACCTGTCACTATTTGCAGAGTTTTCTATATAGAGAATTACACTAAGACTTCACAGAAAAACTATTAGAAAAAATAAATACATTTACTAAACTTAGAGATACAAAAGATACAGAAATCGGTCGTTTTCTACTACTAACTAGCAGAAAGTTATATTAAGAAAAGAATCCAATTTATAATTGCATCAAAAAGAATAAAATGTGTAGGAATGAATTTAACCAAGTGCGAAACCTGCAAATTGACAACCATAAAGCACTGATGAACAAAACTGAAGATGACATTAATAAATCAAAAGACGTACCATAAACCTGAATTGGAAGAATATACTTGCATTGACTATATTACATTGTCCCTATTACCCATAGCAATGTACAGATTGTATACAATTCCCATCAAAATACCAACAGCATTTTTGACAGAGCTAGAAGAAACACTCCAAAATTTGTATGTATTCACAAAAGAGCCTGAATAACCAAAAGTAATCATAAGAAAGAAAAACAAAGATGGAAGGATTGCAGAGTTCAAGTTAAAGTACAAAACTATAGAAATCAAAATAGCATGATACTGGCACAAAAATATACGTTGATCAATGGAACTGAAGACAGACCCCAGAAAGAAATCACACTTATCTTGTGATTTAGTCTATGACAAAAAAGGCAAGAACATACAATAGGCAGAATATAGTCTTTTCTGTAGATGGTGTTGGGAAACCTGGACAGTAATATGCATAAAAATAAAAGTAGACCACTTTTTCACACCATATTCAAAAATAAACTCAAAATGGATTAAAGACCTAAATATAAGATTTTATCATAAAGCACCTAAATGAAAATATAGGATGTAAATCCTTGAACATAAGTCTTAGCAATATTTTTTGAATATGTTTTCTTAAGCAAGGGAATAAGCAAAAATAATTGAGACTACATCAAACTAAAAAGGTTTTCTAAAGTGAAGAAAACCATCAACAAATTAAAAGTAATGACCAGGAAAAGAGATTTTCTAATGATATATCTGATGAGGAGTTCATATCCAAAATATATAAAGAAGTCATACAACACCACCAAAAGACAAACAATCTGCTTTTAAAGTGGGCAGATGACATGAATAAAGTTTTTTAAAAGGACATATAGATGTCCAACAGACACATGGAAAGATACTCAATATCTGTAATCATCAGGGAAATGCATATCAAAACAATAATGAAATATTCTCACAGCTATCAGAATGGCTAGTATCAAACAGACAAGAAATAACAAGTATTTCTGAGGATGCACAGAAAAAGGAAACTTTTGTACTATTGGTAGAAATGTAAATTGGTGCAGTCACTATGCAACCTGTGAAAAGTTTTCAAAAAATTAAAAACATAAATACCTAATGACTCAGTAATCCCACTTCTGCATATTTACCCAAGGAAAATGAAGGCTGTAATTCAAAAATGTATATGCATCCATATGTTTATTGAAGCATTATTTAGAATAGTCAGGATACAAAAGCAGCGTAAGCATTCATTGACAGACGAATGAAGATGTGGTATATATGAACAATGGAATATTAGTCATAAAAAATAAAAGGTCGGCATCTTCCCCACATGGATGGACATACAGTGTATTATGCTAAGTAAGTCAGAGAAGGACAAATACCATAATATTTCCCTTGTATATAGAACCTAAAAAACAAAACAAAGAACAGTAACAGAATCATAATAAAGAGAATGTGTGATTGCCAGAGAGTGAGGGATGGGCAAAATGGGTAAAGGGGATTAAGAGGCATATAAAAAAATAAGTCAAAGGGGGATGTAAAGTACAATGGAGATACAGTCAATGTTATTCTAATAATTTTGTATGGTAATGGATGGTAACTGTGGTGATTGTTTCATGATGTAACAAAAGTGTTAAATTACCATGTTGTATACCTGAAATATTGTAGATCAACTGTATTTCAATTTTTCAGAAAGCCAGTGTGTTACTGGTATAAAAGTCAACCATATGAACCAATGGAGCATAATAGAGAGACCAGAAATAAATCCCTATATTCACAATCAACTATTATTTGACAATGAGGGGAAAGGATAGTGTCTTCAGTAAGTCATTTTTGGAAAACTAGAGAGTATATGCAAAAAAATGAAATGGGACCCCTAATATACACCATTCACATAAATTAACTCTGATGGATAAAGACTAAAACAAGACCTTATGCTGTAAAACTCTTAGAAGAAGACATAAGGAAGAAGTTCCTTGATACTGGTCCGGGCATTGGATTATTGAATGAGATACCAAAAGCACAAACAATAGAAGCAAAAATCAATAGATAGTCTACAACAAACTAAAAAGTTTATTCGTAGTGATGGCACCAACATGACAACATAGGTCATTGCTGATTTCACTTACCTTCACAAGAAGAACAATAAGCAACTATTAATGGACAAGACACAGCTGAGAAAATTTTAGAACATGGGGTGAAGTCAAAGCACCCCCAGAGTCACTGAGACCAAGACAGACTACATTAGAAGATTAAAAGGAGTTGCTACTTGCTGACCACATTTCCCCACCCTATGCTGGTGCAGCACCTCACAGAGAAGTCTCCATTGAATTTATGTTTCCTGCAAGTGAGAAAAAAGAGCCTATAGTGGACATTCAGGCCCCTACCATTGTGGGTCACTTGGGAGCCCCCAACTCTGGTCTTGCCCCACAGGGATTGTATGGGAATCTGCATGGTTTGACCACTGAGAATCTTATGATGAAGAAAGGGCAAGTAACTCGCAGCCACCAGCACTTGGATCTCGGCTGATGGAGTTCCTACCTGCAGCACCCAAGTAGTAGTCCCAACCAACATCTTTGCTCATCTGCAAAGACAGTGGCTCAGTCTGACCAGAGACCTCAGTGTAGTACAGGTATGCCTAATTCATGACCTCCAATGAAGAGATTTTCTAGCCCTGGAACCAGGTAGGACAGCTGAATTATAGACTGGCGCACTGCTGTATGTAGCTCCCAGCACCCCCCCCCCCGCCCCCCANCTGTATAGCTTAGCAATACAAGAGCAAGGAGTATTGCAGGCAGAGCTGGTCATTTGTCATTTAACACCAGGGGCACCATACAGCAAGGGAACCAGAGAAATATTTCAGCTTGAGTAAAGACCGCAAAGAGCCTTTCCAGGGTTTGAGTGACTCCTCCACTCCACCCAGGCAGGGGAGCTAATTCATAGCCACACCAACCAAGGTTTCCAGCCTCTTCCTGACCAGACAGCCTGACTAGAAACATTCAGGAGGTTATGTGGAGCTAGTCCTCCCACTCCACTTAGGCAGGGGAGCTAATTCAGAATGCCCTGACTGATAAGAAATCTTGGCCAGAGTACCTGAAAGCTGTGTAGCATGGCATCACTCCAGGAGGCAGACTGATCATCCACAGAGCAAAGACATTGGCTCCATTCAGCCAGGGAACTTGGGGAGTAGGTCAGCGTGGGTCAAGACCATGAATACTGACCTTCCGTAGGATTGGAGTTAGCTCTCCAGCTCCACTCATGCAGGGGAGCTAATTAACAACCCCACCCGCTGCCTCGTGTGCCTTTTGTTCCTTCCTGACTGGAAAGCTTGGACAGATCATTAGGAAGCTGTGTGCTTGAGCAGAAAGAACAGCACTTAGATCTGACTCTCTGTAGAGAAAAGCTAGGGACACTGTTCAGTCAGAGAACCTGGGATGTCAAGACAACAAATAAATAGACTTTCTGGCCTGGCATACACTTTCCCCCTTCTTCTCAGGCAGGGAAACTAATTAGTAGTTCTGCCTATGCGGAACATAGCTTTCAGCCTGCCCAACTAGGGAACCTAAACAGAGCACAAAGGAAGATGCACAGACCATCCGACAGCCCTGTCTGTGGCACTTCAGCAGAGTTGGACTCTTGAGCAGAGTTTGAAGGCCGTGGCTTTCCCCCTTGGCAGAGCAAAACCAGTGGCCCCATCTGGCCATAGTATTCAATGCACAGTTTTACTTGATTCAGATAACCAAACAATGGGCCACCCAGGCCTGGGACTGTCCTGCCGACGTACCAGGGCAAGAGGCTCACTCATGGACCCACATAATGCCGAGAATAGTACTCGGTCCTGACCATCGAGTAACCCCACCAGAAAATCCAGGCAACTGAGAAGCTCTTCCTAAACCTTGCTTGGGCAGGGAACCACGTCAGCAGTTCTACCCAGTTGTTCCCAGCTACTGGGACACTCCTTTCACCTCAGAGCTCAGGCAGTGGCTTCACCCAAAAATAAACCCTTATAGCAAACCGCACCTACCCAAAGATGTTATCAGCAGACATTTTCAGAAATCCAAACTGAGCTGACTACTCTGCACAGTCTGCCAAAGCAAAACTATGAATTCTGAAAGAGCAGGCTGTTTATTCAATTGTGTAGATACCAATGTAAGGAAACAAAGATCAGTAAAAATCTGGTATACATGACACCAAAGAAAACTAATAAAACTTCAATAACTCAGATGGAGATCCATAAACTGTCAGACAACGAATTTAATTAAAAATTTATATTTTATTTAAATCAAAGGTAGTTAACACATAGAGCATTAATGAGTTCAGGAGTAGAATTTAGTGATTCATTACTTACACGTAACACCCAGTGCTCATCCCAGCAAGTGCCCTCCTTAATGCCCATTACCCATTTAGCCCATCCCCCTTATCCAGCACCCCTCCAGCAACCCTCAGTTCGTTCTCTGTATTTAAGAGTCTCTTATGGTTCACTTCCCTCTCTCTTTTTGTCTTATTTTTCCTCCCCCTCCCCTATGTTCATCTGTTTTGTTTCTTAAATTCAACATATGAGTAAAGTCATATGACATTTCTCTTTCTCTGACTTATTTCGCCAAGCATAATACAGGGTAGCTCCATCCACGTCATTGCAAATGGCAAGATTTCATTCTTTTTTCATTGCCAAGTAATATTCTTGTGTGTGTGTGTCTGTACACCGCATCTTTATTCATCAGTTGATGGGCATTTGGGTTCTTTCCAAAATCTGGCTACTGTTGAAGTGCTGCTGTAAATACTGGGGTGCATGTACCCCTTCAAATCAACATTTTTGTATCTTTTGGATAAATGCCTAGTAGTGCTATTGCTCTGTTGTAGGGTAGTTCTATTTTTAACTTTTTGAGGAACCTCTATATTATTTTCCAGAGTGGTTGCACTACTTTGCATTCCCATCAGCAGTGCAAAAGTGTTCCCCTTTCTCTGCATCCTCACCAACATCTCTTGTTTCCTGAGTTGTTACTAATCTTTGACAAAGCAGGAAAGACTATACAATGGAAAAAAGTCTATTCAGCAAACAGTGTTGGGAAAACTGGACAGCGACGTGCAGAAGAATGAACCTGGGCCACTTTCTTATACCAGTCACAAAAAATAAACTCAAAATGGATAAAAGACCTAAACGTAAGATAGGAAACCATCAAAATCCTAGAGGGAAAAAAAACAGGTAACTCTTTGACCTCAGCCACAGCAACTTCTGACTAGACATGTCTCTCCCTTCTCTGGAGACAATGGAAACAAAAGCGAAAATGAACTAGTAGGATTTCATCGAGATAAAAACCTTCTGGAAAGCAAAGGAAACCATCAACAACACTAAAAGGCAACTGACGGAATGGGAGGAGATATCTGCAAATGACATTTTGGATACAGTATTAGTATCCAAAATCTATAAAGAACTTACCTGACTGAATACCCCAAAACCAAATAATCCAGTGCAGAAATGGGCAAAGACATGAACAGACATTTTTCCAAAGAAGACATCCAGATGGCTAACATACACCTGAAAAGGTGCTCAACATCACATGTCATCAGGCAAATACAAATCAAAACCACAATGAGATACCGTCTCATGCCTGTCAGAATTGCTAGGGTAATTGTTTTTAAAACATTAGTGACCCACAAGAGCACACAGACAACTAAATGAAATTAGGAAGACAATGCATAAAAAAATGAGAAGTTCAACAAAGAAATGGAAACTACCAAAAACAAAAGAAACAGAATTCCTAGAGAAAAAGTACATTGACTAAAGAATTCAATAGAAAGCTTCAAAACAGACTAGTCTATGTCAAATCCATCAAAAAGAGAAGAAACATCAAGTATTGATGAAAATACAGACAAAAAGAAACTCTTGTGTCCTGTTTTTGGGAATGTAAATTGGTACAGCCACTTTGGAAAGTAGGGTGGAGTTTCCTCAAAAAATTAAAAATAGAAATATCATATGATCCATTAATTCCACTACTGGGTATTTACCCAAAGAATATGAAAACACTAATTCAAAAAGATATTTATGCCCTACATTTATGGCAGCATTATTTACACTTGCCAAAATATGGAAGGAACCCAAGTGTCCCTTAAGAGATGGATGGGGGCGCCTGGGTGGTTCAGTCGGTTAAGCATTCAACTTCGGCTCAGGTCATGATCTCATGGTTTGTGGGTTCGAGCCCCGCGTCGGGCTCCGTGCTGACAGCTCAGAGCCTGGAGCCTATTTCTGATTCTGTAACTCCTTCTCTCTCTGACCCTCCCCTGCTCATGGTGTCTCTTTCTCTCAGAAATAAATAAAACATTAAAAAAATAATAAAAAAAGAGATGGATGAAGGTGTGATACATATGTGTGCACGCACACACACACACACACACACGAATATTAGCCATAAAAAGAGTGAGATCTTGCTATTCGCAATAATGTGGACGGACTAGAGGGTATTGTGCTAACTGAAATAACTCAGAGAAAGACAAATACCATGTGATTTCACTTAAAATGTGGAATCTAAAAAATAAATGAACAAAAAATCCAGACTCTTAAACAGAGGGAACTGGTAGCTGCTGGGTAGAAGGCAGTGGGAGAATGGGTACAATAAGGAGGATGAAGAGGTACTAAGTTCAGTTATAAAGTACATGAGTCACAGAGATGATAAGTAAAGCACAGGAAATACAGTCATTAACGTAATAACTTTGTATGGTGATTACACTTACCATGGTGAACACTATGTGATATATAGAATGGTCAGATCAAGATGTGGTCTACCTGAAATGAATATTGTATGTTAAATATACTTTAATAAAATAAGATAAATGGCAAAAAAGACAGTGTATTCAGAGAGTTTTGGTGTAGGACCTCCTTGAAAATGCAATCTCACCACAAGTTTTAGAAAGTGAATATCTTTTCACTAGTCCTAGTTTTAGTACATTAAGAAAATACCATGGTTCAAAGTCTCCAAAAAAAAAAAAAAACCCCACAGGTGAATAAGTTGTGGTATATATATGCAATGAAATATTATTCAGTCATAAAGAAGGAAATCTTCCCATGGAGGACAACAAAGTTAGAACTTGAGGGCATCATGCTAAGTGAAATAAGTCAGACAGGGGTAGACAAATACCTTATGATGTCACCTACATATGAAATATAAAAAAAACAAAAGCCAAACACATGGAAAGACAAATCAGATTTATGGTTCATAGAAGTGGGAGGTTGAGGGAGGGGTAATAGGAGGAAGGTGGTCAAAAGGTATAAACTTCCAGTTATAAGATAGATACTAGGGATGTAATGTACAACATGATAATGAACTTTAACAGTTTTCATATGTAAGTTGCTTAGAGAATACCTCCAAGCGTTCTCAAGGAAAATTTTTTTTTCTGTTTTTGTTTTGTTTTAATTTATTTATTTCTAGGAGAGAGAGAGAGAGACAGCGTGAGCAGGGGAGGGTCAGAGAGAGAGGGAGACACAGAATCGGAAGCAGGCTCCAGGCTCTGAGCTAGCTGTCAGCACAGAGCCCGACGTGGGGCTCGAACCCACGAACTGCGAGATTATGACCTAAGCGAAAGTCGGACGCTTAACCGACTAAGCCACCCAGGCGCCCCTCCTGTTTTTGTTTTTTAATAGAGCTATGAGAGCTATGAGAGCTATGAGATGATGGATAGTAACTGAACTTGTAATCATTTCAAAATAAATGTAAGTTAAATCACTCTGTACACCTTAACTTATACAGTGCTGTGTGTCAATTATCTCATTAAAACTCATTAAAACTGGAAAAATTGGGGCACCTGGGTGGCTCAGTCGGTTAAGCATCCAACTCTTGGTTTCAGCTCAGCTCATGATCTCATGGTTTGTGAGTTTAAGCTCTGCATCAGGCTCTGTGCTGACAGTATGGAACATGCTTGGTAATCTCTCTCTTCCCCCCTCTCTCTGGCCCTCCCTTGCTGTGCTTGCACTCTCTCTTAAAATAAATAAAAAACTTAAAAAAAAACACTAGAAAAGTTAATAAAGTAATGAAAAGTCTCTTCATGGCAAAAATAAAATCAAAAATTGAAAAGGCAATCTAAAGAATGGGAGAAAATATTAGCAAACTACATATTGAATCAGGAGTTCATAACCAAAATATATAAAGAAGTCGTACAACTCAATGACAAAAGCCAAACAATCCAATTTAAAAATGGGCAATTAAACATTTTTCCAAAGTAGACATTTAAAGGACAATAGGTACATGAAAAGAGGTTCAACATCACTCATCATCAGTCAAATGCAAATCAAAGCCACAGTGAGATATCACCTCACACCTGTTAGTAGGGCTCTGAGCAGGAAGATGGGATAATAAGTGTTAATGAGGGTGTGAGAAAACAGAACCCTTGTGCGCTGCCAGTGGGAATGAAAATTGGTTCAGCTACTATGGAAAACAGCATGGAGTTTTTCTAAAAATTAAAAACAGAACTACCATATGATACAGCAATTCTACTTCTAAGTATCTACCCAAATGAAATGAAAACAGGATATCAAATAAATACATGCACTACCATGTTCATTCCAACATTATTCACAACAGCTAAGATATGGAAAGAACCTAATGCTGTCCATGGATAAAGAAGTTGTGGTATCTGCACACAACTGAACATTATTCAGCCAAATGGAAGAAGGGAATCCTGCCATTTCCAGCAACACGGATGGACCTTGAGGCCATTGTGCTAAGTAGATGAGTCAGAGAGAGAAAGACTAATACTGTTTGAGATCACTTCTGTGTGTAATATAAAAAGACCAACTCATAAAAACAGGGTAGAATGATGGTTACCAGAAGTTGGAGATTTGTGGTATCGGGGAAATGTGCTTTGGGGTACAAAGTTGGAGCTTGTAGATAAATAAGTTCTGGAGATCTAGTGCACAGCATAACAATTAGAGACAAAATATTGTATTATAAATTTCAAAGTTGTTAAGAAACTAGATCTTAATTTTTCTCACCACACACATGAAAATAATTACGTGACAAGATAGAGGTGTTAACAGTATGGTGATAATTATATTGTACTGTATAAATGTATCAGATCAACACATTTTATACCTTAAGTTGCATAATGTTACATCGACCGTATGTCAATACAAATAAAATTTAATATGGGGTAGTTGAGAAATGTTACTTCTGGATACCTAGCATTTAGAGTTGGAAAGAGACAGATTATCATTTGGCTTCTTTGTTTGGCAAAGGAGGAAACAGAGGTCAAGATAGGTGAGTCACGTGATTTTAAGGAAAGAAAGCCTGTATTAGAACACAGGTTTCTTGACTTTTAGGCCTGTGTTTTCTTCATTCTCTGTGCTATATCTCGAGGGACTCAGCACAGTTCTCTAGAAGTTATCTAGAAGCATCTAGATAAGATGTCTCTCCTTTAGCAGAGTATCTAAGATGATTGGGTTACTAGAGAGGCCCAGCTTCTGGAATGGGGGCACGCTAAGTGGCCTCCTCAGTCATCAATCTACATGTCGTCCCAAAGAGCACAGGGCACAACTCCAAGAAGAGCTTGAATCTTGGGCAGTGAGCCCTCTAATGGGAAGGGCCATGACTGATGTGTCTTTCTGTCCCACAAGGGCCGGCATAGAGATGCCCTCAGGCAATGTTGACTGAATCAATGAATATAAACAACCAGCTCCCTTTCTGAAAAACTGAACATCTATATCGCTTCTTTCATTTGCTGAGATTTCAGTTGACCCAGTTCTTCCAGACCTGCTCTTGGGCTCTGTGGGCTTAACCTCAGAGTTTTCATTTCTCTCCCAGTTCGCCATACCTCCCACCTTTGTTTTATTTCAATGAATCTGAAACTGTTGTGTTACCTGCAATCAAAAGAAATAACTTTTTTTGTTTTCTTTGGATTTTACAATAGCAAATGTCATTTTTATAACATTTTAAAAATAATAAGCAAATTATTCTTGCTTAACTGGTTAAAAGGACCCTTCACATCTGGCTTTCCTTAAATACTGTGATAAACGGTGGGGCAGTTTGAAGTGACAAGACTGAGATTCAGACACTCCTCCCATTTCTACATTCTGAGAATGTGAGCACGTGACTTGTTCTTTAAAATTTTTAATGTTTATTTCTTTTTGAGAGAGAGAAAGTGCACAGGCACAAGTGGGGTAGGGGCGGAGAGAGAGGGAGACACAGAATCAGAAGCAGGCTCCAGGCTCTGAGCTGTCAACACAGAGCCTGATGGAGGGCTCGAACTCACCAACTGTGAGATCATGACCTGAGCCGATGTCAGACACATCGACACAAACAGGTTTGTTTCCTGATCCCCCTGAACCCCCAGGTTATAATGGAGCATGAGGGCCCTGGATGGAGGGTTTAGCAAAACTTCTTTGGGAGTTTTCCTAAGTAGGGTTGAATGACTTAGCTGCAGAGGTAGGGGTGGGTGCCTGGGCCTGCAGATTGGTTGAAGACCTTCCCAGGAGTCTGGGGTCTGAGGACTATGAAACCGAGGTTAGCCCAAGTCAGCCAGGAAGGAACTCCAGCTCTGAGTAAATGGAGAAATAGATCAGCATATCCTGGCTAAGGATCTGGGTCGGGGGTAAGAAGACAACACACTGGACACCAGGCTCAAAAGACCTTCAGAGACCCAGTTCTTCCCTATACTGCAACACACAGCCTCAGCTCACACACTTGGGTGCTACCTGGGGAAGAGAAGTGGGCAAAAGGAACATATTAGTTAGGATTCTCTATAGAAATGGAACCAGGAGGAGATCGCTCTCTCAGTCTCTGTGTCTGTCTGTGTCCACATTTGGCTAGCTGGAGAGCCAACGGTATAGTTCTAATACAAGTCTGAATATAGAAGACTGAACTCCTTCTCAAAGATGGGCAGAGAGAGAGAGAGAGAGAATTTTCAATTATTCAGTCTTTGTTCCAGTCAGGTATTTATTAGATTGGATGAACCTACCTAGGCTGTGGAGGACAATCTGCTTTGCTCAGTCTACTGATCAAGATGTTAATCTCATCCAGAAACACCCTCACAGACACACCCAGAATAACATTTCACCAAATCTCTGGGGACCCTGTGTCCTAGTCAAGGTGGCACATAAAATTAGCTGCCACAGGAGTACCATCAAGAAACAGAAGTTTCCCTAAAGGAGTATTAGTTGAAGGAACTATTTATATGACCAGATTGGACTAAGTGTAATCAATATTGGAGACTTGGTTTTGTTTCGTTTCATCCTACTAACTACTAAATGAGAATGGGCATGGAGGAGGGCACTTTGGGGATGAGCACTGAGTGTTATGTGGAAACTAATTTGACNAGTCACCGATGAAAACCACGAGTGGTCACACTGTTCCTGTTTTATAGTCTGTTTTTCCCACACAAACATAGATCACGGACAGGTTTCTGGATTAATAAGTATGGATCTCCCTAAAAGCTATTTTTAATATCTGTTTAGGATTTTATGGTCTGTAAATATCACAATTTGAAGACCCAAGCTCCTATTGATGGACATTTAGTTGTTTCTAATTTTTCACTCTCCTAGAAAATGCTGTGAACATCAATGAAGTGTATTTAAATACA
Organism: Crocuta crocuta; assembly: GCF_008692635.1. Classification (NCBI taxonomy): domain Eukaryota; kingdom Metazoa; phylum Chordata; class Mammalia; order Carnivora; family Hyaenidae; genus Crocuta; species Crocuta crocuta. Next base: position 4,733,321 of record NW_027530857.1, read on the forward strand.
TATAACTCACCCACAACAGCTTTCAAACTCCCAGTAAAAACAGCTGGGGTTTTTCCCTATGTTACAGAGAATAATATTTATATTACTATAGATATTTATATTAATATTTATTACAATAAAATATTGTATTTATTCTTCATACATGAAAGTATGGTAATAAAAATAGGAATTTGACATGTTGGTGAACAGCCGTGGGGACAGCATGCCTGACCACTTGTCTCTGCCCAACTACACTGGCGAGATAATGGAGCATGAGGTGGTGATCATTCATGCCTCTCAGAAAATTCTATTCACCTGCCGCACACGAGGTTTCCACCCTGTGCTTTCCATACCAGGCTTCCTAGGGCTCTCTTGGAGCAGACAGACAGGAAGGGATAAGGCTGCGTGGGAAGCATGCTTCTGCCTTCCTACCGAGATAATGGACTGGAGGCAGCCAGAGAAGCTGGGGCCACCTGAAGAATGACCAGCAGCCCTATCTAAACCATCCAGAGCCCGGGCTGCCATGGGCGAGCTCTGTTTATCGAGAGCCACATGTTCTTGATTGCAGGCTACTGCATGGCTTCAATTAGACTTTTTGACTGATGGCCAGTTTAATGAGCCTATTTAGGGAGGGTCATTCAACATGGCAATTACACCTATAAATCTATTTGCAGCAGGACTCGAATAACCTTCTGCACACAGCCCTGTATAAAACTGCTGTCTGATTAATTAACATTAATTTCCCTGCCGTATGGAACCAGCTGCAGTTGGTGTGAGTGCTTCCAGCTCCTCTCTGCAGGCCGTGTGTGA
>NW_027530857.1:4735736-4764538 GCF_008692635.1 Crocuta crocuta
GTGATCATGTAGTTGCTATTCCGAAGAAGTTCCTGGTTTTTCTTCCATCCCTCCGTTCTTTCTCTGGTCCTATTTGATTGATGTTTCAGGGCAGTGTCATATATAGGGGGCAAAATTCAATTAATTGGATATGAAATATTTATAACCCTGCTGTATGTGTCTATCAGAGAAGAGCCCTTAATAGATCTTCTCATTAGTATGAGCTGGTGACTCATTTTTCTGCTTTCACAGTCATTTGGAATTAAAATCCAATTAATCTAATATCCCTGTGAATGTTATTAAATTATTGGAAAAACTGCATTCAGGAGATAGGGTGAGGGGAAGAAGCCGGCCTCATGGGTACTCATTTCCGTTCTGCAAAAGCACACAATGCTGGGGGGGACCAGCCCCCTTCCCTGGGCTCTTTGAGCATGAGTTGTGTCTACTCTTGGCAGATAAAGAACAGGATTATGAATCAGGAGCTGCCAAAGCTCATACCACCACCACCACCACCACCACCACCACCAGAAATCAGATTCTGAAACTGTCAAAGCCTTTGCAAGATTGTAATTAAATGAAAAGGTAAGACTCTGCACTGTTTTAAGCAGCTCTAGAGGATTCTTTTTAAGGTAGAAGCAGTATGGAGAACGAAGAGTCAGTCGGAAGCTTCTAGGGTCCATGTAGTTCTAGAATACTGTGATTTTATGAATTCTTAATCTGGGTACCCTTAAAAAAAAACAGTAACAGCAGCCTATGATTTCAAAGGAATGCCAGGTAGACCAAAAAGGCAAAGGTTCCTCCTTGTATTTGGAAAACCAGGGTCCATCGCTATCATTAACAAATGTCCACATCACAGGGCATTTTTTTGTCCAATGGTTATGGGGACACTTGAAATTTTTGCTTTTTGGTGGCGGGGGGAAGGGGAAGAGGCAAAGATACTGCAATAATGGCAAGAAGTGTCCTGAAGCTTTGCCAACTGACTGATATTATGCAACCTTGGTGTGTTTGGAAGCTGCAAACTCCAAACTTCAGTTGTGCCTGTGACATGATTCTAAAAACCAGTAACAAGACTCTCAAACTCCTCCCTCCTTGCTAAATCTAATGCTCCAGTTGGATAAATATGGAGTTCCTACTGCATGCCAGGCTCTGTGCCAGGGGTTACAGTGCTGGGTATTACTTACACATATTTGCAGCCAGAAATGTTGCCCAAAAGATGTGATGAAAAAGAATTGCCCCTGACTGGAGAAGCTTCTTGAGATGAAAATAGGTAATTAAAATATGAGGAGTTTAAAGACTTTGCTACAGTAAAGCAGCAAATAGACCTGGTGGTAGAGCTTCCTGGAGGTGGTGATTGGATGTGTCCCTAATTTTTAACAGGTTTCTGTAGGTATCTCATTGGCCCTCTCACATGATAAATTGAGGGATAGGACTGTCTCTTACTTCAGATGAGATGCAATAGAAAATGTAAACGCTCTGCTAAAGACTATAGTTGATACTTGACACAATTTGTTGAAGGAAAGATTACCTAACATTTAATTTCTGAAGCAAATACTTTTCCAAATGTAATCTGTTCCGTGGTTTTTCATTTCCTCTTTGTTCTTAGCTCTCAAAAATAGTTTCTCTGATTGTAAACATCGCTGGTGGGAGTGTAAATTCATACAACCTCTCTGGAGGGCAATTTAGCCAGTTCTACTACAATTTATGAATACATTTACCCTTTTGATGTAGCAATTGCATTTTTGGGAATTATTTTATAGATAAATTTGCACATATGTGAGATTATATATACAAAATTATTCATTGCATTAATGTTTTTAGTAGTAAAAAATCAGAAACAAACCAGATGTCTGCCATTAAGGGATTAAATAAATTATGGTATATCCATACAACAAAATATTATACAGTTATATAAAAAAAGGAGAATGTTCTCTATGCATGGAAATGAAAAGGTCTTTGAGATAAATTAAGTGAAAATGCAAAGTTCGGGACAGAATGTATTATAAACTACCCTTTGTGTTAAAAGAGGGAGGATTGATAAATTTTCTGGTTGTACAGGTATAAAGATTTTGAGAGATAAGCTAGTAGTTGCCTCTGGGTAATATTAAGGGATCAGCCAGAGGTTAAAGAAGAGAAACACTCAACTATATTTCAATTTTTTGAAAAAGGAGAAATGTTTTTCATTTTTTTTTTTTTTTAGTATTTAAAATTTTTATTTAAAAGTTAACAGATAGGAGGAAGGGGTGCCTGGGAGGCAACCTGTGTCAGACTCTTGACTTTGGCTCAGGTCATGATCTCAAGGTTTATGAGATTGAGCCCCATGCTGGGCTCCACGCTGACAGTACTGAGCCTGCTTGCAATTTTCTCTCCCACTCTCTCTATCCCTCCCTGACTTGCAGGGATATGCATGCTGTCTCTCTCTCAAAATAAATAAACTTGAAAAACAGTTAATAGTAAAGTTGACTCTGGGGTGTATGGTTCTATGAATTTTAATACACGAGACTATCCTGTAACTATCACCACACTAAGGATGCAGAGTAGTTTTATCCTCTCTTCAAATTCCTCTTGTAGTTACACCCTCCTGCCCGCAACCACTGGCAACTACTGGTCAGTTATCCATCGCTGTAGTTTTCAAGGAGGTCTTATAAATGGAATATTGCATTCTGAGAAGGACTTATTTTACTAGCATGAGGTTTTAGATTCAAGTTGCTGTGTGTAGGACGTGAGGGCGATCTGGCTGCGACATCTGTCACCCCATGGATCGCCAGGGTTGATTCGGCTGATCTGGCTGGCGAGGCGGGTGTCCCCTTCCTCTCTCACCGCTCCATGTGCGTCCCTCCCGAAGCTGCGCGCTCGGTCAAGAGGACGACCTTCCCCGATACGGGAGGACCGTTCTTCGGTCAAGGGTATACGAGTAGTTGCGCTCCCCTGCTAGAGCCTCCAAAAAAGCTCTCAGAGTTCAAGTTGTTGTGTGTAAAAGTAGCTTGTCCCTGCTCATTACTGAGTAGTATTCCATGGTATGGATGTTCCATACTCTATCCATTCATTGGTTGAAAGACATTTCGGTTGTTTCCATTTTTGGCAACTGTGAACAAGCTGCTATAAAAACGTATGCACGTTTTTGGAGGGACAGGTTTTCATTTCTCTAGGGCACGTACTCAGAAGCTGGGTTGTTGGGTTGTATCGCAAGCGTATGTAGATGTTTTTAAGAAAGTGCCGAACTCTCTTCCAAAGTGGCTGTAGTTTTTCTTTTCCATTCCCTGCAATAACGCAGGAGAGTTCTAGTTGATGCACTTTCTTAACAGTACTTGGTATGGTCAGTATTTTAACTTTTACCAATTTTAATGGGTCATAGTGATTTTAATTTGAATTTTCCTAGTGGACCAAGAGGTACTTATTTGCCATTCTTATGTCCTTTATCATTAAAAAAATTTTTAATAGTTTAGTTTTTGAGAGGGGGGAGAGAGAAAGAGAGAGAGAGAGAGAGAGAGGAGGGGAGAGGCAGAGAGAGAGAATGCCAAGTAAGCTCCACGCTATCAGCGCAGAGCCTGATGTGCAGCTCGATCTCATGAACCGTGAGATCATGACCTGAGCTGAAATCAAGAGTAGGACACTTAACCAACTGAGTCACCCAGGCGCCCCTGTCTTTTGTCATTCTTATTTCCTCTGTCCTTGGTGAAGTGTCTGTTTACACTTTATAGCTTTTAAATGATGTGAATATATTACTTATCTGAATATCAATTTTTAAAAATGGCTGCCTTATCCTCAAGTCCCCAAGGCCTATTTCCCTTTTTGGGAAGAGATTCTGGGTAATGTAAATCACTTCATAATGACCTGGCTTTTTTCTGTTTTCGAAGTAAAAGTGGTAATCCTTAGTCCATTGACCCAGAGATGCCTCTAATGGGAAAGGTAAGTGACCATGACGTCACATGGCAGTCCTTTGGTCCCATAGCCATTGGTCAAAGAGCTAAAACAAAAAGTGAAACCTTGGAAACACTGTCCAGGTAAAGACCCCATGAATGTCCCTGCTTCTGACTGTGGTGCTCAAACCCTCAGTGGATGAGTAGACCTTCTGTCCCAATACACGTAGCCATTATTTTGTGTATAGGTCTCTGGGTGTTAAAGCACACTTGGCAGAAATTTATGTAAACAAACAAATCTGACATTTCATGCTATCACTAGAAATTTGAAATTCCTTTTGGACCATCCTGAGAATCCTCTCTGGAGCCATTCTTTCTCTTTTACTAGTGGGAGCATAGGGTTCTATTTGTCCTAGGTCTACTTGGCAGGAAAATCTGTCACCAGCACTTGAATTGGTAGAAAATGAACTCAGAGCCCCCCAGTGGTCCAATTTAATTCAAGTCAGCAAACATTTCAAATGCTTACTTTATGTCTGGCCTGCACTAGAAGTACCCAAATCATCTCTGGTCTCAAGAACTTATCTGAAGTCTCATTCATTATAAGGAGCATCATGTGGACAGGCCAGGAGGTGTAAAGAAGGCCTGCATCCTCATTTTACAGATGAGAAAACTGAGGCCCAGGGAAGTGAGGCTGTAATACATGGGAGATCCGGGATTTGAACTCAGCTTACCTCACTCTCCAAGCCCATGTTCTTTCTCATACACCAGTGATTTGTGTTCAAAATTTTTATGCCTATTCATAAGTACACAACTTTATCTACCACATTCAGGGAAAACTTAGGCTAGTATACAGGATATCTTAAAAAGAATGTAAGTAAATATCCTCCTCCTCCTCAGAATAAATTTTAGTGAAGTCTCAGTATTTTTAAGTTAAAAACCATAAGCCTATCACACTAAGACCATAAATCAAACCAATTCTAAGTGGCTAAGCAGCTTCCCACAGAGAATAAGTCCCAAGGGCCAAGAAACAAGGTCATGTCCCCAGTGGGCTCCACTAGGTAGAAAAAGGGTCATCTTAATGTAAATCTACTTTCAAGAAAGGAATTTCATAAACCGTGTAAGCCCCCAAATATAATAACCTGCAATGGACCTTATGACAAGGAGGAAATCCTAGGTGCCCGAGAACTTGGCTAAACAGGCCACTGGCAGATTACAGCAGGAGGCAAGGGGTCTTGGGAAACAACTAACTGGACAGTGCCCAAAGGCCTTGCCCGACCAGCAGCCGCACGCGCAGTTTGCACACCTCTGCCCACAAACAAGCCTCCAAGAAGCCGAGTTTGCTCATGACAGCCATGTGCTTTGGATGCTGACATTTTCCACCACCATCTCAGTTAAATCTTTTTTTTTTTTTTCATGTTTGAGAGACAGAGCATGTATGCATGAGTAGGGGAGGGGCAGAGAGGGAGGGAAAGAGGGAGGGAAGAAATTGGAAGCAGGCTCCATGCTGTCAGCACAGAGCCCCACACAGGGCTAGAGCTCACAAACCGTGAGATCATGACCTGAGCTGAAATCAAGAGTCAGACGCTCAACAGACTGAGCCACCCAGAGCCCTATCTGAGTTAAATCTATTTCAAAGTGTGCTAATGCTGTTTTTTCTTTGGGGGGGGGTTGTTTTTTTTAAGAGGAATTCTAATAGCTCCAAGGTCACACCAGGTTAACTGAGTCCACAGGTTTTGTGGTTTATAACAAACAGTCCTACCAATAATAGTAAAAACTGCATATTTATACAAAAGAAACAAAGGAGTAGGTCAGAAAGGAGGGGACCTTGCAATGTGCTGTAAGCACCCTGAATCTTCAATGGGAGTCAAATTTGAGAGTGAAGGAATCCAGTGAAAAAACCCTCTTCCCACCATTATCTTGTTGATCACTCACCAAAGGACAACAAAGCCATTTGACAGAGGCCAGCTTCTGCCACTGGCCTGGGTATGGAATGAAGCAAAATTTATCCCTCTTCATTCAACAGAACCACTAAACTTTATATAAAATTCTTTTACACATTTCTAAAGAGGAAAGACATTTGGAGGTCTAGCCATACTTGGGAGAAAGGAATACAAAGTTCTCCTGGTCTGTCGTCTATTTTGAGGGACATAATGAAAGCTGAACATGTGAGTAATGGTGTGTATCTCGGAGAAAGAACTGTATAGACGTAGTGAGAAAAAATGCATTTTTTTCCCACTTAAGTGGCCATTAAATCCGTAACCAATAAAAACCATCACTGCTAAGGATCTGCTTTTTCTCTTCATGATTTCTCTTAGTGATCTTTTATGTAGACAGTAGTTGCTTGAGTAGCTACTAAAGTTTTGAGTGGTTTAACTAGGTTTTGCCATAGTTGTGCTATTTTGTGGAAAGTATCAGACCAAAAGGAGCCACTCCATTTAAGGGAAATAGCAATTTGGTGGGTGTACCATTCTGACTGGGGGCTTTCCCAGTACCTTGGAGAAGGCAGGATGGCATGATCTGAGAATAAGTTCTTCATCACAGGTAAAATGTGATCTTTACATCTAGAAAATACAGTTCTATTTACTGAGGAAGGATTCGGCAGGTATTTCTAAGTCCACAGCTCTGTTCTAAGCACAGTAGCTAAAAAGTACAGTCTTCTCCTCGTAGGTAATTCTATGATTTCTTTAATATTCATGTAACTAATGTCTTCTCTACCTTTCCTTCTTTGGGGACATTGTTATTCACAATCATACTCCTAAACCCTATCGAAGGCTTTGGCGTCCACTGGTGAGTGGGCTTTTTAAATTAAAATTGTTTTCATATTTATTTTTGAGAGAGAGAGAGCAAGCTGGGGAAGGGGCAGAGAGAGGGAGAACACAGACTCTGAAGCAGGCTCTGAGCTGTCAGCATAGAGCCTGACACAGAGCTTGAACTCCTGAACCATGAGATTATGACCTGAGCAGGTGCTCTGTGCTGACAATTTGGAGCCTGGAGCCTGCTTTCAGATTCTGTGTCTCCTCTCTCTCTCCCTCCCCTGCTTCTGCTCGCTTTTTCTCCCTTTCTCTGAAACATTAGAAATTTTTTAAAAAATAAAAAAGAAACTTCATCACTATAAATGCAACATAGCAGTCTGTAATGTATAAAAAGGTCCTATCCAATATATGCTTTCCTTTATAACTTGCTCTTATACATTTATAATTATATGTTTTCTCCATATAATTAGGTGTATTGGCTATCTGTTGCAATGTAGCAAATTAGCCCAAACTTTAGCAGCTTAAGAACAACAAACATTTGTTTTCTCACGCAGTTTCTAAGGGTCAGAAGTGCACCTTGGCTGGGGGTTCTGGCTCAGGGTCCATCATGAGGGTGCAGTGAAGATGTCAGACAGGGATGCAGGTATCACAAAGTTGACTGGGGCTGAGCTATTTGCTCCCAAACTCACAGGGCCTCAGACTACTGCACGTGGTGGCTGCCCTGGGCTGCTTCAGACAGGACAGGTGGCTTCCCCCAGAGCGAATGACCTGAGACCGCAGAGCTGCAAGCTCTTTTATTTTATTTTTTAAATGTCTATTTTGGGAAGAGATAGGTGAGCAGAGGAGGAGCAGAAAAAGGGAGAGAGAATCCCAAGCAAGCTCTGCACAGTCAGCACAGAGCCCGACAGGGGGCTTGAGCTCATGAACCATGAAATCATGACCTGAGAGGAAATCAGGAGCCAAATGCTTAACTGACTGAGCCACCCAGGCGCTCCTGCAAGGTCTTCGATAATCTAGTCCCAGAAGGGACGTGCCATCATTTCTGGCATACTCTGCTGGTCACATGGACCGAGTCTGGTGCAGTATGGGCAGGTACTACATGGGGTTTAAATACCAGGAAGCGTGGATCTTTGGCAGCCGTTCTGGAGTCTGGCCACTACTATGTTTTGTCTTAAAGGACTTCAGTTCAATGATCTCCCTTCCCCAGAACTGAACAGCGTGCAAGAGGGGGTCACAGTCACCACCCCAGCCTCTTCTCTTCCTCCACACCCCTCCCTGCCGTCAGGAGTTTGCAGAGAGGCCCGCACACTTCCCTTAGGCCTCTGTGCATTCTGCATTCACAACCTAACTTCAGTCTAGGTATCCCCTCCTCTTAAAAACCTCTCCTGAACACCATAGGTACCCCTCTTAAGTGTTCTCATGGCACCCCTTTCTCCTGCCAGATACTTTAACGCAGCCTCATAATTATGTGTTGATAGGCTTATCTTTGCCTTTAGACTCTTTGCTTCTTAAAAATTTTTTAAAAATGTTTTATTTCTGAGAGAGAGTGAGCGAGAGAGAGAGAGAGAGAGAGAGAGAGAGAGAGCATGAGCAGGGGAGGGTTAGAGAGAGGGAGACACAGAATCTGAAGCAGGTTCCAGGCTCTGAGCTAGCTGTCAGCACAGAGCCCAATGCGGGGCTCGAACCCACCAATCGCGAGATCATGACCTGACCTGAAATCGGACGCTCAACTGACTGAGCCACCCAGGCAGCCCTAGACTCTTTGCTTCTTAAACACGGACCTGAGGTCACATGAACGGATAGGTTCATGCCCCTTCATAGGGAGTGGTCAGTACTTCCGGTCAAAAGAAGGAGCACACCAGAAAAGCATCTCAAGGACATGTGGCCCACAAGCGCATGACTGATAGACTCTTGGTGCTGCCATGGCCACCCCCGCCACCTCNGCAGGCTGCCACCGGCTGGAGCTCCACTGTGTGAGCTCTTCCAGATCTCGAGTGTGCCAGCCAGCACTGCCATCCAGTTTTGTTTTCATTATGCAGGCTTCCTGGGAAGTTTCGAATTAATTTGAATCCTCTCCTCACTTTTAAGGCCTCTAAAAAGAGGCTGCGTTCCCACCTTCCCTGGTAAGCTGGGGCCTATTCCATTCCCTAGGACGGCATTCAGCCTGGTGAGGACTGTGTGCCCCTGTGTGCCCCGAGGCCTCTCCGAGCCAGGCCGGGGTCCAGACTGCCAGGCTGTGGGCAGCTCTCCACCTGGGCCCGGGGGATGCATGCCCAGTCCCCAGCGGCCAGACCGACACCCCCCTGGGCCTGATCGACCTCCACTTTCAAAACTCTGTCCCACCACACAATGATTTATCATTTGTATGAAAACATTTCTTCTGCTGAGCTTAACATTCCCCCCCTCCTGTCTGCTTTGGTCTGAAGTAGACAGTATGGCCCAGAGAAACAGGTATAGAGCACTTTTTCTTCCTTCTGGACGCAGATTTCTACATTCTTGCCTAGAATCACTTACAGGTTATGCACAGACCCCTGAGGAAAATGAATATGGATCAACAGAAGCTACTCCAGTTCTCTCCACCAGTTACTCTGTCTCTACGGTGTTCCATGCTTGGTGTCAGGCATTTTCACAGACTTGGTCTCATTGGAACCTCAACAGGACTCTCTGCGGCAGACGCTATTATCCCTATTCTGCAGAGGCTCGAAGAGTTTAAGCAGTTTGCTCAAGGTCACTGCACACAAGACCTAGACCTTGGTCTTCAGACTCTGAAGCTCACCCTATGATCATCACGCCAACCTCTCCCTTTCTCCTGCTCCTTTCAACTGTCAATCTACAAGAATGTGTTGGTTGCTTGAGATTGTTTGCCATTGCATTTGGAGAATTTGGGGATGGGAGAAATTTTGGCAGGGGGGTGAAATGGGATACCATTGGCACGTTGGTCAAACCATATTCACACCCCAGAGGGCATTTTTGTGATAGGAGGTGGGCATAGCAATAGTACTGTCCAGAAACAAGGCCTGAGGAGGAGGGAGGAAGCCTTCTCCAGGCTCCCTTCCCTGTAGGAGCTATTATAGTATCCCATCCACTGGGGCCCTGGTGTTTTCTTAATATTGTTTCCCCAATAATGTTTGTAGTATTCAGAGTCCAGTAGGTACAAGGCAGGGAGAGAGGTCATACTGGCTGATCCTGCTAAGTCTATGAACTGTGAGATGCCTCAGTTTCCCCAAGCAGCAGCCTCTTTTAAGAACTGAAGATCCGCTGGGCTCTCCAGGTAACCATTGCCAGATTCCCACTATCAGACACACACGTGAGAGTCCCAGATTAATCTCAGGCTTGGGCGTCCCATGCGGCACCTGAGCCATCCGGCTGGCTGTGAAACGCCTTATTTTATTTTCTGCCTAACATCAGGCTGCAAATGAAAATACCTTTTCAACCCCAGTATTATTACCCCTATGGATGGCACCTTTAATGTGAGCTATTCATTGTTATAATGGCCGCACCTGTGTAGCACGCGCACATTGTAACGGCAGCAGCTGTGGACTGTAATTGCTAAACATTATTTTCTGTGTCTCCCTGAAAGCTTTTGTGTGTGTGTGTGTGTACGTCCACATGTTTGTTTCATCTGAAATGACTCTGGTCCAAAGATTCTCCCTCTTGCTCTTTTTAAAATACAAAGCTAAATGTAAATACATTTATTTCTAAATGCAGGCTTTGGAGAAAGTCAAGTTCAATTTCCCCCACCCCTCCAGAACCCACACAGTCTGTAATGAGACTTCTGAGAGACACTTCGGAGCGTGTGGTCTGTGGAAATGTTCCCACTATGGCTGCTGCTGAGAGCAGTGGTCTTTATGCTCGTTGGCATACAGTCCATGCCGTGTGATTAATGCATTTGTTCCTTGATACTCAGCCCCTGGGTGTCTGCAGGACAGAGAATCAATTTGCAGGTCCAGATAATGGCCAGCACCAAAGACGTTTCTATACCAAGGACTTCCCAATTCAAAACAAGAATATTTCTAAAAAGAACATGCTTTTTTGTTTTTTTCTATTTCCCCCCTTTCCTCCTCTTTGTGCTTTCTGAGCAGTCACTCAAACCAGCCCCCGCCCCATGCGATGCCGCATCCACCGGAAGGCTGCTAGTCGGCCTTTGAGGTTGTGCTTTTAAAGTCAGCTCTGCAGCTAGTAATTTAGATTATATGGAGGCAGATGCATGAAGCACCCCGTCCCTGTGCAGTATCCTGCCTTTTCCCTGAGGGACCTGTCGTGACACACCATCTGAGCACTGGCCTCACGGTGAGATTGGAAGCACTTATCTCAGCAAGTGTCTGGTGGACGACGAAAAGAACGGTCTGCCATTTGGTCAAAGAAATTCGCCTCCCCTCCTTCCTTTGCACAAATCTCACTTACCGAGAAACTTTCTGCTGCCTCCAGCCGGGGGGCCAGCTTAGAAGAAACGTCTCACTTTGGGATGAGGTGACAGGGCTCCGTGGCCACTTGCCCCAGGCTTAGGGAGCAGAGGACGATCCACACACAGCCTCAGGGACCCCAGCACAGGTGCTGCATCACCTCCCTGTCCCTCCCCCCACCTGGTATAAATACCGGAAGAGTTTCTGCAGGTGCACAAGGTTGTCAATTATCACTCGCCATGACCTCACAGACCAGAGTAAACTTCTCAGAAGGATGTCACCACCTTACCTGCCAGGTTGCAAATGAACACATTGAGGGGACCCAGAAGAGCAAGACTGAGGGTCATTCACCTCAGTCAAGAAGTCTAGAAGTCTCGGTGCGCCTGGGTGGCTTAGTCGGTTAAGCGTCTTGACTTTCGCTTAGGTCGTGATCTCGGGGTTCGTGGGTTCGAGCCCCATGTCAGGCTCTGTGCTGACAGCTCAGAGCCTGGAGCCTGTTTCTGTGTCTCCCTCTCTCTCTGACTCTCCCTGCTCATGCGCTCTCTCTCTCTCCTAGAAATAAATAAAGACATTAAAAAAAAAAGTCTAGAAGTCACTAGACTTTTCCGCATTAGACCCCTCAACCTCACAAAGCCAACGTCCAGCTTTTTGTTGCCAAGGTGTGTCCCGGGTCAGTGTGCTAGCTCCCTGACTCTTTATTTTTCTTCAGGGAGCCAAATACATAGGTGTTCAAAGAAACCATCATGGCCACTGTAATTGCCTATTTATTGCAAACACACTTGTTAGTTAGATTGACTAATGCAAGGGGGCTCACCAAACAGGTAAAAGGGACATAAACATTTTTAAACTGGTGGGGATATGAATACTTGGCATTTGGTTCTCTGAGGTTCAAAATATTACAGATGACTTAGAAAAACTAAAATCTATTAAAGAAATAAAATTTGAGACCATTTAGCTAGGCAGATTCGAACCTATTTTTGAAAGATAAAAAGCATTAATAAAAGAAAACTAAAGAGAAAACCTGGGTGAGAATCTGTCTACCCCTCTTCAAGCCCTGTAAGAGTTAAGAAGTCTGCAAATGAGATTTAAAAAATCTGGTAAACTTTGTCAGTGTGATTGATTATTCCTCCTTTGAAGAATCTATTTAATTGGTGAAATGGGTTCTCTGTTCTATTATGCATATGATTAGAGCTTTTATAGGGACTTCATTTTTTTTTAGTGTATCAATGTTGTGCAGGCATAATGACAGAAGAGAAAGGGAGCCAAAGCAATATCCTTCTTCACTAACCACGTAAATGAGTTTCCAGACAGGCTGGATGTCAAGGTTGTGGTGACCGCTCCTTGTGTTTTTGTCCAGAAGGTGGCAACATTTCCTCAAGAATTTGTAAGAAAACCGCAGCTTCAGAAAATGACCATTTATCTCCGGACATTATGTTTTGTTCTGTTTTCAAAGGCACAGCACAAAACACAGGACTCCTCACACCCATACCCCTCTCTTATTCTCACCAGATTAAAGGGAAGAACATTGTCTCTCTCTCTCTCTCTCTCAAGAAAATTTAAATTGTCGAGATTTGCAGGCTGGAATGAGTTGATGCAGAAATAAATTTATGCATCTAACAATTTAGGTGGTCAGTCTTCCTACTGGATCGCATGCACCAGAAAAGGGGTGTTTTTTGGAGACTATGTCCAGGTGAAGAGCCATCTACTTTTATAGTACTTAAGTCAAATGCCCACCCACGACCATGAATATTTCTTATTTTCTAAAAATCCCCATGAACCTCAACATCATTCTCTGCAGTGATCACCCTTTGCTCCATCTGACTCCTTGCTTGTCTCTTAATGTTTGTTCCTGCTGTACAGATTCAGGAGCAAGACAGAAAGGTGTGAAGACAGATGTTTGAGCAGAGGTAGCACAAGAAAACAATGGAAAAGGTGTCCAGACACAAACATTCAGAATCCTGCATGCAGTCCAACATCTCACTAGTCAGTGGTGGAATACTTTTCCAGGAAATGGAAATGTTGATGTGTTCTCTACCCCACACTATACCCCTTCTCCACCCTCCAGCCCCTATATTTTAATTTTTGGAAAGCATGGTAATCATAAACACACACATCCATGTGCACAAATGGGTCTGGTTTAATGTAACTTAATTTTTTAAAAATTCTATTTATGTTTGAGAGAGAGAGAGCTAGAGAGAGCAAGCATGAGCAGGGGAGGGACAGAGAGAGAGGGAGACACAGAATCTGAAGCAGGCTCCAGGCTCTGAGCCGTCAGCATAGAGCCCGACTCGGAGCTCAAACCCACGAACTGTGAGATCATGACCTGAGTGGAAGTTGGATGCCTAAATGAGCCACCCAGGTGCCCCTCTGGTTGAAAATAACTTTAAAAACTGTGGTGACTTTGTCTCTGACTAACAATATGTCTATGTGTGATATACTGTTTCCAGATCCAAAAAGAAAGTTGGAGTTAAGTATTATTTAGCTATGGGAGTCACTCCAACTTATTTATTTACTTATTATTTATTTATTTAAATGTACATCCAAGTTAGTTAGCATAGAGTGCAATAATGATTTCAGGAATAGACTCCAGGGGTTCATCCCACTCCAACTTATGACAACAACAACAAAAAAGGGACATTTTTAAAATGTATTTGGGTGATCCCTTGTGTTGTATAACCTTGTGACCTTGCTCTTCGTGTTGGAAGGAGGGACGCTGTGGCCATTCCCAGGAAACGTCTTTCTGGCCAGTCTTGCTATTCTCAATTCCTGGCCCCTCCCCTGATACATACAAGTTTCCAGTAGGATGTGCAGTACAGCTACTAACCTCTGGCGCAAGAACCCCACTGCAATCCATAATTCCCCTTGGCCTGAGAACAGGACATGGCTTAGCAATTCTCTTCAGATGGCTCTAGTCTGCCCTGCACGCCACACAGAGCAGCCTTCATTCTTTCTTCTCACAGCCACCGGCAGGTGTGCTTCTCTCTTGGACCTTGGGGGAAGTTCTCAGCCTGAGAGTATTCTCTCTCTTCATCGCCTTGCCACAGACCCCTGAGTACCCCCTCTTCTCTTTGGCTTTGCCTTACCATACGGCCAATGATTCCATTCCCGTTTCAATCCTAGAGGGAGGGGGAGAGTTCTGATCTACCCTAGAGAAGGTGCAAGTATGGGATGACCTGGACAAGGCGTGAAGGAGGGGGAGGAAGAGAAGAAATGTCCTGGCACCAGGGGCACCCAGGGGGCTCAGTCGATTAAGCCTCCATCTTTGGCTCAGGTCATGACCTCGTGGTTTGTGAATTCAAGCCCCGCATCAGGCTCTGTGCTGAAAGCTCAGAACCTGGAGCCTGCTTCAGAGTTTGGGTCTCCCTCTCTCTCTCTGCTCCTCCCCCACACATGCTCTCTCCCTTTATCTCTCAAAAATAAATGTTAAAAAAAAATGTCCTGGCATCTATGTTCATCAATCTGAAAAAATCAACAACTTAAAACTTTATGGGTTGTACACAAACATGTAATACAATATAAAACCAACACACAACACAAAATATTTTTATTAAAATGAAAAGAATGGCATTTTATGTTCTTTTTAAATTTTATTTATTAAAATTGTTTTTAACGTTTATTTATTTTTGAGAGAGAGAGAGACAGGGTGTGAGCAGGGGAAGGTCAGAGAGAGAGGGAGACACAGAATCGGAAGCAGGCTCCAGGCTCTGAGCTAGCTGTCAGCACAGAGCCCAACGCGGGGCTTGAACTCATAAACGGTGAAATCATGCCCTGAGCCGAAGTCTGACATTCAACTGACTGAGCCACCCAGGCACCCTGACTCTCATTTATGTTCTTGAGATCAGTAACATTGACTCTCCCCAAGGCTTAGAATCTTCCATCTACACACATAACTGATTTAGACTTCTCCTGGAGCTCCTGACTCACGTTGCAAATTGGTTCATGCTGCATTCTTCTGACCCCCTCAAAATACCACCTTTTCATTGTTCTTTTTTTAACGTTTATTTTTGAGAGAGAGAAGAGAGAGTGTGCGTGAGTGGGTGAGGGGCAGACAGGGAGGAAGCCAGAGGATCTGAGGCGGGCTGTGTGCTGATGGCAGTGAGCCCAAAGTGGGATCTGAGCTGAAGTTGGATGCTCAACTGACTGAGCCATCCAGGTGCCCCAACCTCTGCAATGTTCTTTATCTATCACAAGCACTAGTCTGCTGGGTATGGGGTGGGGGAAGGCAGGGGACCCCCACGTTTTAGTAAAATTCCATTACCCTAGTCTGATGTGTAGGTTAGCCTCTGCCTCTTTGGGTGTCTCAGATTTCCCATCCTTGGCTCTGCTCCCCTTCCAGATGACATGTAGCCTCCTGGAGGTGAGGTCACCTGTATCCCCTACTGTCTCCCAAGGTAGAGAGGCTGGCTTTCCTACCCACTGGCTCCGTGACCACTGAGACATGGCTGGTTACATCCTGCTTTTGGGAGGCCAATTTACTCGTGTCTACAACTGATTTGGGCCATTTGCCTCTTCTTTGAAAGCCCCCGCCTGAGAGCTTTATCACTCTAACCCATGTGTGCTGGTCCCCCTATGCATTCTTGCATGAGGCACAGTGTTCCTCCAGAGTGTGTATGCCAACAGGAAGTGGGATGTCAGAGGATGCTCTTTCCATTGATGGAGTTATTCATTGCTTGAAGCCAGGTGGAAGGCTTACTGTCACTCCCTACTATACCCTGGGAATGTGCCAGCAGCCCAAAGTTTGCTGGATCTCCCATATTTCTGGACATTTCACAGGCTGTAACTCACCCTAAGGATAAAGAGTAGGCTATGTGACTCTTGATATTGGAACTTGATTTCTTGGCGTTTCTCAATGATCCCCTTCTAGAAAAGGCAGCCTCTAAATTTTTCTTAAAGGCTCAGAAACTTCCATCTATATGTCTTCCTCGATGACATCTCTCTTTCTTCATTAGGGCAACAAGTGTAATGGCCTAATGGTCATAAGCAGAAGGGGAATTTTACCTGCATTTTGGGGAAAAGAAACCTAGGATCTGAGCCCCTTAGACTTGGTTCTTGATATACTACAGGAATTCAGAAAATTTCCTTTCTTTCTCTCCCCTCTCTACAAAGTCTGTTTTTCAGCCTAATGTGTTTCTCAATTTTGAATGTCGAAAGCTAAACACAAACACTTCATTTCTCTTTGAATTTCTGTTTGAATAATCACAATGCTTTCTACTCTACCCTTTCCCTTCAATAAATACTTCCAGGGGCACCTGGGTGGCTTAGTCGGTTAAGCGTCCGACTTTCGCTTAGGTCATGATCTCACGGTTCGTGGGTTCGAGCCCCGTGTTGGGCTCTGTGCTGACTGCCAGCTCAGAGCCTGGAGCCTGTTTCAGTCTGTGACTCCCTCTCTCTCTGACCCTCCCCTGCTCACACTGTCTCTCTCTCTCGCTCCTAGAAATAAATAAAACATTAAAAAAATAAAAAAATACTTCCAAATGAGAGAAGGTGTGTGTACAGAAACACAGAAGGGGATGCACATCTACAGGAGCCCCATTCCTATCCATTCAATCTGTGACTTAACTGCACAAAATTAGGAAACGTGTGAATGAGTGGCTGAGGGAACCAAACTCGCCTACTTAAATTCTTACCAGTTTGGGCTGACATTTAGGAAACAAATTTTTTTTTTTGATCATGCTGAGGACAAGATAGTCTCCTGAAGAAAAATCTACTGTTCCTCTTTACCTCTAAGCAGATTCCAGGGGGTGTCGTTGGGAGTACCACCAGCCCGTTGAGACTTCCAGACTCCTCCTGGCACTTTGTAGAGGCTGAACCAGGGAAAGAACCTTCACCACGAGAAATCCTCAAAGCCACTACACGATGAAGAAATACCAGAAGCTGCATATTAAGTTTCTGTCAGGCAAGCCCAGATAGTCTGTAGATTAGGAAAACAGGACCACAAGATATGGTGACTTAGGATCCTGCTGTCACTCCACCACCAGCTGATCAGCTGTTTTCTTGGACCAACATCCCAGTTTAGTTCATTCCTGTTGGTTAGTGGATTATAAACTTGAATTTCAATGGCATGTGTGAGGCTCAGCCTTAGTCAATATTTACACATAATGATAGTTCTCATCAAGGCATAAGGACTTAGATAGTTATGAAATGATTATACATCACAACCCATCTATAAACAGGATTTTAATTATCATCAGCAGCAGTGACAACAAACATTTATTGAGGAGTTACCCCGTGCTGTAATTGAATTAATGAATTTGTTAATCGTTGCTTCCTGTTCCCATAAACATTTGCTTAAGTTCAATCTCAGTCAAATCACATCGGCACCAGGCTGAGATACTTTGTCATTTAAGAAGATTAACTGTTTTCTTATGGTATTAAGGGGTTTTTATTT
This sequence comes from Crocuta crocuta, assembly GCF_008692635.1. NCBI lineage: Eukaryota > Metazoa > Chordata > Mammalia > Carnivora > Hyaenidae > Crocuta > Crocuta crocuta. The sequence continues at coordinate 4,753,117 of NW_027530857.1, forward strand.
GTGTTTGAAAAGCATAGAGTGCAAAGTGTTTTCAGCAATATCAGACTGACAGGGCAGAGTCGGAAGTGTCTGTCTGCAACGGCGAGTGGCAGTAGATGCAGACTCTTCCGGAACCTTCTGCTGTGGCGTTCCAGGATATGGAGGCCCCAGTTCCTGGCAGAGTCTCTGAGTGTCGGGTGTGTTTGCCTCACCCCCTCCTCTTGATCTGCTGCCTGGTGATCTCTCCTTGTCCACTCTGTGCCCTTCCATGTTCCATGTAGCTCCAGATAATCCTGATTTCTTCTGGCTCCTAGTTGGCTCTGGGCAGTGACAATGGTCTGGGTCTCTCTTCCTCCTCAGCAACCCCCGCTGGTATAGATCTAGTCATCCCTTCCGCCCTTCCAAAGTCCAGTTGTATTTTATTTATTTTTTAAATTTGTAAATTCAAGTCAGTTAGCCTACAGTGTAGTCTTGGTTTCAGGACTAGAATCCAGTGATTCATCTCTTACATATGACATCCAGTGCTCAACACAAAAGTGCCCTCCTTAATACCATTCCCCAGCTAGTCTTCCCCCCTCCCGACTTCAGCAAGCCTCAGTTTGCTCTCTGGATTTAAGAGTCTCCAATAGTTTGCCTCTCTCTCTGTTTTTATCTTACTTTTCCTTCCTTTCCCCTATGTTCATCTGTTGTTTCTCAAACCCCATGTATAAGTGAAATCATGTCTTTCTCTGACTTATTTTGCATAGCATAATACACTCTAGCTCCATCCACGTTGTTGCAAATGGCTAGATTTCATTCTTTTCCACAGGTGAGTAGTATTCCTCTCTCTCTGTGTGTGTGTGTGTGTGTGTGTGTGTGTGTGTGTGTACCACATCTTCTTTATCTACTCATCAGTTGGGTGTTAGGCTCAAAGCAGGATATTTTTGTGTTTGCAGATTCCTGCCATGCTTTTTGTATTATGACTCTTTCATTTCGTCTTTCCTCTCTAATTTAGTCCACTCCCACTCCAGATGATGTGAACCTCTCCCCAGAATCACGTGAGGGATGGGTGGGAAGGCACTCCGGGGCGCTGCCCTGAAACACCCAGGATTGTTTCTCGGTTCTCACACTTAGCCAGTGTCACCGGAGCTGCCACACTTCACTGTGGCTCCTATCATGCTTCTCCATCAGGAACACTTGGTCCTACCCAGTTCACAGGTGAAAAAAATCAAGGGCAACGCTTATCACCTGCTTGGTTATGCGACCAATGACACAGGCTAATTTTCTGAGATTTCAGTTGTACTTCCTTTCTTGGGTCCCTTCTACCTTTCCCAGAATTCCCTAACAGAAATTAGGGGTTTGTCCTCTCTCGATTCAATGTAGAAGCACTTCTGATTTTTTAAATGCCTCCACTCAGATGAGATTAGATACCTCCAGAGGAGGAGTGGAGAGCCGAGGGCTTTTGTGAGCACTGAGGGTGAGGGGTGAGAGATCTTCCACTCTAGACGGGGAGTGGGGTGGAGGCTGAAGTGTTTCAGTAGTAGCGGAGATCGCTCACCCCTTGTGGCCGCAGCCCAGGGGAGGGGCGCTACTCAGGAAAGAGGTCTGCCTAGGGCGCTCATCAGGAAGAACGGAGCTTCTAGTTCATCAGAGATCTTCCAGGTCCCATGAGCGGAGCGGAAGCAGGTGAGCTGCCATGTCCCAAAGGGCTGGAACCACAGAGACTCCCTGGAGACCCCGTTGTATCCTGGGTTCCCGAATGACTCATGACCACAGGGGCCTCCTGAAGGTCTGTGCTCCTTGAGATCGGTGACTGTCGTGTGGCCCCATGGTGTGGAGCTTCCATAATAACTGAACTCTACTTTTCTCCTCATCATGGGGGTTGAAGCATAGACTTTGACTTAGGCTGACTTACAGAAAAATGAAGAAATGCAATATGTCTTGCATCCTCTGTCTTGGGCATTGGTTACGGGCTGCACTCTGTCCAGTCTTTGCATCTCTCAGGAGGGCCCGTCAGAAATAAAACTGCTGCCACTCTGCCTTGACAGGTTTGATTTCTCATCAGGAGCAATGCCTAGTGGACGACCTCGTGGGACCCTCACTTCATCAGAATTACCAAATATTCAGACTCTGCACCAGTGATTCTTACTGTAGAAAATTCTTTTTATTTATTTTTAAAATATTTTTGACGTTTACTTATTTTTGAGAAAGTGAGTCAGAGAGAGAGAGAGAGAGAGAGAGAGGGAGAGAGAATGAGCAGGGAATGGGCAGAAAGAGGAATCAAGAATCCAAAGCATGGGGCACCTGGGTGGCTCAGTCGGTTAAGTGTTTGCCTTTGGCTCAGGTCATGATCTCACAGTTCATGGATTCGAGCCCCTCATCGGGCTCTGTGTGGACAGCTCAGAGCCTAGAGCCTGCTTCATATTCTATGTGTCCCTCTCTCTACCCCTCCCCTGCTTGTGCTCTGTCTCTTTCTTTCTCAAAATAAATAAACAGGAAAAAACTTAAAAATAAAAAAAAGAATCTAAAGCAAGCTTCAGGCTCTAAGCTGTCAGCACAGAACCTGATGTCGTGCTCGAAGTCACAGACTGCTCAAACTCACGGACAGAGAGATCATGACCTGAGCTGAAGTTGGACACTCAACTGATTGAGCCACCTGGACGCCCCATTACTCTAGAAGAATTGCTGATTGTGATGCCAAGTGTAGGTTTGAGGAAAGAAGCAGGTTGAACTTGTTGTGATAGGTTGGCCTAGTGGCTTAGCAGCCTGTGAGTAGAGTAGGATGTGCCGAGAACAAGAAGCAGACCAAGTGGGCGAGCAATGGTTTGGATTATGAAATCAAGTTAGACTTTCCGTCTGATGGTCTGGTTTGGGAGTGAACCTTTATTCATTATTCATTAGTATGTACTGATTTTACGAGGCACTATAATGGCTGCCCATGTTGTCTTGAACTAAGAAGAAATTGCTACAAAGAGAATTATGTTTTTGTATTATCTTAAACTGCCAATGTTGATCTGGGAACTTTACACATAATGGTGGCGGCTCTCTATTTTCTTCCTGGAGGTTTTCTGCACATAATAGATGACTGTCACTAAAAGTCCAGGCTTAGAGACCCTTCCTTTGGGAGTCTTTTATACTGCAGGCATGAATGGAGAAATCTTAGTGGCATGGCAAGAATTTATAAATTCCACTTCTTTCTTTACTAAATGTTTTAATTTAGGTGCTAAGATACAATGGAGAATAGCACATATATTCTATGGTACATGCATTTAGTTAATGTGCCCTCCTCTGTATTATTTACCCTGTTAGGAAGATACAGACTTTCACTAACCACCCCCAACTCAATTCCCAGTATTGGTAATTATCAAACTTATGTAACAATAATAATTTAAATAATATGTCAAAATAACAATAAATAGTTATACTGCATGGTGATCAACTAACCACATTTGTATGGTAGCTTCTCCCCCTTTTTTACTAATTAGTCTTTTCACAAATAAAAGACACAAATTTGCTTCTTCTACACTGTGTTTTGCCCTGGTGAATTCATGAGTCTAGCAAAGGAAACAAACAGCAAGACTAACAAAACCCTACTCTAACTTCAGAGAAAGCAAGTGGTTCCACTCTAGGGTAGGGAAAAGACATTGCTGTGAACTCAGTGGTCTTGATTTCATATATGTGATTTCACCCAATCCTCGCAAGGACTTTGTGAGGCAGGCATTAGTGTAGTCATCTTACAGATAAAGAAACAGGCTTAGGGAGGTTAGAATATCGTTCAGGGACTCACACAGGCTATTCTATGGGATTGGGATTCAAACATGGGTCTGTTTGAACCTGCAGTGTATATTCCTATATGCTACAACAATGTCTCTAGGACTTAGAAATTAACCAGAGAGCAGACTTGCTGCAGAAAGAGAGTCATCGAGAAATCTGGATCTACAGAGTTGAACACAAGTGGTGAAGAAATGGAACGCATAAAGTAACTGGCCAATTATCTGATCATGATATAAGACAGATATCTGACAGGTCGTCCCAGAGCCTGGTCTAAATTGTTGGGTTTAGATTAAAGTGTTTGAGAAATTCACAAGAGGGTTAAAGTATAATCACTTTCCTTGCCTTATTTAAGTCATAAAAAAGATTAACATGTACTAAGCTGAACTGAAATTATAGGGGCAAAGCTAACAAGAAGTAATTTTGCTTTTGACAGATTCCCTTCCTTATTCCTTCACTCGCTCCAGATGGAGGATAATGTAAACTTTATATCATAGGAATAAATGCCTATTGATTGATTAAACATTGATGATGGCGCTCTGTCTCCATCTGTATGTGAAAGTGGCTGTTTTCAAAATTAACCCTTTTATGGGTCTGACACATGTTATCAAGATGCATCCTGAATTTTGGAAGCCAGACTGCCCACAGCTGTGCAATTATGTAAACTAGGCTATTTTCCAGACATCATTTGCATGCAATGGTAAAAAGCTACTTTTGTAGTTTAGTTTAGATACAACACACACTGGAATATTGCTATTGACTTCCTTTCTTGGGATGCACTGAATGCTTCCTAATTATTTGGGACTTTCCTTTTACTTCACAATAAACAGATTTTCCCTGATGACAAGTTCACCAGAAAGGAGTTCCCTCTATAGTTGCAATAAATACCTTTCACTTAAGACTTTTATTTCTCATCTAGAGAAAGAGGCTGGTCTTTCTGGCCTGATGAGAAATACGTGTATCTTCCTCCTTGCAGTCAGAGCAGAAACTAAACGAGGGGATTGTATCCACCTGGTTTTATTTTTTAATCTCAACAGTAGTGTTTGTGTAGTGTGCAACCCTTCCTTTGGTTTGTGTGATTCTAGAGCATGAGAATTGCAGCTGGTTTAGACTTGCAGTTCATTCCACCCTGTGCTCCTTCCTTCACAGGGTGCCCAGGATTGAGGCAAAATGGGTAAGCCTGGTTCTGCGGGCTGTCTGTCTCCGATAACTAGTGATGGGAGCCAGAACTTTCATTTTGTTGTTGTTGTCATTCAGCTGCGTCTTACTGAACAACTACCAGGAACAAGGCATTGTTGTGCACTGCGGAGTACATGCAAAGATATGAGATGACTCTACCTTTTTAAAGGATTTAGTGGGGAAAATAAAATGTGCAGAAATAGACCTACATTGTAAGGTAGCCAATGCTGTAGGAGAGGCAAATTAAAGCGGGGGATGGGTGTTCAGACAACAGAGGTACTTAATTAAAACCCATATAAGTATATTAGACATTAATTTATCTAAATCCTTCTTGAACATTTTCCTCACTGCCTCTTTTCTACACCAGCCCTCCCTTTTACTGACACAGGGCACACTGGATGGCATGTCATAACTTGCCTTGTCCACAAAGAAAAAGTTTTGTTCTTTCCCCATTATTCTTGTAACGAAATATTTAGCAGTGTCTAATATATAGTTAGATGCTGAGTGACTGTAGTTTCCTAATAGGCTGGCATAAAGACTTGAGTAGTCACAGATCGAAAGTAGATCAGTGTGGGAAAAAGCAGCTCTAGGTTAGCAAGAAGCCTGATTTAATAGGTAGGATGAAATATTGGGTGCTATTTCCAATTTTGCCACTTGTTCTCCGGGCAGTCACTTAACTGCCCCATATTTTAGTTTTCATAGCAATAAAATGCAGATAATAAGATTTCAGTGGCCATTACGGGAAATTAATGGTTGAGCAGGTCTTTGAAAACTAATATTTAAAAAAAAAAAAAGCATCATTTGGTCAGTGTTCAGGTATAATGACAAAGGGAGATAAAATATCCTTAAAGTAACACTATGAAAAAAATTTATAAAAATAGGAAGACATTTTAAAAAATTGTTTAACTGATGTTTAGTCCACTCTTTATGCCGTCATCCTTCTTTGTGAAGCATTTCATTTTCTTTGAAGGGAAAGTTCATAGTGTTTTGATATTTAAAACAGAGGCTCTCTGGACATCCCACCGTCTGCTGGCCCCTGTGTCTGCAGGCTACTGATGGCGGCGTCCGAACTCAGACTTGCCTTGAAGGCAGGAGAGAAGACCCTTCTGTAGCCTTCATGGTGGCCAGACCTCTTTGTGAGGGTGACCTGCTTTCAAACACTGCTGGGGGAGTCCTGAGTCAAAATCAGGTTTAATAGCCCTCCGACTTTGAAGTGGGGTGTGTGATGCAACTTTGTTTTTTCTTTCAGTTTGTGTGTTTGTCACACAGCAAACTTTATGGGCCCATTTGAGTCGGCAAGGAGGAGAAAAAGGCCTCCCAAGCAAATGCCTGCAAGTTGTAGTCCCCCAAAGACTCCAACATTCGCTTGCCTTGTTTGTGGTTCTACGTCAAATGCAGAAGCAATTTTCACGGAAACCTGCTTGAATCCCATTTCTCAAGAGTTAAGAGAACCAAGCCTGTGACGTGGCCTGGATTCCTCTGAAAGGATTCCCACCCAACGTCAGTCTCAGCAGATAGTCTTTGCTTTTTTGTCTAATCAAGAAAATGGAGAAAAAGAAAAGAAAAAGAAAACGGAGGCTCCCAGACCGTTCCACCCATAGGCCTAGGCAAGAGGGGCCCATGGCCTGCATCCTGGACTTCCGAGACCACCATTCTGGCCACTGTCACCTGGGCTCCTCCCTACAGGCAAGGGGTGTGTGTAGCTAAGGTGACATGTTCACTCAGGGCCAACACCTCACTTCCTGTGTACTCTTCCCACATGTGATAAGGACATAGAAACCACAATTCTTTGCAAAGCTTTCCGTGAACCTGCTTCCGTGGCCTGTTTGGGCCTCTTCCCCAAATCTTTTCTCCTAAAGACAGACGAACCCACTGTGGATGCACCGCTAGGCCCACGTGGTGGCCAAGGAATGGCTGTTTGCAGAAAGGCGTGCACAGAACCTGGGCATGCAGGCTTGGGGGTCGCCACAGGTACTTATCAGGTCCTTTGCCATGTACAATACGGCCAGTGGTAGGAACAGAGAAGAGCTGGCCCATGGACTGGGGGTGACTCTCATACGCTTCCATGGTCCAGATGCGGGGGTCTGAGGAGTCCAATCCTAAGTTAGAACTTGGATTCCCAAGTTTTAAACAAGGTGTTTCTGTCAAGATAGGAGTACTCCATTGACCTATACATCCTATGTGTCAAACATATTTCATTGACCTGTTTTGGGGGGTCTTGATTTCTAATGTTTAGATTTCTGGACATAGATATAGAGGCATGTGTTTGTATTCTTGCCCTGGGCTCAGAAAATCCTGGGGGTGGGGCCGGGTGATGCCACCAGATCAGAACTTCCTCAACCTCATGTCTGAAGTGGGTCTGAATCCATTCTTGTCCAGTCTCAGAACACAGTGCTCTCCTAAGGTCAAATATATCCTGGGCTTCCAATGTTGCATATCATTTCTGGATCTTGTGTCATAAAATGTGCCCTGTTTCTATGGCTATTTTCCCTCATTTCGTTAATAAGGAAGGGAGTCTCTCCCACCCTTAAGCAACAGAACCAAAAACAAACAAAAAATTCAATGGATTCCCCCTGCCCCATTCTGCTGGTGCTTTCTTCCCCTTCATAGACGAATTTCTTGCAAGTCTGTCCTACGCTGTTTTGTCTTAATATCTTCATGTCACACTTGCTTTTCAACCTTTATCATCTGGTTTCTACTTCCATCAGGCCATACATCCAGTGGTCACTTTTACATTAATTAATTGGTTGATGAGACTTTGATAGTGTATTTGTTCCTATTGGTCACCCCAATCACCTTGAATCTTGCATTCCTTGGGTTTAGTTATACCAGACTATATGGATTCTTTAGCTTCTTCTATGACCATTTCTCCTCTTGGCTACTCCCTTAAAATTTGATGAGTTCTGGGAGTCCATTCTATGTTCACTATTTTCTGAATCTAGAGAATCTCAACCATGGGCATTGTCTCCTCTATAAGGAGAGCATGCATCCCTACTTTTCTCACTTCAATATCTATTTTCAGCCTTGAACTCATATATCCAAATGAATGTTGGCTATCTCCAATTTGAAATGCCATCAGATGCCTCAGCTTCAATGTGTTAGTTTAGTCTCACCTACTGCCCTGTGCATACTTCTCATTTTTTATTTTCTCAAGTCCAGAGTCTCCTGAATTTCTCCTCTTCAAATCTATTGCTAAATCCTGATAATTCAACCCCATAAATGTTTCTCAGATCTATATATTTTCTATTCCCATTGCCATAGATTTGTCTTTCTTTCTCTTTTAGTTTTTTAAAAATTAAAAAATAAGTTTCTTTATTTTGAGAGAGCGAGAGAGCGAAGGAAGGGTAGAGAGGGAGAGAAAATCCCAAGCAGGCTCCACACCATCAGCACAGAACCCTATTCAGGGCTTGAACCCACGACCCTGGGATCATGACGTGAGTCGAAATCAAGAGACAGTTAACCAACAGAGCCACTCAGGCACCCCTCTTTCTCTTTTAAATTGAGTCAGTACTTTCTATTGGTTTCCTCCCCTACACTCTTGCCTCAATGTTGTCTTTCTTTGTGTTTCTGCCAGAATAATTTATCTAAAACATAAATCTGATCTCTTAAACAATCGTTGTTATACAATAAATGCTAAGTTCCTTAACATAGCAGGCATGGCCCTCTGTGATCTGCATCCAGTGCCATGATTTATGTTAAAGTTACGTTCCAACAATGTTTGCTTGTCACGTATCCTCTGCCTCTAAACACACATATGCCTGATGTGTCATACTAGTGAGCCGCTTTCCCAATGTTAGCTCAGCCTACACTACTTTTCTGAGCCCCTGCTCCCCCTTCTAAATTTAGTCCAGGTCACCTTCTCCAGAAAGGGTCTCCAGCCTCACCATCCCAAAAAGCTGAGCTAGGTTTCCCTCTTCTGTGCCCTCATTGGACCCTTCAAATGTCTCTACTACTGTATCTTCTACACTGTATTAAACAGTTCTATTTATGGGTAATTATTCTCACTATACTTAGTGAGAACTTGGAGGGGAGTCTCTAAGTATCTTAAGTATTTTGGTATCTTCAGCATCTCAGCACAGAAGGTATTTAATATGTGCTTAGTACCAATCTCCATAATGTCTTAACATTCATACCTTTGGTAATCAGAAAAGTTCAGGTCCCAATCAACACAGAGAAGCTTCTCTTATTCCATTCTCTTTCAACCAGTGACTCTAAATGGAACAAATGGGCCTAGTTATCTAACCCTAAAGGTGTTAAGACATTGGAGGGTCATGTTGGACCTCGTGGTTCAGTTGGATGGACATAGCCACGCTTGCTGACCTCAAAGGGATAGTTCTATTCAGATAGACTGATGGCTGACAAACTGGCAGGCTGCTGAATTTGAATTTTCAGGAGTATAACCTATTTAAAGGTGGTCGGTGGACAAGAAAATGAGCAGTAGTCATTCCTCCACATGAAGGTGGTGTGGCCGTGCCTGGTATGGTATCTGGTGAGACATATTGGCATTGTTGTTGCTGCCTGGAAACCTGGTGGGTTATTTGGTTTGCTCAGCAACAGATGAAATTTGAAAGGAGTGTATATCTGAGGATGACAGTGTGCTAATGCCTTATATTCATTAAATGTCTGAACTAAATGTATCTCTGTGCCTGTAGATGTGCTCCGTGGCCTTAAAATGAAACTCCTTGAGTGCCTACTTTTGTTAGCCTTCTCCTAAAGTGGAGCTAAGAGCAAGGGTCCAAAAGGAGGCAAGGATTCCTTCTTAAACTTACAGTGAAATCCAGACTCCTTCACATGGCCCATAAAGTCTTGCAAAATCGCTCTCTCGTCATCATGTTCCAGGACCCACCCCTTTCCTGCCTCTCCAGCCCAGTCAACTATGTTCCCACCCCACTGGCTTTTTTTTTTCTCTTTGTCATTCCTCCCACTGAATCAGGGCTGAGCCTGTGACTGAGTTAAGTGGAACAGAACACGGTGGACTTAACACTGTGCCAGTTCTGAGCCTTGCCTTCGAAAGACCTGGCGGCTTCCACCTCTTCCCTCCAGGAACTCGGCCGCCATGTTGGAGGAGGCCCAAGCAGCCACATGGAGAGGCCACATGACAGAGCAGCAAGGCCCCTGGTTCACGGCTGATACTGACCTTCCCGCCACACAAGTAACCTACGTGAGAAGCACCTGGTCCAGCTGCTCACATTGTCATGACTGACAGCACAGCACCTGGCACAGTAATAAGTTGTCCTCATAACCCTGCCCCCACCTGAAAAACTGGGAGCCAGTGATCAGTGGGCTGAGCCTTCAGGGCTTTAGGGCGTGTTGTCATTCAGCAACGGCCACCTGAAAAGTCCCCATACCTTTCAAGCTCCCTTCTGCCTCTGGGCCTTTGCACGGACCTTTTCTCTGCCTAGAACGATTCTTCCCTTCCTGTCTGCTCTGACACAGCTCCTTGTTCTCTTCTTGGCCATTTCCTCACAGAGGTTGTTGACCCTAGAAACAGCCTATCAAAGTTTTAATCTCTGACTTGTCCCTTACTGGTTGGCCTTAGGCAAGTTACTCAACCTCTCTGAGCCTCAGTTGTCCTTTTCCTCAAAATGGGGGTATTGGTAACACCTATTACCTATCCCCTATGCTTGGGGATAAATGAAATAATGCATTTAAAGCACTTAGGGCAATGGCTGGGACCACGCAGGCACTTAATAAATCATAAAGAGCGTGGTTGGTCTCAGCCCAAGAAAGAATCATCTATGGAATCATCTGTAGCTTCTAGGCCAAAGGGAAATACTATGCACTCATGCATATTGGGAGCAAAGAGATGTGGGTGGGTCTTAAAACATTAATCACCCTAGGACAAAGACAAGCTAAGCAGCATTTATACTGATGGTCTTTGGGGCCTCAAGTGGCTTTGGGGCTGGAGATGAAAATGACTCTTCTTATTAAGAGGCCCAGGTCTGGTGTGGGGTTATCATATTCTACGATTATAGCCCCGGTCATTTCCTTCTATTTGTGTGGTTCTTGTCCTACACTGAACAGGAGAGCCCAGGGATGATAATGATCCTCATTTGTATCAGTTAGGGTCTCAACCTGCTCTGAGATGCTCGTCATTAGGCTTGTAAGCAGTATTTATTTTCATTAGTCTTGTACATGCAGGGCTGTTTGCTGCTTGCCTTCTTCTGGACACGTCTCCCTGCGGTGCTCTTTTACTGTGTCAGAGATGCAGCTCTTTATTTCTCCCTGTGCCATTTATCCTATTTTTATGAAACATATGGGTCTCCTCATCACGTACATGCAAGTAACCCCTAGAGCCGCCGCGTGCAGCCTTGGGAGCTGGGGCCAGGACGCCTCTAAGATGCCCTGTACCCCTGAGATGCCCGCCGCTGAGAGTGCGTTTCCCCCCTGTATTCGGGCCTGGACTCAACAGTCATCTTGTACATACAGACTGTAGAAGACTTTGTTTTTTTTTTAATGTTATTTTTGAGAGCAAGAGAGACAGAGCACAAACAGGGGAGAGGCGGAGAAAGGG
>NW_027530857.1:4764576-4773005 GCF_008692635.1 Crocuta crocuta
GGGGAACACAGAATCTGAAGCAGACGGTGGGCTTTGTGCTGACACAGAGCTCAATACGGGGCTCGAACTCACAAACCGCAAGATCATGACCTAAGCCAAAATCGGATGCTCAACCGACTGAGCCACCCAGGTGCCCCTGAAGGCATAGATCTTTCAATGGCCCTGTGCTGTGGGGACATGTATACACCCAGCCCAGTGTGGTTGAGCGAAACATCTGAATGGCAAAGGCTGGTTTTTCCCTTCTTCAGGCTATTAGACAACCAATAAACATTAAGGAAGGCCTTCCCATTGCCGGGTTTGTGTGTGATCTCTGAGGAGAGACATCAACTGGATGTGCGTGAAGACCGAAAAGCTGTGACTTCACTTGCAAAAAGAAACAAGTTTGAGAACCAGACAAGCGCCAGGAAGGCTGAGACCCTCCCAGGCCCTGGCTGGGAGCAGGTTATCACCTCCCCTATCTCTGGAAGGCCGCTGTGTTCTTGATCATCACCAGAGCCCCTGCTGAGAGCAGCAAGCAGCACAGAAAACCGCTCATGAGAAACAAAAGTCTCCTTCAAGGTGCCTCATGTGAAAAGTACCAACGGATGTGGTGTTTACTACAGGCCCTGTGCCCACGTGGTCTCCCCGCAGTGACAAATGTAGTTCTGCTAGTAAGTGTTTTGGTAAATGAGTCATATTGTAGCAATCTTCATGAATCAAAGATAATTATATTTTTACTCAGCTAGCACTGGTTAAGAAGACGCTCTCATTCTTCAATTAGCTATCTTTTCACTCTGGTGTTTTTCTAGAGGGTCTTCCGCGTCATGTTAACGTAGTTCCCTGCTCTCTGTTTCTTACCTCTATTATGCCTTTTGCATCTTCATGCCTCCCTGTGTTTTCTTGTAATATTCTTTGCTGTCGTCCTGCTTTTTACATTTGTAGGAAACCCCCGTGGTGGATTAAGCTAGGCTTGCCTGGAGGAGATGCAGAAAATCATCCGCCACGGCCCCACGAGCTATTAATACACGGTGACCTTAGCTTTGAACTCTGCAAAGAGGTTATTGTCTACATCTCATCTGTCCTTCTACTCACTTCAAATCCTCCCCAGAAAGACCATGGAGTGGAAGTGGAATCACTAATGAGAGCTGTTTTTTGAGCATATGTTCCAGAAACTTCATCAAGTGCTTTACGTTTGAGCACCTGGCGGATCACAAGGACTCCATGAATTAGCTGTTACGTTCTCCATCTTACAGATAAGCAAACTGAGGCTTAGAGCTTCAGTGAGTTGCCCAATGTCATACAGCTGCGGCAGAAACCATTAAAACCCGGTTTTGATTCTAGCAGCAATTGTGCACTGTCCACGTCACCACCCTCTCCTACGTTTCCTGTGTAGGATGCTGGGACGGCAGTTATTTCTTGGCTCTTCCCCTGTCTCAGGATGAACATGGCAGCATCATGTCTTAGATCTAGCTCTCTGAACAGTGTGCGTTCAGGTTTCTCTGGTGGCCTCCCCACTTAGTCATGGCTGATCCATTCGTCCCCAACCCCCTCCAGCCTCTCCAGGGTCAAGTCGTCGATGCAACTGAAAGTTCCAGACCTCTAATCACGCATCTGGGTCCCCTGGGAACCAGCCCGCCTCCTCAGGTGCGAGATCTTTGAGGCACTAACATAACAAAAGACAACTTTATCGCTCTGATCGCCTAGGAAATTCCAAAGGTTTTAGGGACTCTGTGTCAGACCTGGGGAGGCAGAGCATATGTATATTTCTTATTATAGATCAGAATTTCAGGGGCGCCTGGGTGGCTCAGTCTGTTAAGCAGTGCGTCAAACCCAGGCCTCAGGTGTGGTCCGCGTACCAGCCGCTTCTGCAGCACCTGGGTGCTCCTTAGAAACACAGCCTCTGCAGCTCCACCCCGGGCTGAGTCAGAGCCAGCATTTTCAGTGGTGACTCATTCCTGGGCACATTCAGATTTGAGGAGCAACCGGTCTGAAAGGGCTCAGATGGATTTCCTAAATCCGGGAGAGGGGAGTCTGAGATGCAGCATTTTGCCCGACATTCAGGGCTTCTGGGGCGACATCTCCTTGCGGGCCATTCTCTAGGTTCAGGTTGCTGCCCCGGGCTTCCACCGGCCAGCGACGACTGAGGCGGTGGGTGCACCAGGCACTGTCACCGGTGTGCGTGTTCATAAATGCCCTGGCCTCCTAGGGAAGGTGGCCTGTGTGACCGCCTCACACAGAAGGAAGGGATTGGCTGGGCCTTCAGGGTTCGCTCAGAGACCAATGGGTGTGGGGCACCGGGAAGAGGTGGACCCAGGCGGTGGAATTCGGCCTGGGACATTCACGTTAGAGGTGAGGGTCCTTGCTGCATATGCGTGTTAGAGACCGATGTAGGAGTTTGCTCAGCCGTCCGGTCACACACCACCAACCCACCACCGGGAGGCTCGAACCACAGACCTTTATGGTCTCACGGTTCAGGGGGCTGCAACTCCTAGATCAAGGTGCAGACGGGGCTGGTTCCTTACGGAGGTTCCAAGGGAGAACCCGCCTCAGCCCCTCTCCCAGCTTCTGGCGTTTTGCTGGCAGTCTGGCGTGTCTATCTGCGAACGGACGCGCCCCCTGTCTGTCTGCATCACGTGGCATGGCATTCTCCCCGTATCCAAACGTCCCCTCTACAGAAGGACACCAGTCCTTCTGGGTCAGAACCCACTTCACCCACTTCACTTTACCCCGATGACCTCTGCCAAGACCCTGTTTCCAAATAAGGTCACATTCCGACGCCCTTGGGGAGGGGCACCATTCAGTCCGAACCACACGTGGATTTGAGCATCTCAGATAAATCGCACCCAAGGTTGCTGACAGACGGGGAACTTGTCTCACTCACTCCCACCCTCCTTCCGGAAGCTTTCGCACGGAGCAGGTGGGCCCGGTCCAGAGGGCAGCCCTGGCAGCACAGCTGGGAGAGAGGGCCGGAGCCGCAGCGTGGCTCTCTGTTGTTGTTTTGTTGTTGTTTAATGTTTAGAAAACTAAAGAAAGGGAAATCAATTATGGGGCCTACCTGAATTTTATTTCCTCACCAAAAACCAAATTACTCAGCAAACTTATCGCTTGCTAGTGCAGGCTTTGGTATTAAAGAAAACAATCAGGCGGGCAGGATTAATCTCTGACAGCTGCCTTATCTTTACCTTGCACCTTTGTTATTTTCTGATGAGCTTCTCTTTTTTTGCTGCCTCGCTGTACCATACCTCACTGGTTCCTTTCATTTTATCATCAGGCAAGAGCGGAGGACCTTTCAGTTTATTAAAAAACCTTTATTTGTGAAGAACAAAGAGGGGGGGAAAAGGCAAACAATGAGGTCAGACAATCTTCTTCCTGCCAGGAGTCACTCACCTGTTATTTAGAGTGTTATCAGCGAGGGGAGACTTGCATCGTGGAAAATGAGGCTCTGATGGGCTATTCGGTTACATACACACACACCCCCCAAATCTGACTGACACACATCAACCTCCACAAAGGGTCCTTGACTAGCAAAGCTGCAATATTTTCTTTTGTTTCTAAGCTTCTGGAAAAAAAGAGAAAAAGCCTAACAAGCCTGGCCCTCCCTGCACCGCCCAGCCCTGCCTGCTCTCTCCGTCAGTGCAGCTGAGCCTTCCTGCAAAGGAGAAAAGCCTGGCCATCTCGAGGGCTGTGGAACTGTCTCCTGCGCGAGCTGGGAGCACTTTGCTTGGCTGTGCGAGAGCCGGCAGGTCTCTTCTGCATCTTGCTTGCTGCTTGTTAATTTTGGGATCAATGGGAAGGCAAGCGTTTCTGGGCCCACGCGGATTTCTGTCTGGAAGGGCAGTTGCATGCGTGGGTTGGTTCTGTGGCTGCACCCGGTGCTTTGAGGTGGCTTTGGTCATTGGAAGGAAGGCTGCAGGTTCCCAAATCGCTCTGTGCCTCCGTTTCTTCCTGCTTAAAATGGAGGCACTTTAATAAGATGGTGTCAAAGACTCCTGCAGTTTCTAATTCTCCATATCCTTGACCCATTTTACAGCAGAATTCCTTCCAGATACAGGCATGTTTAAGTTTGACCACTGTATTTGCCACTAATGAGCGGTGTGGCCTTGAGCAAGCCACTTAAACCTCTTCAAGGGTTGGATGAGATGCTCTCTAAGGTCTCATGTGGATCTATGGATCTCTGATGTGAGTATTGATCTATTGTTCTACACCACAAAGAGCATATCAAAGAGGTTCAAGGGTCAGGGTCCACCTGCTCCTTATGTCTCCTATCCTGGTAGGCAAGGGGCATTCTTTTTTTTTCTTTTTTCTTTTTTCTTTTTCTTGCTGCAAACAGATTACCACAAACGTAGCCAGCTTCCGCGGGTCAGAAGCACGTCTGTACGTTAGCGAGGTCCTCCACCCAGGGTCTCAGAGGCTGAAATCAAAGTATCAGCTGGGGCTGGGGTCTCATCTGGGGCTCAGGTCCCTTTCTAAATTCACAGGTTTTTGGCACAATTCCCTGTCCTGTGGTTTAAGCCTGCGATCTTGGTTTGCTTGCTGGATTTTGGCAGGGAAGTGCTGTCAGGTCTCAGAGGAAGCCCGCAGTTCCTGGCCCTGTGGCTCCCATGGCAGTTCACAATGTGGTGCTTCCCTTCTTCCAGGCCGGCAGGAAGATGTCTCTCTGATGCTTCTTCTTTTAAGTGTTCCCCTGATTATGTTAGGCCCACCCAGGATGGTCCTCCTTTTGTATAGGGGAGATAACGCATCATATTCCCAGATCCCACCCTTACCTAAGGGGGAGATTGTACAGAGTACACACAGCATAAAGTGGGCATCTTGAGGACCATCTTACAATCTCACCCAGCATAGAGTGTCTCTAAATTCCCTACTAATTTTTCTCTAGGGTCCATGGCCTTCTCTAACCAGTCTAAAAATTTTTTTTCTCCTTTTGGTTTGGCAGTGGGGGCTGATCCATTTGGGTTAGAGGCAGAACCCTTGGTTTTTCTTTTCTTTTTTTTTTTAATGTTTATTTTTGAGACAGAGACAGAGTGAGAGCAGGGGAGGGGCAGAAAGTGAGGGAGACACAGAATCTGAAGCAGGCTCCAGGCTCTGAGCTGTCAGCACAGAGCCCGACGTGGGGCTTGAACTCACAAACTGGGAGATCATGACCTGAGCTGAAGTTGAGTGCTTAACCAACTGAGCTCCCCAGAGGCCCCCAGAAGCCTTGTTTTTTCCATTTGCTCATTCCACTGAAAACATGGGGAACAAATGTTATGTTCGCCTAACTGCTAGTTGGAAAGACCTCAAGGGTATACCATTCTCCAGGGCAAGAGCAGAAATGACTGTCAGTTGGATGAAGGAGACACACCATCGGGCCCAGCCGGAGATGTTGGGAATCCCAACTCAACGCTGATGAACTGCTTCTCTGCATCTCATAGGTCTTAACCAGTGAACTGGAACCATGCTGCCTCAAATTCTTTTCTGCCCCTAATTTCCTGTGTAATCGATCTCAATTTAGAAGCCCAAACTGGGTCTTCTAGTTTTTTGACCTTGTTTCCTGTTATTTTGCCCCTACTTCACTCCAGATTCTAATCTCTGAGATTCTGACCTCCCCAGTAACGTTAACCATATTCTGGATTTCTCCCCGTTAGTATTTGATTCTGTCTTTGAGTCTGAGCTGGATCCTGACTGTTGTCTAATTAGCTTTGGCACCTGGTTAGAGGAGCCCAATCTCCCCTAACAAAGGTACTTGTGGGCGCGTATGACCCTCTGCATGGTCATTTTGGGCTCTTACGTGCTTCCTGGTCCTCTCCTCTTCCTGTTTCTTTCCCTCCAGGGTTCTGAAGAATCTTTAGGAAGTGAGTTTTGAAAAAGCATGGAAAGATGCCAGCTTCTCAGCCTAACATGCTTCTGTAAGCTCTGTGGACTTGCTCACGGCCTCTGGGTCAAGATCAAGAGTTATGTCCTCTCTCTGGGGACTGATGTCCTGGCCTTACTGAGATGATGGGGCTTTGAATCTAATGACAGAGGTCTTCTCCAGCCTCAAGAGAGTCAGCTACTCTCTTTCTGTCTCTATCTTTAGCTATCTCTATCTTTATACACATGTACCAAACGCACATACACATACGCACGCACAGAAACACCAGGTAATCAAAACTGCAATGAGATATTACTTCATACCCACTAGGATAGTAATAATTAAAAACAAAAACAAAAAACAGAAAATGACCAGTGATGGTGAGGATGTGGGGAAAGTGGAGTCCTTATACCTTGCCAGGGGGAATGTAAAATGGTGCGTCTGCTATGAAAAACAGTTTGGTAGTTCTTCAAGAAGCTAAACCCAGAATTACTGTAAGACCCAGCAGCTTTACTCCTAGGTATATACCCAAAGGAATTGAAAGCAGGAACTCAAATAGATACTGTACACCAGTGTGTGTAGCAGCTTTCTTCACAATAGCCAAAAGATGGAAGCAAATTTTCTATTGACAGATAAATGGATAAACAAAATGTGATGCATAAATACAGTGGGATATTATTCAGCCTTAAAAAGGAAGGAAATTCTGACATATGCCACAACATAGATGAAGCTTGAGGACCTGATGCTAAGTGGAATAGGCCAGGTATGGAGGGACAAATACTGTAAGATTTCAAACCTTATATGAGGTACCTTGAGTGTTCAAACTCCTATAGAAACCGAAGGTGGAAGGGGGTTATCAGGGGCTGGGGGAAAGGGGTGGGGCAGGGTGGGGGAGGAGATTAATGGGTTCAGAGTTTCTATTTGGGAAAATGAAAAAGTTCTGGAGATGGATGGCGGTGATGGTAGTATGACATTGTCGGTGTGTTTAATGCCATTGACCTGTACACTTACAAATGGTTAAAATGGTAAAGGTTATGTCACGTATACTTTTCCACAATAAAGGGGCACCTAGGTGGCTCCATTGGTTGGGCCTCTGATTTCAGCTCAGGTCATGATCTCACGGTTCATGGGTTCGAGCCCTGCATCGGGCTCAGTGCTGACTGCCAGCTCAGAGCCTGGAGCCTGCTTCTGGTTCTGTGTCTCCCTCTCGCTCTGCTCCTCCCCCGCTCACACTTGTCTCTGTCTCTCAAAAATGAATAAACGTTAAAAAAAATAAAAAAAAAACCCCAAACAACACACAGGCATGTGAATGGGTGTGCTTTGAAAACTCATGATATGCAAACCGGGTAGTTTATTACAGAGCTCTAGACCCTTCTGGAAAAGCATCCTGCCCAAAGGGGGGAAGTCCATGGGGGGAACACCTGAGTCTGTAAGTTCTTTCCAGTATGGTGGTATCGTATGTGTTTACATTTATTTCATGTTTAATAAATACAAAAACAGCATATGTTGAATGAAACACGATGCCCTGTGTTATATAATCAACTTCTCAAACGTGGGAAAGGTTTATTTTTTAAGCCGAGCATTGCCAAACGATTCTATCACAGAAGATGTTTAAAGGGATATAAAGATGGCCCTGCAAAGAAACATAAAATAAATTGGCCTCAGGTCTGAGAAGAAGGGGCAGAGGTCAGCGGTGCAGGGCAGATGAAAGAGCCATGGCTGGGAGGTGGACTTGGGCTTTAGTCACACATTAACCAGGCTTATGACTTTTTAACAGGTCATTGAACTCTGGGGGCCCCACGTGTTTTAATATATAAAGCAAGAGGGTTTGTACTAGTTATTCATTCATTCTACACACATTAACTGAGCAGCTACTTGGAGTTCACTGGGGAGCCACGGTCCTCACCACGCTGGAGCTCACAGTCTGCAATTCTTCCTCTGGTCCCTGTGACCCCTTCCAGGTCGTAGGTCATCATGTTTGCAGGTAGACCTCACTTCCCTTCTTAGGCCCTTCACCACCTTTCTTTTGCACACCAGCTCCTTAGGACTGGTTCCATTCACCTCCACTGGACTGTGAGGCCCAGGGTGGCTAGGGGCCGTCTCTCGCACCCGCCCTGTACCCTTTCTAGTATCTAACGGTATACATCGTACAAAATATATGCTCAATAAATGTTTCAATGCTTTTTGTTTCTTATTTAAAACAATTTTTAATGCTGTTTATTTTTGAAAGAGAGACAGCGTGAACAAGAGAGGGGCAGAGAGAGAGAGGGAGACACAGAATCCGAAGCAGCTCCAGGCTCTGAGCTGTCAGCACAGAGCCCGACGCGGGGCTCAAACCCACGAACTGCAAAATCATGACCTGAGCCGAAGTCGGACGTTTAACCGACTGAGCCACCCAGGCGGCCCTTATGGTTTACTTTTCTAATTATGAAAGTAATTCAAGAATTAACCAAGCAACTACGGACAAAGGAAAAGCGAGGCCTGTAAGGAGGCCATTGCCCGAGTTGAGAAGTGGAGGTGCCTCGGGGAAGGCGGTGACCCTGGGGCAAGCGGACGTGCAGCAGACGCTCCCTGCCTGCGTGGAGCTCCTGGCTCCGAGCTGCCAGCTCAGAACTCC
>NW_027530857.1:4773299-4831329 GCF_008692635.1 Crocuta crocuta
GAGCTGGCAGGAGCCTGGAGGCCACCCTGGGGGAGGAGGGCACTGCAAGCAGTGAGGCAGGCACAAGCTTGGGGCAGAGACCCGGACTCGGAGGTGTCAGATAAGCGGGTACACGGGGCGCCTGGGGGGCTCAGTCGGTTGAGCGTGGGACTCGGGCTCAGGTCATGATCTCCCAGTTCCCAAGTTCGAGCCCCACATCAGGCTCTCTGAGCACAGAGCCGGCTGTGCCCTGCCCCTCTTTCTCTCTGCCCCCCCTCCATAAATAAATAATAATAAAAAAAAGACATAGCTGGGTATAGCGTGGGGACTTGATTCGAGGTAAAAAGCAGAGGCAAGGGCGAAACCAGATTTGATGTTCATTGAGTCCTTATTCCACACATTTCGCTGCGGACTTCTATGTGCCAGGCACCCCAGTGCACCAGAGGGGGTGGGGAGAGGTAGGAATCCCAGTCCAGCAAGATCCTTGACTGCATGGATCTGGGCATTCTCGCAAGAGGAGGCCTATGACAGGCAAGTAAATGCATCAACCCCTAGGAAAATATCAGACGTGCCAAACAACAACTTGTTAGCATCTATTTGCTGATCGTACCCCAACAAAGCCGAAAAACAAGAAGAAAACTATCAGAGGTGAGCACTATTAAGGAAGTAACATTGGCTAATGAGCGGGACCATCGGCATTGGGGTGGCTAAAGAAGGCCTAGGGGAAAAAAATGTGAAGATGGGCGGCCGGGGCCATCTGGGTGAAGCCCCGAGGTCCCCGCAGAGGGAACCGGGAGGTCCCGTGAGGGGTGGACAGGAGACAAGTGTGGGAGGCGGGCCCTGGTGGGGATGTGTTACCACGTGAAGCTGAAGAACGTGACAAGGGCCAGACCTCATGGAGCCTGGAGGATGTGACAAGGGATTTGAACTTTACTCCAAAAAAAAAAAAAAAAAAGGAAGGCCTTTGGAGACTTTAGGAGAGAGAGGATGTCTTTTGGTCCTCTGTGTGGTTCTAGAGGAATAGAAGTTTATTTCTCACAGTCCTGGAGGCTGGATGTCCACGACCGGGGTGTAAACGTGGCTGGCTTGTGGTGAGGACCCCTTACTTGGTGAGAGATGGCTGCCCTTGTACTGTGTCCCCTGCTGGGCTTAGGGGAGAGCCCTGGTCTCTCCTTATAAGGACATGAATCTCATCCTGGGGGGCCCATCTTCATGACCTCATCCAAATCTAATTAGGGCTCTACCTCTAAACACCATCACACTGGGATTGGGGCTTCAACCTATGAATCTGGGTGGGGGTCACAAGCATTTGCTCCATACAAGGGGGGTGACTTGACATTCTGGAACTATCCATCTGGCTGCTCTGTGTGGATAAAGGGTAGGTGTGTATGTGTGGAGGGGTGAGGCAGGGCAGGAAGGGATGCTAAAGGTCCAGGATACTAAGTTACTTAAGCTTTTATAGTAAATTCCATTTACTTAGGACAGGAAAATATTGTCAGGGTTTTGGTGACTTAGAACTGGAAACAGGTGGGGTTCGTTGTGCGTACAGGTAGCAGACAGGTCCTTACAGTGAGTGGCCGTAAAACCTGTAGGTGTTTGTGTTTGTGCTTGCTTCTGCAGGGGTGGGGTCGGAAAGGGGAGCGGGGGGGAAGGAGGGGTGGAGAGGGAGGAAAATCACAAGCGGACTTCCAGATCCTGGTATTTAAATTACAGCCATCATAGCAGAGGTACCGGGCAATTTCAAATCTCAACAGTTTCCACAGAGCCTAAATGAAACATAACATATGTTCAGAAAAAGGTGCACATCTTATGAGAACGGCGCGATGAGTTTTCACAAGGGGAACACACCTGGGTAACCAGTACTCAGATCAGTAAACAGAACCTTCCTGGTGCCTTGTGGCCTGTGCCCTTCATTCTCCCTCTGGTCACGCCCCCGAGAGTCACCACTGCCCTCACTTCCGACAGCCTGGATTAGCTTTGCCTGTGTGTGTACTTAAAATAAATGGACTTAAAATAAGTGGAATCGCTGGTGCTATTTTAAAGTTGTTTCCAAAGCTATTTCCAAGCTTTTTCCAAAATGACACATGAACTTGGAAAGAGAGAAAGCATGAAGACACGTTGTTGAAATCGTTCATCCGTACCAAGGGCTCCTGGTTTCAAAGCGTCTTTAAATGAGGAGAATAGTCTACCACGTGATCTGGAACTCCTGAAGCACGTTGTGTCTTTAGAAATCTCACTTTGTGTCCTTCTCTATTGAAAACCTGCCCGTTCCGTCGTTAAGGGGAAGTAGAACATGTTTGGGGCGGGGGGGTCTCGAAGCACTAAACACCTAGACTGGCCCCCTGGGGTATATTGTACTGCTGAATTTCACCCTTTGTCTTTGCAAAGTGAAATGTAAGAAAAGAATAAAATTGATGGAAACCAATCAACGTTTGCTTCATAAATGTTTTAGTTCATTTTTACAACAATATTTTGAAGTCGACAGTATTACTACAATCTGCGGATGTGAAAACCAAGACTCAGAGAGGTTCCATAATTTTCTCAAGTCAGCAGAACTGGGAAACACCTGAGTCAAACCCCTGCTTTAAATTCTACTTCCTCATACCACATCGTCTCCCACTACTGCGGGATAGCTCAGTATCACTTCTTCTATTTCCCTTTATCAATTATGACTTTTCTAATACAGAAAATAATAATGTAAATTCCATTCATTCAACAGATGAGGAAATTCCTCTTGCCGAGGCTCTTCTATATTCTGGGTAGTGTCCCACGGATTTGAGAAAAAAGTAGTGAACAAGGACAGATGTGGTTTCCGTCCTTGCAAAACTTAGAAGCCAGTGGGGGAGACATAACATAGTACAACTACGCAGCCAAATGTAAAGTAGAAACTGTGAAAAGTGCAAGGAAGGTGAGAGATATAGATGTCAGGAAAAGGCATCTTTTTCTTTCCCTTTCCCTTCCCAAACCCTGTGGATGCATGCACGTGCACACGCGCAAACACACACACGTACTCTCTTTCACAACAGGGATGTCAGAGAAGACTTCCTAGAGGACAAATGCTTTGGAGTTGAGTCTGAAGGATGGCTGAGTGCTAACAAGGTGAAAAGGCACATCCCAGATAAAGTGAAAAGCATGTGCAAAGACCCTGAGGTAGGAGGGAGCACTGTTTCCATAAAGGGGTAAAAGAAGAATGAAGAACAGGATAGTTAGATTGTGTCCAGGAAGGCAAGGCACACTGGGAAATGCAGAAGACAGGCAAACAGGAACCAGACCTCTCTCAGGGCTTTGTGAGTCTGGAATAGAGACGGAAGCATATTTCACAATGAGTCTTTACAGAGTAGCTAGGAAAAGGGAACCCAAATTTTCAGCTTCCTTCTTCATCTCTCCTGTTGTAGAGAATGCCTTGCTGCTAAGTGTAAAGTCCCTTGGAATTAACATTACTTGTTTCCTTTTGGGAAATATGTTCATCCCCAGCGCTCTACAGAACCAAATTAAAAATAAACATCTAAACCAAATTAGGCTGCCTAGAAACCCTGATAATATGAGCCAAATTGAAACCAAGTTGACATGCTGAGGTCATGTCAGGTTAACATCACTATGAACCTACTGATAATTTACCAGGTTTTAAAAAAAGCTGGTCATGTCCATTAATCAAAGGAGCTTGCATTATGTGCATTCCGCAGTGAGGGAGGCAGCATTATCCTTCCCAGCGGACCCAGCGCACAGCTGTTAAGGCTGGGTGTCATCAAGGTGGGCCACGACATTTCAAACCACATCATTTCAGGGATGTTCATTTTTACTGAAAACAGTGCAATTTTGCTTTCACTGCACAGAGCAGGAAGCAGCCCCTCAATCATACGTATCCTCTATTAACAGTTTTTGGTCTGTGGATGTCACACTTCCAGGAAGAATTGGAATTACTGCAAATGAAATCTGAGACTCCAAATGTATCCATGTGTTTCGCATAGACTGATACAATACAGATCAGGTATGGGCATCTGGGTGGCTCAGTCCATGAGGCTGGTAATCATCCAACTATGGCTCAGGTCATGATCTTGCGGACTGTGAGTTCTAGCCCTGTGTGGGGCTCTGTGCTGACAGCTCAGCGCCTGGAGCCTGCTTCAGATTCTGTGTCTTCCTCTCTCTCTGCCTTCCCCTGCTCAGCTCTGTCTCTCTCGCTCAGAAATAAACATTTAAAAAATTAAAAAGAGTTTTTATTTAAATTCTAGTTAGTTAACATACACTGTAATTTTAGTTTCAGGTGTATAATTTAGTGATGCAACACTTACATACAACACCTGGTACTCATCACAAGTACCGTCCTTAATCTCCATCACCTGTTTCACCCATCCCCCCCCACCCACCTCCCCTCTGGTAACCATTAGTTTGTTCTCTGTAGTTAAGAGTCTATTTCTTGGTTTGCCTCTCTTTGTTCCCCTTTGTTCATTTGTTTTGCTTCTTAAATTCCACATATGAGTGAGATCATACAGTATTTGTCTTTCTCTGACTGACTTATTTCACTTAGCATAATGCACTCTAGTTCTATCCATGTTGTTGCAAATGGCAAGATTTCTTTTTTATGGCTGACTACTATTCCATTGTATATATATATATACATATGTACATATATAAAGATATATATGTTCCATATATATATATACATAAAGATGTTTATCCATTCATTAGTTGATGGACATTTGGGCTTTTCCCATAATTTGGGTATTGTTGATAATGCTGGTATAAACATCGGGGTGCATGTATCCCTTTAAATTGCTACTTTTGTATCCTTTGGGTAAATACCTAGTAGGCAATTGCTGGGTCATAGGGTAGTTCTATTTTATTTTTTTGAGGAAGCTTCATACTGTTCTCCAGAGCGGCTACACCAGTTTGCCTTCCCACCAACAACGATAAATGGTTCCTCTTTCTTCACATCCTCACCAATATCTGTTATTTCTTGTGTTGTTGATTTTTGCCATTCTGACAGGTTGAGGTAATATCACATTATAGTTTTTATTTGCATTTCCCTGATGATGAGTGGTGTTGAGCATCTTTTCATGTGTCTGGCCATCTGGATGTCTTCTTTGGAAAACTATTCATGTCTTCTGCCCATTTTTTAATTGGATTATTCATTTTGGGGATGAGTTTTTAAGTTCTTTATATATTTTGGATACCGACCCTTTATCAGATATGTCATTTGCGAATATCTTCCCATTTCCACATTGCCTTTTAGTTTCGTTGTTTCCTTCTCTCGGCGGAAGCTTTTTATTTTGATGAAGTCCCACTAGTTTGTTTTTGCTTTTGTTTCCCTTGACTCAGGAGATATATTGAAGCTCAGCTGGTACAGCACGTGACTTTTAATCTAAGGGTCGGGAGTTCAAGCACCACATGGAACCTACTTCTAAAAAAATAAAATAAAGTCCTTTGGAAAGGTATTGTTTAATGACTAGCTCTCTAATCATGTATACTTTGCATAAATCATTGCCTTTTGCAAGCAAGACTGACTTTTTTTTCCCCTCACTATCCTCGCTTGGCAAAACAGAACCCAGGCATCTTCATGTTTAAGAGACAAATGAAGACACCAGGGTCATAAGGACACGGTCTTGTGCACCTGCTCAGGCAGTCCTTATTAGAAGTGGGGGAGAGGTAAGGGAAGGTCGCTAACATTTGAGCGTCCTATATATGCCTGGCTTTTTTTGTACTTAGTCTCACGTAATTCCCACATTCCAACAAGGGTGGTATTATCTTCCCATTTTACAGTTGAGGGGACTGAGGCTCAGAAAGCTACATAAATTCTTCAAGGTTATTAACCCAAAGGAGGAGGAGGGATCCGAAGCCATGTCTGCCTGACCCCCGTCTGGGCTGCTTCCTGAACACCTTGCTACCTCTCAGTCATACTCAAGCAATGGAAAGTCTGCTTCCCGGGGGAAATCTACCTCACCTCACCTCAGGAGGGCAGGCACTAGGTCCTTGAGTGTGTGGTTGCTGGGGTAACAGGGGTCGCAGGGCGAGAAGCAGGGAGTCTCGAAAGCCCCAGTGTGAAGTGAAGAGTTAACTTAGGCGCACAAATGCATTGGGACACCCTGATATTGAATTGTCCTTCCCAGCAAAGCCTTCTCGCCCCGTCGGCCAGAGCGTGGCATTAAAACTCTGGCTGGGTCACTAGCAGTGAAATTAATTTCAATTCCCATTAATTTTAATACGTGTGTACATACATCCCCCAGTCGTTTTCCCCCTTGGGTGATTTTCGAAACTCTGTCATTAAAACAAACAAAAACAAGGAAGGACAAGCCCAGACAGGTTGACAATCACCGGAGTACCAGTAAAATTAGGTTTTCTTATTGGCAGTCTTAATGCCTCCTGCATTACATGGGTTTGTTTCCACCACCACCCCTCTTTTTTTCCCTTTCTGTGTTGCAGTCCAAGGAAATGGAGACTCATCTCCTTTGGCACCTGAAGACTCTTGTTATGTGCGTCCCTGCCCTTCTTCCCTGGATTCAATAAACCACGGAGTCCTTCCTCCAAGGGCCAGCCTCACCACTCCCATCCCCGTCAGGAAGGCTCTGATTACATCACAAATCTTCTGGCGGATGACAGTCTGTACACAGCTGTCCTCCATGCTCGTGCTTACTCTTTACCATTCGTACTTTTTCTCGCTGCTGTTTCTCGAAGGTCCTTTTCCTTCCTGCTTCCTTGATTTCCACCCAGACAGTCTGAGAAGTTTGAAGGAGGTCAGAAAATTCCTCAGCAGGGATCCTGCTCATTTTCAAGCTTGACCTTGATACTAACAAGGTCTGGGAGGGTGATGAAGGTAAACCGGCTGGAAGCTTGCTGGTTTGGGGTGGAGGGCAGCGAGAATGCAGAGGGGGCCACCAGCTTCTCTCCTGAGGTGATGCACCGAACACAGGTCCTGGTGACAGTTACCCCAGAGGAAGATCTGCCACTGATCCTTTTAGTTTCTGCCATCTTCATTTTCTTCTAGTCAGGGATTGCATTTCATCGAAAACTAATCACGTGAGGATTCTGATTTTGCTTGGGGTTTAGTGATGACGAATCAAGATCGTCACATGTCACATGTGTCACTACTTAATTGGCTGTGCGACTAGGTGTATGTAACAGCTTTGAACTTGTTTCCTCTTCCAAGAAACGGAGATAAAAATACTGACCTCAAGAGCTTCTGAGTATGAAATGGGATGCTATGACGCTATTACTGACCTGCTTTGGGGGTGACCTTGTGTTGCAGGCATCGTGTGTGGGCCTGGGCTGGTAAGCTGAGCTGGCCCTGGCTTTGTGGAGCAGTCTAAAGGGGGTAATATCTAGCAAATACCCTGAGGCAGATGTTTTCCATATGCTTCTAAAAATAGACACCACCATTTTAAAGTTTAACCAGGAATAAACTGTATAAAATGGAAATGAATGAGGATTCCCAAAGTATCTACATTGTCAAAAAGTTGTAAATCTGGACGAAGCATTAGTATTCCGTGTTTTCCTTTTTTGGGCTGCCTGAAAGGTTATAAAATGTTCTTATCTCTTGTTTTTAGTATTTTCGCGAGTATGATTTTGCTCTGGAGACTTGTGGAAAATATTTAGTTTTGAATAAAGCTCAACCATTTTACACACACACACACACACACACACACCTGTACACCGTCTCCCCCCACATACTTTTTACTAACAGGAAAAAGTAAAAATCACTGTGATAGTGACAAATGTCTGCATGCAACAAGAAATAGCTTATCCAGTGCTTGTCTGCTTCTCTTTCAGAGTTTAAATCCTCAACCATCTGTGTGTATCAGCAAAGCAAACGTGGGGTGAATTTCAGGTTCCCACTGGATGACGTTCTAACAGGTCTGATGAAGGGTGCTTGGGGCTTGAAAGGAATGGGTGTTGCTCGGCCCGTGTATAGAGTTCTCTCTCTTGTTGGAGCCAGGAAACAGACAGCTGGGAAACACATATTTCGTTTCCTTGATGATTTATTTCACACCTCTTGGAAGGCTTGGATGGGGCTGCTGTTTTCTCCTGGCCCTGTTTCACCTATGACTCTCAGAGGGCAGCTCGGGGAAAATTTTATTCGCATGTACTTTACATGCTGGGCGGAGTGAACATCCTATAAGTTTAGCATCAAACCTGCTATCATATAGCTATGCTTTCTGTTTTCCGGATCTTAACAACAACAACAGATCTTAGCAACAACAGCCTGAAGGACCTCCATTTTAACCATGTCAGCCTTAATTCATTTTAGATCTTTCCACTTTCTTACTCTGAGACAAATCCTCGCTCTAGCAGTAAATTTGAACTTGATTGGGGCACTTGGGTGGCTCAGTCGGTTAAGGGTCCAACTTTGGCTCAGGTCATGATCTCATGGTTTGTGAGTACAAGCTCCGTGTCGGGCTCTGTGCTGACAGCTCAGAGCCCGGAGCTTGCTTCGGATTCTGTGTTTCCATCTCTCTCTGCCCCTTCCCTGCTTAGGCTCATGCTCTGTCTCTCTCAAAAATAAACATTAAAAATCTGACCTTGACTTGGAGAAACGTTTTAGCTTTGAATACCCAAGAAACATTTTTAGGCAAAATCATCTCATTCATGAAATGTAGAGATGGGTGTACATTCTCGTGTATTTCTTCCAAAAATACAAGATGTCTCAACTAATAATCTATGAAAGTACATACCACATGCACGGCCTGTAGATTTATAAGCACATTATGGCAAAGGGGAAATGGTAGATAGTCTTTTTCTTTCATTTTAAAACTTTAATAAAGTAAATAAACGAATGAATAATGAATAAGTATGCCATTTGTCTCTGTTCAAAAATTAATGAATTGCTTTAGTGACAATTTCTAAATGTATATATCTGATAAATGAACTTTATAAATATTGCATCACTATATTATGAGCTGGAATTCTATAAATACAAGGACATGACTATTATCACATTTTTTTTCTTTGCTAACTTTGAAAGAAGACCAGAAAAACAGAAAAGGGGTGTGATTTTCTAATTTTATTTCCACTTGATATTCCTAGGTATGCTCTTCTCTGGTGAATTCCAAGCCCAGCAGGTGGGTCCGACTGTCATTGCATTCAATTCTCTTCTGTGACTCTCAAGTCACAGGCACAACGCTGGGCCGGTGAGTCCAGGGGACTAGGCAGGGCTGGGGCACTGCAGACAATGGCTGCCCACTCCATTCCACCAAAAAGGAGCCAAGGGGGGTTAGTTCAGCTTGTCCTTTTTTTTTTTTCCTCCATCTCCCCTCACTGCCCCCCCCCCAACCTGATCATTCCTTCTTGAGGTCCCTATCGTTAATAGGGTTGCACCTGCAAGCCTTCACTCTACCACTGTTTTACCTGTTCCCCCCACTCGGGGGCTCCTTGATGGCAGGGGCTCCCGTCTTCATCATCTTTGTGTCACCAGCACTAACACAGTTCCCGGCACGTGACTGGCGCTGAACCATAAGCTGTAGTTTGTTGAATGACTACGTTCCATTGTATGACGTACGAGTCAGGATTCTCCAGAGAAACTCAGCACCAATAGGATAGAGAGAGGGGGAGAAAGAGGGGGAGAGAAGGAGAGAGCAATTGAGAGAGAGAGAGTGATTGAAAGAGAGAAAAAGAGAGAGATTTATTTTGAGGAATTGGCTGTTGTGATTGTGGAGGCTTGGCACATCTGATATCTCATGGGGGAGGCTAGCAGGCTGGACTCTCAGGGAAGAGTTGCAGTCTGAGTCCAAAGGCAGTCTGCTGGCAGATGTGGCTTTTGCTAGAAGTTTATTCTTTTGTTCTAGATAGGACTTCAACTGATTGGGTGAGGCCCACATTTATTATGGAGGGCAATCTGCTTTACTCAAAGCCCACTGATCTTAATGTAAATCTCACCCAAACACAGAAACATCCAGAGTAATATTTGATCAACTGTATGAGCACTGTGGCCCAGCCAAGTTGACACATAAAATTAATCGTCACACATGATTTAGCGGTAGTTTAACAGGCAATGACTGATTACTTTCTAGGCAGCTCTGAAGATATTGCTGCCATTGAGGAAATATTTATCTAGCTGTAATATATTTTACCTAGACAAATAGTCTAAGAGAAGAATAACATGTGACTGGCAAATTTTCATATCAGAGAAATAATAGATTCCTCTTCTCTTTCTACTCTAATTCCAAAAATGACATATTATATAAAATTGGGATTTATGCCAGGATCAGGGAGTTATTTTTGTGTGTGTGTTTCAGACCCAAAGAAGGAAAAATTGGTATGAGCATAGAAAAACAACTTGATTTGGCACTTTTAATTAATTTTTTGATTATACATGTGTATAGTTTGATAATCAAATATTATCAGGAATTCAGTGGAAATTCTCACCCATTGCTCTCCTCACATTGACTGAGTTTTCCATTCTACTCACTATAGTTAGCTTCTCAAATTAGTTTTTAAAGTATATTTCTAAAGTTTTTGATGCAGTGATAGAGAAATACAAACATATGCTATTACCTATTGCCCTTTAAAAATTTAATTTTTTTAATTTAAAGAAACAATTTACTCATATATTAAGATCAGACTAGTGAGCATCATTTACTAAGGATAATAAACTAAGGTTACAATTTAATTTTATATTTTAGTTGCCTAAGAACTCAAGAATGGGGTAGGGAGAAAGAATGAGGATTTGTTCAGAATAGTCAAACTTTTGGACAGGAAAATATGGATTTTCTTGTGTATAAACTTCAGTCTGTTAAATTTCTCATTGCAAAGCCATTTACTGCATTTCCGACAGGAACTTTTAAATATTTGTTTTTGCGTTTTCATGTGGGACTTCATATAGGCAGAAAGAAAAAGGACAAACATTTAGCGATAAAAGATGTGAAAGCCATTTTGTTCATGTTTATGCTATCATGATTGAGCACATCTAAAGAGTTAACTGATCAATACTTATTATTTGAGAGGGGATAACATTCTTGAATGAATCAACAGGAGGGTACTTTTTACAAGAAAAATGATCTTAACTAGGTAAATATTAAGGAAATCCAGATTGTGGGTTAATGTCGCATTCAGGTAAGAATTTATGCTCTGGATTCGCCCCTTGAGAAAAAAAAATGTTTTCTGGAAGTCATTCCTATGAAAAGATGGTAGCATACATTTGCCTAAGCAACTACCAGGGAAGTAATATTAGTTGGTCATACAGCACACTTGTTATCAAAAACCATTTCTCACATGACAATATAGATATAGCTTTTGACTGTACAGGGGAGACTCACCCAATTCTGAGCCCAGAGCTTTAGCTTGTGTTAAGAGAGGAAGGAAGACGAGCTGGGGGAGGTGGGTCATGGCATATTAGCTGTGTGGCTTGGAGACAGCAGGCAGTCCAAGGTTTTTCGCTTGGATGGTAGATGAGGGAACAGTTACTCCCTTGGGTGAGGAAGCTGGCTAGTTAGCAATCAGAGCGTTCTATGGGTTTGCATGTTGGAGGAGTGTAGCGTCGTGGTTCAGAGCAGAGGCTTTGGAATCAGGCTGACCTAGACTTGAATCCTTTCCTGTCACTTACTAATCCTTGGACACTGGTTTGGCACCTTGGGTTTCTTAGCTGGAGGATGCAGGTAATAATAGTGTTTACTTCACACAGTGTTCCTAAAACAATGCATGTAACACCTTTAAATAGTGCCTGACCTAAGGCATCTGGTAGGTCCTCAGTAAACAGCAAAAGTAACTCACGGTACATGTCACACGTGTATGGGAAAAGCTGTGCAGAGAGTAATGCTGGCTGCAGCCCTGGGGCCAGGCGGAAGAGCAGGGGTCCACGGAGATTCTGCGTCAGATGGAAATGAAGCAAATGGCTGGTTCCGAGTGAAAACTGGCAGAGGCTGAGTTATGAAAAGGGGAGATCCTGGAGCCCTACTGCCTGAGTTCAAGCCCCCACTCTACTACTTCACAGCCGCGTGGAGGAGACCAGCCACATCACCTGCCTGCCCTGCAAATTCTACCAACCTCATCGAGCTGCAGTCTCCCCAGTTTTTGTGCATTTAGAACAGCACCTGGCAGCACATAAGTGTTAGTTGTTACGGCTGCTATTTTTATTGGAGTCTGTGACATTTCTGCCTCTTGTAAAGTTAGGGAGCATAAATTGAACCTGTGGCGGTGAATCAGCATCCCAAGTCCACTCCGAACGGCTGTCGTTGTGTGAGTTATGTCGATCCCAGTCTATAAAACAGCTCAGGTCAACGTTTCAGGCCTCATCACAGATGGACAACTGGGGAGACAAGGACTTGACTGTTTGGGGCTGGAAGGGGGGTTTGTGATCATTCGGGCTGTTGGCTTGCAGCCGCTTTTCGTGGCACCGATGCAAAGAATCCCAATTAGATGGAGAAATAACCCTTCTAAGGTTTATACTTCTTTTTAAAAAAAATTCTAATGTTTCATTTATTTCTGAGAGAGAGATAATATGAGCAGGGGAGGGTCAGAGAGAGAGGGAGACACAAAATCTGAAGCAGGCTCCGAGCTGGCTGTCAGCACAGAGCCCGACGCAGGGCTCGAACCCACGAACCGTGAGATCATGACCTGAGCCAAAGTAGGACGCTTGACTGCCTAAGCCACCCAGGCGCCCTATACTTCTTTTAAGTGAAGCATAAGTCGGCCAGGGATCCCCGCCCCCACCCCCATCCTCCTCTGGGGACGGTGTCTCGACACATACTAACAGTAGTAATAACCAGCATTGATCGTGGGCTTCCTACTTGCCAGGCGCTGGGCAAATTGCTTTCTTTCTATTAGTTCATCTGATTTACAGATCTTTGCAAGGCACTTAAATGTAAACACGAGGAAACAGAGAGTACATATGAATTACAAAGTCAATCCAGGAGTGGCTCAATTCCTGA
The DNA here is from genome assembly GCF_008692635.1 of Crocuta crocuta. Lineage (NCBI taxonomy): Eukaryota > Metazoa > Chordata > Mammalia > Carnivora > Hyaenidae > Crocuta > Crocuta crocuta. The sequence goes on from NW_027530857.1 coordinate 4,786,133, forward strand.
GCCTGTGCTTTCAGTCATGATGCTCTATTAAACATCTGTCCCGAAAACAATTAGGCGACCCCACCTTGTTTTGTGAGTGGAGAAACAGCCCAGATTGAATGGCTTGTCAAAGGTGCTTTCTGAGATCCATACTGAGATCCAAGCAGCAATGACTTCATTAATTTTCACTTTGCAACACTTCCCAAAAGTTACTTCACCAGGTGACTGGGCCAGCCTCCAGCCCTGCTCTGCCTCCTTCATCTAGCTGAATCCCCAAGCACTCTGCTTGCCGCGTGGTGTGAACCATGTCCCCATGCATTTGTGTTCTCTAATTTCCAATAAATACAAAGGCTTAAAAGATTATATTTGCACTAAGATGCAAAATTTTACAAAATGATTTTCAGCCCAGGAATTTACATGGTGAACTCCATTTCTGGGACCCTGGATTTTATGCCTTATTCTATAAACGTGATGTATATTTCCAGCTAGAGAGTAAGGCCCTGTGGTATAGATGCTTTACTTTCAGCTTAACAGAGGCGGAAAGTGATGAGAAATACCATTTGGAAATGCCAATTATATACAAGACACTGATGGAGAAGAGGTGAGGACACCAGGCTTAGCGTATATTTTAAAACCTCAAATCACACGCAGTTATCAAAACACTGTGACATTGGCATAAGAAAAGACAAACAGATTAGTGGAACAGAATAGAGACAAAGGCTAAGTGTGTGACAACAGTGGTATTTCATTTTAGCAACAAAAAGATGGTTCTGGAAAAATTGTTATCCATCAGGAAGAAAAGAAAGTGGTACCCCTCCCTCACATCGTATAGAAAAAAAATCCACATTTAAAAAAAGGAGAGTAAATATTTCAGTAGACAAGGATGAAAATTTTTAGAAGAAAATATAAAATATGTTTTATGTCTTATATGTTTTATGTTTTATATATATTTTATATAAAATATGAGGTCACCTAGGTGACCTCAGGTGGGGAAGAGACCTTTTAAAGTGAGACAACAGTCTTAAAAGCTATAAAAGAAAAGCATGCATCAGGTTATGCTAACTTACAAGATAAAAACAGGCACCTGATAAATTACATGTTGTGAAAAATAGGACTGAAGGCCACCATCCATAATATATAAGTGCTCATACTAACTCATAAAAAATTAACATTTCAACAGAAAAACGGACAAGGGGCATGAATAGGTAATTACAGATGAGAACATCCAAATGGCTAATAAATCTGCGAAAAGGCGAGTAATTTTCCCATTAATCAAGAAAATGCAAATCTATGTGGCAGTATAATTAACACTTTTGCCCCCCGCTAACCTGTTTGCCAAAAATTAAGAAGCAGCATTAAAACCCAGGGCAGGCTTGCAGTGTGGAAAAAAGGGCATTCCCATTTATAGCTGGTGAGAAGGGGAGATGATATAGTGTCTTCTTGAAAACAATCTAGCAACATCTATTTCACTGGTCCAGGAATGCACCTTTAAGAAGCTATCCCACAGAAACACAGACTCAATGTTTATCGGCACATGAAGAACTTCAGCAACACTGTTTATGGTGGTAGTATTTGTACTGGAAATAATCCAGTGACCATTGGTAGAGAAATGATTGAATACATTGAGGTATTCAGTCCTCGTTTATTTATGGTTTTGCTTTCTGAGGTTTTGTTCAAGTCCCCACGGTCAACTGTAGTCCAGAAGCAGGTGATCTTCTCTCTGACGTTTGGTCAGAAGTTCAGTAGCGGCCTAATGCTGAGTCACAATGCCTACATCATTCACCTCACTCATCTCATCACGTTGCATTTTGTCCTCTCACATTGTCACAAAGAAGGGTACATACAGTACAATAAGACGCTTTGAGAGAGAAAGAGAGACCGAGTTCACTCACGCAACTTTTGTTATAATATGTTGTTACAATTTTTGACTTTATAACCAGTTATTGTTGTTAATCTATGAATTAAACTTTATCATAGGTATGTATGCATAGGAAAAAGCAGAATATATATAGAATTTGGCATAATCCACGGTTTCAGGCATCTACTGGGGGTTCTGAAACATACCCCCCATGGATAAGGTGGGGCCATTGTACACACAGCCATTTACTATAACGCATCTGTGAAAAAGAATGAGTTAGAAGTATATTCATTCACTAGGACAATGTTCATGATGTGTTGTTAAGTAAGAAAACAAATGGAAGAAAGAAATGTATGTAGTTATGAGCCCATGGGTTTTTTTAAATTTTTAACATTTATTTATTTTTGAGAGACAGAGTATGAGCAGAGGAAGGACAGAGCCCTTTCTGTACGAGCCCATGTTTGAAAAAAAAGAAAAGTACCCAAAGGAAAATCTCTATGTATGTATGCTTATAAGTATGTGTATGTTTCTTATGACTGTGAATAAAGATGTCTTTGACATGGAAAACAGAGAAGTGAAGGGTGAGAGAAGCATAGATCGCTGAGAAGGAAAATTCACCCAAAACACCAGCAAATAGGCAATCCTCAACTATGTGTGCTGGAGAGACTAGGGAGCAAAAACAGTTTTCCTACAGGCTGTACACAGAAGACCCCCTTCAGAAGGACGCCTGCTGGTCATCCTGAGTGCTTAGAATCCTTCACCCACACAAGACTTCTGGATGTTTCTATTTGGACATCTTACTGTGGCTCCGAATTCCCATTCTTTTATCCCGCTTCTCTCTGTACTTAGTGCAGTGCTGTGCACAGGTGATCTCAGTAAACAGACACTCTGGTGGTGGAGGACCAGGAAACAAAGCAAGAGAGCTGAATGCAGATGAGTGGGGATCCCCATGTGGCCGTGTCCTCTGCTGGCTGGGGCTCCACTCACAAACAGAGCCTGCTGGGCTTTCTGCCTGGGGGCGCCAGGAAGGGACAGAGGAGAGGCCATTCCTGGACACCCTCTCAATAGGTGTATTGAATCTTTGGACAAAAAGTGAATTTGGAGCAGGCAAATGCTGTGTCCAGTGGCCTGAACAGAATGAGAGGGGGGGACCGGGCAGCATTTTTTCGGTCTGTGCTTTTGCCACAGGATGCAACAGCTTTGGATGCGTTTCCAGGATGGGAAATCCTGAGTACTGGCATGCCTTTTATGTGCGCTGTGGGATCCAGCCCCGGGCCGGAGACAGAGGGCTGATGGAAATGACTGTTGGCTGAGGCGAACACTGGCCCTGAGAAGGCAGCAGAACTGTAGGGGAACCCTCTGCCTATGGCAACAAGGTCGGGGCCCAAACCTTCTGTTTCTATAGCATCACCCCTACACAACCCCCCCCCGTCATTGTGTCCGCCCTCTCCCCCTCTCCCTCCTCCACCCCCTCCTCTGTGCAGCGCTCTGAGCTCATTGGCTTGGATTCTTTCCACTGCAGACTTCAACTCAGCCATCAAACTGAATATTGCATGAAGAGGGGGGGAAGGAAGAGTACTTCTGGAAAGAGAAATAAAACAAGAGCAAAAGCCTGATGCCCTGGGCTTGGGGATTCCTTCAAATAGGAAGTACAAGCGCGCTGAGAGACTAATGGTCCAGAAAGCACCTCTCTTGCTGGGTATGGCCCAATCCTGAGTCCTTTTGCTTTTGTTCTGGTCCATTTACCTCCTGCAAGAGGTAATCCTGAAGAGTCATCCCCTTTACGACCCCACCTAGGGGGTCATCTAGGGACCTAAGTGAATGAAAATGGTGGTCTAGTCCCTGCCAGCTGTATTGGAACACACATATTTTCTGTGCACAGCCCCNTCTTATCTCACACCTGGCCTGCAGTAAGGCAGATGATGGATTGAAAGTTCTTGACCCTGTTTGGAGATGAGAGAGATACAGTTCAGCTTTGGGAAGATCTTTTAAAAATTCTCAGGTCTAACTTCCTATGCTTGGCTCTGGGATTGCTTGCACATCTCTGCACACAACCTGCACACCGTTGGAGGTGGTTCGTAGAGGCCAGAGGTGCTGGCATGGCCACAATCCCTCTGAAGGCTCTAAAGGTGTCTCCTTCCTTGTGTTTTCAAGCTTCTGGTGGCTCCAGGAATTCCTTGGCTTGTGGCTGCACTACTTCAATCTCTGTCTCCATCTTCTCTTTTGGTCTGTGTCTTCTGTTATATAAGACAGGTGTCGTTGCGTTTAGGGACACCTGCTTAATTCAGGATGATCACAACTTGAGGTCTTTAGCATGAGAACATCTGAAAATCCCCCTTTGCTCAATAAAGTCTGATTCACAGGTTTTGGGGAGTTAAGACTCGGGCATATGTTTTTTGGGGATCACCATTAAACCTGCTTCAATATTCAAAAACAAGATAAGGCATTCTCCTGCTCCAAACCCAACCCTGGCTTACCATTAACTCTGAGCATTACAAAATCCTTGGTTAATAAGGAATAAAACCTTGGTTACTAAGGCCTTGCCCAGCCCGGCCTTCTCAATAGCTGTTCAATACCATTCACTGCATTCCAGCTACCTAGGACTTCCTTCAATTTTTTAAGCACATCAACCACTATCCTTCTTCAGGCTTTTTATGGGCCGTGTTCTTACCTGTCCTTGGAATTTCCTTACTTCTACTCTTCATTGGGCTGGCTCCACTTCTTCTTTATCTGTCAGCTTAAATGTCATCTCCTGGAACCATATGTAAAGTAGGTTTTAACATTACCCTTTATAGTGACAACTTCTTGATTATCTCCTTGTCATTGTTTGTAAAGATTTATGTGTTGGTTTCTTGTCTGAGCATTTTATGAGCTCTATCATGGGTTTTGTCCAGCTTAATCATTGTTTTAGCCACCAAATCCAGCACACAGCAAATAATAAATATGTATTGAATGAATGAGTAGATGTATGAATGCATGAATGAATGATGCTCAGGTGCATTCAGCATGGTTCTGGTACTTCATGTACACGTGGGCTTTGTCCAAGGCTTGGATCCTTAACTGTGAAGCCATTTCTTTCTTTCTTTCTTTCTTTCTTTCTTTCTTTCTTTCTTTCTTTCTTTCTTTCTTTCTTTCTTTCTTTCTTTTAGTGTCTCTTTATTTGAGAGAGAGACAATGAGTGCTGGAAGGGCATAGAGAGAGGGAGACACAGAATCCGAATCAGGCTCCAGCCTCCAAGCTGTCAGCACAAAGCCCGACATGGGGCTTGAACCCACGAACCACAAGATCATGACCTGAGCCAAAGTCAGACGCCTTAACTGACTAAGCTACCCAGTCGCCCCTGAAGCCATTTCTTATTACACAAAAGAGGCCACAGTAGCAGATTGGTAAGATGTTCAGAGATTTCTGCCTGTGTCATTAAGTATTAGGTGGGAAGAAACCTTTCAGACAGTGATGGTCGGTGCTAAAGGGTGATACTGTTCAACACTTTCCCTGGCCATCTTTCATAGTGAATAAGGGGTTCATCGTTTGTCTCCAGAGGGCTACCAAGGAGGCGCTGCATTCTCCCTCAGAGAAAAGCATTCCATTTCCGCTGAGCCAGAAACAACACAGAGGGCAGAATATGAAAGGAGACGTTTTCTGTTGCCTTAGATTTCTGCCTAACACCCCAAGGCTGAGGATAATAGGCTCTGAGGACAGGCTGCCAGGATCTGTCCTAGGGGACGTGAAGGGTCCCTAGGATCATCCTTCAACTCTCTCCCTCCACCCCCACCCCATGGGGCCTATTCAAGCAAAGTGTTGAATTCACTGAAAAAGGGGGTTAAGAGTAATGGACTGTCAGCTTAGTGGGGAGTGTTGGGTTCTGGAGGGAGCGGCTCCAGGGGGAAGGACACGGCAAGGGAAGGAAGCGTAGGTACGGGGTTGGGGAGGAAGGGTTGGGGAGGCCTGGGGTTGGGTGAGCATTAGCATTTTGACATCGGAAAAGTGAATCTTAAATATTAAATTTGGACTTGCTCTAAGTAGGAAAGAAAAGCTAAGGGTTCTGTAGTCTGAGATGATGTCAAGGGGAAGGAGGAGGGCATTGGAAGAGGTATGTTTCAAGGCTGTGGTCAGGGAAGAAAATAAAAGCCATCTCCTGTTTATTCCCCATGGCTTTTGGTCTGTTCAATAAACCAATTAGCTTATTATAAAGATTAGTTTATGCACTATAAATCATATGAATAAGGTTTAATTTTTTCAAAATTTTGTATAGACAATAATGATTAAGCTTTGCTAAGTATTGACATCAGCCACTATACTGTTTTTTTTTTAATGTCTTTATTTTTTTATTTTGGGAGACAGAGACAGAGAGCGGGGGAGGGGCTGAGAGAGAGGGAGACACAGAGTCTGAAGCAGGCTCCAGGCTCTGAGCTGTCAGCACAGAGCCCGATGCGGGGCTCAAACCCACGGACTGTGAGATCATGACCTGAGCCAAAGTCGGACACTTAACTGACTGAGCCACCCAGGCGCCCCTATGCTGTTTTATATAGCGTGTGGGTGCATGTGCGTGTGTGCTTGTGTGTGTATATGGACATCTTGCATACGTATGAGTTCTCACAAATTCTCATGGCAACCTAACAAACTAGGTGCTGCTGTTATCAATTCATTGTAAATAAGTTAATGGAGGCACAATGGATAAAGTAATTTATCCCAAGGTCACCCAGCTAGTAAGTGGCAAGACTAGAGTTTGAACTGTGGTCTGTCTTATGACAGAGCCCCAAGATTTTAACCACTCTGGTCTGCCATTAGGGTATAAAAATATATGCACATTTATATTTTGCTTCCTTGAAAGGGAGAATGAAAAGGGGAAAATATTCTGGATTCTTTAAAAAGCGGGCATAACTTTTGGGGCTCCTGGGTGCCTCCGTCTTGATTTCGGCTCAGGTCATGATCTCATAGTTTGTGACTTCAAGCCCCACACTGGGCTCTGCACCAACAGTGCAGAGCCTGCCTTGGATTCTCTCTCTCCGTGTCCCCTGACTCATGCATGCAGTCTCTCTCTCTCTCAAAGTAAATAAACTTTAAACAATTTTGAAAACATAAATAAAAGAAGGCATAACTTGTAATTGGGTTCTGTGCAAAATGCATGAAGAGACTTCATCCTGTCTTGCCCTTCAACTTCTTACAGTCTAACTGTGAAAATAAAGCCAGTAGATAACAGCACCATCCTCTCTGAGGGTCACTTATCATTTAGGGGTGGGAAATTTCTGGAGATTAAGATGCAAGCTTGTTTTTGCTCATATTTGTGGAAAAGCCAGAGAAGGACTTTATCACATGAGATGTGTTGTAGGATATGTGGGTCACATGGACTTCAAAGTACTGGGGAAAAAGCAGAATAAAGGAGTGGTCAGAACAGGGGTGTGTGTGTGTCTAACCGTCTGAAGGTAAACTGGATGGCGGTGAGGGCATTGTGGTTGAGGGAATCTGCCTCCCTCTAGAAGTGTGACCTTAAGTAACTCATTTCTTCTCATGGGTCTTTAATTTCCTTGTCTGTAAAAATGAAGTGGTTATGTCATATGGTTTCCAAGGTCCTTCTTCAATTCTCAGTTCTATGAATCTATGATTCCATGACCTAGTGGAAACTGGTTAGAGCAAGGAAGGAGTAGAGGCAGAGAACAAGCAAAGTATGTAAAGGAAAGAGGAGCTAAAAAAAAGAAAAGTTAATTATTGACTTTCTTACCCCATTGCTGTCCGGTCTCCAAAAAAATAAAAAGCAGATTTGGAAGACATGTAGCAGTTGACGGTGGAGCAGAGAGACTTAAAATAATCCTGCCATTAAACAACACGATTCATGATATCCAGAGGTTCGAGTGCTTGTTGCATCTTCAAGGAGACCCAGCACGCTTGGAAAATTGCCTGATAAATATACCACACGGCCCCGCTCAGGTTCAAACACATCCCTAGTCATGTCAGCACTTTGATGCTTCCTGGGGTCCTTTCCTTTCTCATTAGCATTTTCAGAAGGTTACATGGCTCAGATTTGTTAGTGAGATCCTCCCCCCACCCAGCCCCCAAGTTGTGAGGGGCTGGAATGAGAGAAGACAGGGCAATGAACTTGGAGGAGACTCACCCCCAGCCCCACATTCTTCTGGAAAATCGACAAGTCCATGTCTTTCATGGTGAGAGAATGGGTCATGACCCCTTCAGACACTGTCTCCGGCAGGGCAGAGTTCACAGGCTGCAGAGTAGGGGGCACTCATTTGGAAAGACCCTTGCTGCTGACTCCATTGCTGTCCTTGAAGGGACTTTTTTTTTTTTGCTTCTCTGGACACTTGCAGGCACCCTGGTGAGTTGACCCCAGGGACTCACATCTCAATTTGAGACCAGCTCTCTGGCTGTCACATCCACTTCAACATAGCCCCTCCTTTCATGAGAGTGACCTAGAGGTGACCCTCTGAAGGAGACAGCGTGTCTGTGGTATTTGGCAGAACAGATAACTATAGTCTGTTTGCAAGAGCAGGGAGGAGAGATGGTGGGGAACATTGGCACATGGCTGCCCCTCTCTAGATCTCCAGAAGACGTGGAACTGAAAACGCTGGTTTAAGAACAGAGTAGCTCAGAGAAGAACAAAGTTCCCACGCTGTTGGAGACGAAAGGGAGCAGGAATCAAGAGGCTTTAAGTCAGGAGCAAATTTGAGCTGATGCGAATCGGTGGCTCCTTCTGGACCAGCCAAAAAGTGGATTTGAAAGTGGAAACAAAATTTTTTGGAAATCTGCTTAAAGTAACCCTGGGAGGAGAAAAGCCTGGGCTTGAGTCCTTAATAGAGGTACCAGGAGGAAATTAAGTAGTTATCGTCTCCTGCGCTGGACAAGGCTGGACAAGATATTGCTTCTCTTTATAGGCAAAAGCACGTTTGTCAGCATGAACTCCTTTATACAGTGTGCACACAAGTTGTTTCCTTTTATATGTAAATCGATTCAGTACAGGCTTTAGGAGGAGGAATCTGATGCTGTCCAGCTGAACCGGCTGGGTTTGGGAGGGAAGAGTGGCAAGAGAAGATATTCAAGTGGCTCTTGTGCTGATTTAATATTAAGATTAGAGCTCACGGGGCGTCTGGGTGGCTCACTTGGTTAAACGTCAGGTCATGATCTCATGGTTGGTGGGTTTGAGCCCCGCGTTGGGCTCTGTGCTGACAGCTCAGAACCTGGAACCTGCTTCGGGTTCTGTCTCTGTCTCTGTCTCTCTCGTTCTGTCCCTCTCCCACTCATGCTCTGTCTCTCAAAAATAAATAAATGTTAGGAAAAAATAATTAGGATGAGAGCCCTGACCTGTAAAGCGGCATTGAGACTGAAGAATTTGCTACCAATTAAAAAAGTATAGAATGGTCTTTCAGAAAAGTTCTTCAATGAAAAAAGTAAAAATAGGCAAGATGTGGGGAGAAGATAGTTGCCACAAATATGAGGGACAAAAGTGAATATTCCAAATACCTGAAGTGTGTATAGGCAAGTAAGACACCAATGCCAAGCAGCCATGTGGACAGAGGAAGTGAATGGAAAATTCTCACAGACAAAATAAAAAGGAGTTAATTAAACTTGTGAAAATGTTTAGCCCCATCAGCGGTTAACAAACTCAAATTTTAAATGGTGAGTTTTTCAGCAATCACATTATTTATTTTTTTTTAAATGGCAATATTCATGCTTGGATGATACATGCCCGAAGTGGCATCATCTTTCTGGGAGGGCATCGCTGCTGTATGCCAAAAGATTCAAAATGTTTCCACCCTTTGATTCACGTTCTACTTTTCAGTTACTATCCTAGAGAAATAATGACCTCATTGTTAACACAGATTTATTTGTCAAAATGGTACATAGTATAGCAAGAGCAAGGAAGAGGGGGAAATGACCCAGTGTCCAATGTTGGGGATATGTTGAATAAATGATGATATATTTTATTTTATGATGAGCTATTAAGAAATCATTACAATTCAGGGCACCAGGTGGCTCAGTCGGTTGAGCGTCTGACTCGTGGTTTCATCTCAGGTCATGATCTCAGAGTTTTATAAGTTCCTGCCTATGTTGGCTTCTGTGCTGACAGCATGGAGCCTGCTTGGGATTCTCTCTCTCTCCCTCTCTCTCTCTGACCTCCCATTTCTGTGCTCTCTCCCTCTCTAAATAAATAAACAAGACTTAAAAAAAAAGAAAATACTAAAATTGCATTTTCGTAAAAATGAAAATATTTTTACACGAGGCTAAGCCATACTTCTATGTAATGTTTTATATGGTTATTTCACTGTATTTTTACATATATATACATACATATAATATATACATACATTATAGTGTGAATATACATAAAAAGAAGGTATCAAAACAAAGCTGAATCCTACATTTTCATCATTCTGTAAAATTAAGCACTGGCAGTGGTAAATGGAGTAGAGCGATAGGTCTTGGTGTTTTATGAACTGCAGAACGCCACTGAGACATTTTTCCTGGTGTCTCTTAACCCCACAACTAACCTGCCAGTAAGAAGGCCAATGTTCTAGACTAGCTGCTACAGTAAGTGATGGTGGGCAAGACATTTCACATCACGAAGCTTCAGTTTCCTCATCTTCACAATGGAAGCTGTGATAACACACAGCATTTCCATTTTTGGAGCTGCATCACCTTAAATTTAAAGGACGGCATATGAAGTGCTAACATAACATTGTTTTGATTGTTCGACAACTGGGTGACTTGAGACTATCTTACATGGTGTCACTTTGCATTTCCTCGATTACTAGTGAGGTTGAGAAAACTTTCATGTTGACCACTAAGTTGTAATTCTTCTGTGATTTCTATCATTTTTTTATGATGTGAAGGAGTGCTTTATATATCCTGAATGGCGATTTTTGTTGAGTATGTTGGACACACTCTCTCAGCCTCTTTACTCTCCTTCAACTTTATCATGCATAAGTTTGTGCCATGTAGAAGTTTAAAATTTTTATGCATTTAAACCTGTTTGTCTTTTTCTTTAAATCTGCTCTGGAACGAAATTCTTTTTTTTTTATTTTTCATTTTGTAACTTAGTTTTATTTGCTTATTTATTTTATTTTAAAGTGTAGTTGGCATACAATGTTCTATTAGTTTCAGGTGTACAATATAGTGATCCGACATTTCTGTGCATTGGTTGGTGCTCACCACAGTGAGTGTGGTCACCATCTATCACCACACAGCATTGCAACAATATTATTGACTCTATACCGTGTGCTGTACTTTTCAACCCTGTGACTTATGTCTTTAGAATGAAATTCTGAACCCCCTCAGAGTATAAAAATGTTCTCTACATTTTTTCCAATCCTTTCATAGTTGTGTTTTTATAGATTTATAAATCTATGTATCTAGACCCTTGTGATTCAGAGTAGCAAGTATATACCCTTGCTACACCATCGAGCTAAGGCATCATCATCACCTTAGAGTTCCTCATAAATTCAGAATCTCGGGACCCGTCTCAGGCCTCCTCAAGTCTTCAGTCTACAGCATCATCTGATGCACATTAAAGTTTCAGAGGTGCTGGTCCAGGAAAAATTTTGTTTGTGCGATAAGGATGTAGTCTTATGTTTTTCTGTGTCCAATGGACCCAACACAATTTTGTTCTGTATTTCTCTATTTCACTATTGTTCAAAGTCCCTGAGAGCCAGGGAAGAGAACATAAGTCTGAAGGGGAAGTTACTTTTGTTCTTCCAGAATCAATAGATCAACTAGGCAAGTCTAAAACCCGTGTCTACCATACGCATTAATTCTGAGGACACAGAGGACAGAAGAGTGCTTTGTTTGGGATGCATGTAGTTTGGTTTTGGGAAAAATTTTATTTATTTGTTTATTTATTTTAAAAGTTCATTGTGAGAGAGAGTACATGCACAAACGGGAGAGGAGGAGGAAAGAGAGAGAGACAAAGAGAGAGAGAAAGAGAGAGAGAGAGAGAAAGAAAATCCCAAGCAGGCTCAAGCTGTCAGCCCAGAGCCCAGTGTGGGACTGGATCTCATGAACTGTGGCTTCATGACCTGAGCTGAGTTCACGACCTGACCCGAAATCAGGAGTCCGTGCTCAACCAACTGAACCACCCAGGCCTCCTGGATTTGGTTTCAGAAGACTTTTAAATACACTCTTAGATATGGGACAAATGTTTCTCAGATAGTGGTAACAATGATACATTTTCTGAGTCATGTATCATGCATGTTACCTTTCCGACATGATTAAATGAGGATCCTGCATGAGTTCAGTTCTGTGGTCACGCTCTTGCTCTTATCCTGTCTTTTTGATACTGAAAATGCTAAAAATCATAATGACTCATCACTAAGTTAACTGTAAGGTGCTGAGCTAAATAATACTGACCCAAAATCCCCAAATCCACAAATACCATTCAAGGCAACACGGAACACACTGCCAACTATTCCTCTCTGCTCTGCACTGTCCCGTCATGAACTAGGTTGTATGAGGTAAGCTGCCACGTAAAAGCATAAAATCAGTTATTAAGTGAAATACAAAAGAATTTTTGATTTTATTAACACATAAATAATTTAGGAATAACTTTCATTCCTACACACTGTAGATATTTTGCTCTCCCAGAGACCAGAACAAAGGAGCACATGGATTGTTTCTGTTGTTTTTAATCCTGCAATAGCACTTTATTTGTTGAAACTGGATGTTTATGTGAAAAAATACGTTGTATGTATGGCTTAAATTTAGTCTGCAGGTGGATGCAATGACTCAAAATACAAAGTGTGTATTATCCCAAGAGTTTTGTTTATACTTGGGATTTTTTTTTCTACTGTGGCACACGGGGACAGGACCTTTATGATCTCAGTGACCTGCGACCATGGAATAATAAATTATTGTCCCACTGTTGTAGAAGCTGGAAGTCCAAGATCAAGGAATCAGCAGGTTGGTTTTCTCTGAGGCTTCTCCCTTTCTCCCTCTGTCCCCACATGGTCTTTCCTCTGTAGGTTTCTGTGTCCTAATCCCCTCTTCTTATAAGGACACCAGTCATATTAGATTAGGGTCCACTCTCCTGACCTTATCTTGACCTCTTTAAAGGTCCTCTCTCCAAATATATTTACATTCTGAGGTCCTGGGAGTTAAGGCTGCAGCTTATGAATGTGTGTGGCGGGGGGAGACACAATTCAGCCTGTGACCAGCAGTGTTCTGGGAAGGGCTGGCAACTCAGAAGCAGATCGCCTGAGTTCATACTAGCCTCACCACTAGCTGTGTCCCTTGCTTTTAGTCTTAGATCTCTCGGCTCCTGCATATGACATCTTTTGCTTCGTGCTAAGATTCAAAGAATAATATCTGCCTTATTAGTGAGCTATTTTATATTATGCTCATGCAACTCAGACATCTCCAATTTCTGCAAAGTTCAGACCCCTTGGGTCACCCCTTGGGATCCAGGTAAGATGGACTGAATGTCCACCTTACATGTTGCTAGAAGTAATCTCTGCTACTCCTGGAATTCTCCGAGGGGCTTCATTCTCCTCGGGGCTACCCTCAGTCATGGTCATTGCCCTCAGCTTCTGAGACCATTCTCTTCCCAGATTGGTCCCGTCTCTCAGAAGCATCCTGCAACAAACGACCTGAGAACAGAATGTTGCTGGAGGTTTTAGGGGAAAGGGTAGGGATGGAAGGGAGTTAACATTACACTGCACTGCAAGAACAATCTTCAGGCAAGATCGTGGATTTCCCTTTGTTAAGTTTCTACGGCCTTTTCTTAATTCAGGGTATTTCTTGCTGAGCCACTCCTGCTTTGTGGCCACCATTCAGCCCTCTTTCTTTCCCTTAAATGTCCCTTCTATTTTCCTTCTTCCCATCTACCCATGTCTACCCCTCTCCAGTGTCTCAAGCTGTCAGTGATCAACTCCTAAAATCCCATTATCTTCTTATGCAGAAATGTAGTTCATCTCAGCTTCAGCTTTCCTTTGAGGTGACCTCTGGGAGACGTAGGTGAGGTGGGGCTCACCTTCTTCAACCAAAGACCCATCTAGAAATAGTTCCCATACAGTCATCTCCTCTGGTGAATCTCCCCCCAGAGTGCTCAAGGTGCTCTCTCTGCTTAAAATCAGATTCTTGTCTCTATCTCCCATCTACCCCTTTTACACATGCTGGTTTTAGGAACCACTCTTTCATCTATGGTGTAGGTGAATTGATGTTACAAAAGCTTGGAGTACATTTTGGTATTTTTGTGTAGTATGAATATCAATGGTAAGAGAAAAGAAGGCATACTTTCTCATCCTGGTCATATAGTTCTGATGATTATTTCAAGTAGAAACACATTATAGAGTCATTTGTTTGATTCCTTCTCAGTCAAGAATGAAGTGGGTCAAGCAAGAAGTAGCCCATTTCATATCTATTATTGGTGAAAGGTGCCACTTCCTTCCCCCCCCCCGTTTTCTGTTTATTTTTTAAATGTTCATTTATTTTGAAAGAGAGAGAGAGAGAGAGAGCAGGAGAAGGGAGGAGAGTGAGAAAGAGAGAATCCCAAGCAGGCTCTGCACTGTCAGCACAGAGCCCGATGAGGGGCTCAACCTCACAATCATGAACTGTGTGATCAGGACCTGAGCCGAAATCAAGAGCCAGATGCTCAACCGACTGAGCCACCGAGGCCCTCCCCCCTGTTATCTGCTAAAAACAATACCAGCAAACCGGCCCTGGATCTCCCCAAAACTCTGCCGCTGTGTGAATGTTTCAGCGGCTGCACCTTTGGTTGTACCTCAGCAGATCTCGAGGCCACAGAGGAGCTCCATGGCAAGAGCACAGACTCAGGAGACAGAAGGTTTGGGTTTCGGGGCTCCGTCTGTGCCGTGTAAGTCACGGGGACCTCTCCAAGCTAGTCCCCCTCATCTATAACACGGCCAGGCGTCTTGCTCCCTTGCTCACAGGCTGAATGAGATTTTATTACCTGGAAGCACTTTTTTGGCTAGAAAGTCTGAAAGCCAAGTGTCTGAGCCGGGGGCTGCTGTGACTTCAGACATGCTCAGGCACGTCGGCAGGTTTAATTGGCATGTTGGGCAAGTTTGGGCGCGCCTGACCGGCTCAGGGGAGGCGCAGTGACTGATTTTATTGGATCTGACAGGTGGCCCCCAAGAGTAACAGCCGGCACCACGTCTGCGGGGGAGCTGGAGAGCAGGTGTGCATGCTGAGCCTAGGAATGCTGGTTGGAAGGGAGGCGTGGTTGTGCTCACAGGTGAGAGGGCGCCTCCATATTGTCTTCCTGCCTCGGAGAACTTGCGCCATCTTCCTTGAGAGAAGGAACTGGGACGAGGAGTGTCCCAAGGGGAAGAGGCCTACCCCTGGAGACGTCCTAGAGAACTGAGATAGAGAGCAGTTCCCCTCAGGGACCTGGTACCGCTGGGCAGCCCTAGAGCTGATTCAGTGCAGTCATGCTGGTTACATGTCAGGGGTGGATGGACTCAGGTTCAGTAGAACCTGAGGTGGTGAAATGTTGGCTGTTCCCTCTTGTTTTAATTTTCATTTTTTGAGAGACAGAGAGGGATGGAGTGTGAGCAGGGGAGGGGCAGAAAGAGAGGGAGACACCAAATCCAAAGCAGGCTCCAGGCTCCAAGCTGAAGGCACAGAGCCCGATGGTGGGGCTCGAACCCACGAACATGAGATCATGACCTGAGCTGAAGTCAGATGATCGACCGACTGAGCCACCCAGGGGCCCTGGCGTAGTCTTTAAGAAAAGAATGCACACTTGTGCCTGAGTGGCTCAGTTGGTTAAGTGTCTGGCTTCTGCTCAGGTCATGACCTCACAGTTTGTGGGTTCGAGCCCTGCATCGGGCTCTGTGCTGACAGCTCAGAGCCTGGAGCCTGTTTCAGATTCTCTGTCTTCCTCTCTCTCATCCCTCCCCCACTCATGCTCTGTATCTCTCTCCTTCAAAAATAAATAAACATTAAAAACAGAACACAATTATAGATGTAAAATTTAGCGCTAAAGGAACTATTGCTTTAGAATGAAAAAGTAAACCATAACAACTTACATTTTTAAAAAGCTGACAAACAGTACAAAGCTCAGAAAAATAACAATATATTTTTCTAGTTACCTGACGTGTCTCTCTAATACCTTTTTTCTTACTTTCTTTGGTGACACACATTTTGATCATCTCGTCATGTGACGATGATTTTGACTATCACCTTCTATTAGAATGAAAACATAATTTGGTCTTCTTCTGGGATGTTTAATCAAAATTAATTCTCCATTATCGATTGTTAGGATGAATAAAAGACTGGAAACAATGCAAATGATGTCCCCTTCACGGCATTCCTACAGCTTGAGCTCAACCAACACAAGAATCCTGAAAGATCCTATTTGAGTGATTCCCATAATAAAAAGGAAAAAAAATACACGGCACACTTATAATGGTACATACCATGAAAAGACAGTCTCTGTTTTGACTAGGCGTTGACAAGAACCACATTGTCTGCTTACGTGTTTACATGTCTTAGCAGCTACAAGGGGTTCCCACAGAGAAGCTTCCGTCAGGTAAATTTCAGACCTTGTTCTCTACTTTCCATCCCTGTGGTGTCAGGTCTCATGAGACATTTTGAGGGGAGTCTTTATTCCTGCTTCTTCATGTTTGGATACTAGGTGACTCAGCACAAGGTGTCAGAGTTCCTAGAAAGTCATTTCTATGTTGGTACAGCTAGCAACAACTCGAATATACCCAGAGTTGACTTTGAACCAGATAAATAGATCCCATTAGTTCCCAAACAAACTTCCCTTAACCAGATTCCAGAAATGCCCCTGGCCACTCCAATGCCCCTGGAGACACGGTGGAGTGTAATGGAGGGCAAATCAAAGAGGAAAGGGAATGTGGTCTTAGCCACTTGTAGCTGAAACATTTCACTACTACAAACTTTAGAAACATATGACCACATGAGCTCATTGCCAGAGACTTTCCCAGGTTCTTGGAAGGGGACTACAAAAGTGAGGGGTCTCAGAACTTAAGCTACATTACCTTTTGAGGAGGCATGCCTCTGACTGAAACAGACAAATGCCTGAATCTCAGTGGGTTTACACAGTAGTTTGTATTTTGTTGACATAAAGACCAGTTGGTGGATGGTGGTAGTGCACTTGGATAGAGTGGTGTATGTGAAGGGGTGAGTAGGGAAAATCTTGCTCCACGCAGTCACTCAGGGATGCAGGATGACAGGGACTCTGGCATCCTCAACATGTGGCTTCCCAGGTTACCCTGGGCATTGACAACTAGCTGCCAGACAGGGGAGGGGCTGGAGACAGAGAGAGAGAGCGCGAGCGAGCAAGGGATCATACAGGAGGTTTCATGGGCCAAGCCAGGAAGTGATATCTTTGGCTGGAACTCACTCATGGCTCCATACAACTGCAAAGGAGTCCGGGAAATGTGGTACAGCTGTGTACCTCAGGGAAAGAGGAAACAGGTTTTGGTGAATGACAATAGTCTTTGACATAATAGGGGACAGGGCTTTCCGTCAATTGGGATTAGAGTGACACAAGTTTAGCAAGACAACACGGCTAGAGCCACAGAGGCACTGAAAGGACATCAAGAGCTCCCAGGGGACCCTTATATCCTCTTGAACCAAGGAAGGTGTTCGGGTCTGTCTAGGAGAGATAGGTTGTGGGAGCTCACAGAAACTATTATTTTGTTATTGGTGATTTTATGTTCTTCGTATCTAGGAAAATTGGCTGGAAACCAGTCTAAGGGATGATGGTAATGTTGACTGTGAGTTAATAGAGACTTATAGGGAGAAGTTTGGAAAGTCATATCACTAAAGTCTACCTACTTCCATTCACCGAAGGGATTCCCAATGACTGTTTTTATCACAAAGTGAGCTCCAGGAGTGAATGTGTCTCATTTGCTTTTGGGTCTCAGTGCCTAGCAGGGTGTTCTATTGGGCTGTTGAAAGGATTTTCCTAAATACATAACCATTTGATAAGCACTAAACATTTTTTTCTTTCTTTCTTTTTTTATAGTTTATTTTTGAGACAGAGAAAGAGCATGAGTGGGGGAGGGCCAGACAGAGAGGGAGGCACAGAATCCGAAACAGGCTCCAGGCTCTGTGCTGACAGCTCAGAGCCTGATGCGGGGCTCGAACCCACGAACCGTGAGATCTGACCTGATCTGAAGTCAGACGCTTAACCGACTGAGCCAGGCGCCCCTAAACATTTTTTGATATATAGCATTGTACAGAGCCTTGACAGAATAGATATTAATGCCCAAGTTCAACAAAGTATCTTCACTTTGATCCACAATTCCCGGATATTTCATAACAAACTGAACTTGTGGTCATACTTTGAGATTGATTCTGTTAGACCTTTTCTAAAACAATTAAAGAAAAAAATCCATAAGGCTTAGGTATACATTTTTTTTGGCCTTTCTTGGAATACAGAAATTCTCTCAATATTTTGGAAAAGGTAAGTCCTTCATTTCTTCTGGCAAACGGAAAATTACTTTTCCCTTAAAGCTTTTCCCTTCACAGAAGTTAAAAATCCATTAGTAAATGAGGCTTAGCTGGGTCCATCCATAGATATTTGATCCTTGGAAACTCTCAAGGAAAATCGATGTGTGGCTTTTCAGTTAATTAACATAATGTTAATAGAATGTATAATGTCAGCATGGCTGGAATCCTCATACTTAGTGTTCTGCTCAGCCTGAGTGAGCAGATAGGGTAGATCGATATTTTTCAGAAGAGAGCATGTCTGGACTCCTTGAGAGGAGATGAGCACAGGACTATTCTTAGGTTAAAAATTTACCTATCTGCCCATTCATGTATTCCTGCTTGATAGCAGTTGCTATGGCAGGAAGAAAGGCTAGAATAAAGCCAAAATAAGAAGAATTCAAATTCTGTCCACGTAGGGACAATTAGTGGCAGCCATGGAACCTGACCCGAGCAGCAGATTCACATTCAGGCCCCTGAGACATGAAGCTTGGAGATGGGCATGATGAGGAAGTGGGGACTGTTGAATTGATGACCTCTGTGGTTTCTATGGTCAGGGGTGTAACCACAAAAGATAGTCCCCCAGCAAGGGGGCCCGTCTCAAGGTATGCAGATATTTTCCTCCCGTCCTTGCCCCTCCTCCCAAATGTTTAACTGTAAAATACACATAACAAAGATTGGTCATTTTAACCATTTTCAGTGTATAATCCAGTAGTATGAAGTCTGTTCTCACTCCTGTGAGAACACTATCCACCTCTATCCACTATCCTCCTCTAGAATGCTATCTTGTAAAACCAAGAGTCTTAGTCAATAAATAAGTCTCAATTCCCTCCTGGCCCCTGGCCCCCATCTTTCTACTTCCTGTCTATGAATTTAACTGCACCAGGGACCTCATAGAAGTACTCATACAGTGTTTGTCACTTTTTATGATTGTTGTATTTTGAGTGAAATACATGCAGAATGACCTCAAGTTTCATCCGTGATGCAGCAGTGTGAGAGTGTGAGAATTTCCTTCCTTTATAGGACTAAAAAATATTGCATTGTTTGGACACTCCACATTTTGTGTATCTAGTCATCTGTTGGCAGTCACTTTGGTAGATTCCACCTTTTAGCTGTTGCGAATAACGCTGCTATGAACATGGTGGTACCGATATGTCGTTAAGTCTCTGTTTTTGTCTCTTTTGGGTATAAGCCAGATGTGGAATTGCTGAATCAGATGATAATTTTATTTTTAATTTTTGAACAACTGCCATACTATTTTCTATAGGAGCTGCACCATTTTACATTCCCACTTATAGCACACAAGTGTTCCAATTTCTCCACATCCCCACCAACCCCTGTTCTTCCCTTCCCTATTTTTTCTTCTCGCTCTTCCTTCCTCCCTCCCTTCCTTCCTCTCTCTCCCTTTCTTCTATATAATAACTATCCTAATCAGTGTGAAGTTGTATCTTGTGGTTTTGATTTGGATTTCTCTAATGATTATTGATGTTGTACATATTAGTATGGCCATTTGTATATCTTCTTTGGAGTAAGTCTATGCAAGCTTTTTTTTTTTTTTGCCCATTCTTAAATCAGGTTGTTTGTGTTTTTGTTAAGTCTTTCCCCCCTTATTTAAGATGTGACATTCTGTATGACCCTTGTTCTCTCTTTAGCCAGTCTGGTTCAAGACCCAACTTGCTTTTGGGTCTCAGAATGTTTTGGGTGGTGATTTTCAAGTCATGCCCCTCTGTGCCCTCAGGAGTTGATAGGGTTCTGTGGGACAGAGGGGAGAAGGGAGGTGAGGGCTGGTTTGGAAGAAGAGATGCCCTAAGCCCTATTCCTGCTTCAGGCAAAGAAGGTCTCCTTTTTCCTGGCTTACCTACTGGAATTCCCATCTAAGATGGCATTTAAAGTCTTCCCTGCTACCAAAAATTTCCAAAAGACTTGTAGCGATAAGGTTGACCTCAATTACCTTTCTCAGCTCCAGCCTGTTTGAAAACAAGGCCCGCCTCTGTGTGCTTTGAATTGATTTCTCAGAAGTGACTTGAGGGGAATCATTGTTCAGTTCACATCCATATATAATTATGGAATGTCCACTATGTACCGGACGCCATCTTGATCTTGTGGAATTGCTGACGATGAACAGAACAGCTGGCTGGTCTGGGGTAGAAGCAGCCTCCTTGGAAATAGTAACCTGGTGAATGGAGTTCAGGACGAGAATGTGCTTCTAGCCCCATGTGCCCAACCTGAACCTGACCAGGCGCAGTTCTCCCACGTGGGCCCAGGGGACTTCCTACTCCATTCCAACTCCCAAGGTCACCGAGCTACTCACTCAAGGGCAAAGGCTCAGCCCAGACACTGCGGGCTGACCGCATTCTCTCTCTCCTTTCCCTGTCCCCCAAACCCTTTCTGTCTCCCTCACCCAGTGGCTTCCCTTTTCCCCTCTCAGCTCCGAATCTCATGCACCATCTGCCATGACTCGTGTTCTCAGTCACCTTCTCCCGCTTATCTGCTCTTCAGCAGGAAAGTGCTCCGGAGGCTGACAGCCTAATCTCCCTGCTGATCCTGCGTTTCTGAATTCATCATCCCGCCCCTCAGGCTGCTGTCCCTGAACTGCCTCCCCCCCACCCCCACCCCCGGGCTAAGCAGCAGGAGGGAAGATGGGGCTGGACGAGACCAAAGAGGAAAGAAGAAAAGCAAAGGGAAAAGAAAAAGTCGAGGAGTCATCCAGGCACAGGGAATGAGACTGTGGGTGCCCAGAGGGTCCCACGCCCCTGAAGCTGCCTCTGACTTTCTCACTTCTAACATCTGCCCCTGTCTGGTTGGCACCTCACACCTCGAGCAAGGTCACTTGCAGAATGGTCTCTCTGTATTGCTATCCGGATGGTGGCTTAAATCACTTTCCCTTTCTCTGTTATTTTTTTTTAAATGACTTATTTTTTAATTGGAAGAAGATAGGGCTCATTACCTAGGGGAGAGGGCAGGAAACTCAACCTTAAAATATAGACTTAGGGGGCACCTGGGTGACCCAGCCTGTTGAGCCTCTGACTCTTGATTTTGGCTCAGTTCATGATCTGACAGTTCATAAGCTCAAGCCTCATGTTGAGCTCTGTGCTAACAGTGCAGAGCCTGCTTGGTATTCTCTCTGCCCTTTCCCTCCTCGAGCACACTCTCTCCCTTTCTCTCAAAATAAATAAACTTAAAAAATATAGATTTATGACCTATAAAGTGAGGCCATTTAAGTATATGATGTTGCTACAGATTTTCTTTAAGCATACTTTTTTCTTAAATTTCTTTCCTACCTCAAAGAATGAGCTCCTCGCCTCCCCTCTGCCTCCTGCACCAGGGAGGA
The DNA here is from genome assembly GCF_008692635.1 of Crocuta crocuta. Classification (NCBI taxonomy): domain Eukaryota; kingdom Metazoa; phylum Chordata; class Mammalia; order Carnivora; family Hyaenidae; genus Crocuta; species Crocuta crocuta. Next base: position 4,807,723 of record NW_027530857.1, read on the forward strand.
TGTGGGCTGTGCTTTACATACTACCCTTCATAACACTTCACACCCATAGGATGTTTTAACATTTCCAGAACATTCTCCCTTTATTTTCTCTTTCACATGTACACACACATTTCCCCCATATGCTCCTTTGTCTTCCACATCTGGCAGATGGGCTGGACCTTTTTTTTTTTTTCTCCTTTTTGTTTTGGGCTCATTTGAGGCTGCTGTAGTATAAGGGACGTCTGCTTCCAGCACCATACTGACGTGCTGAGGAGTGCACTTTGGGGAAATGAAACTCAGGTACTGTGTCCAATCTCCGTAAAGGGGGAGTTAGGATAAAGTGCTAGAGTGTGTCAGTGTTCCTGAGCTAGCATGTCTTGGAAGGAAGGAATAGTCATTACCACAGCTGTTCTCACCCCCCTCCCTCCCACCCTGATGTCAGTCATCTCATAAAATCTATTTCTGGAGCAAATGGAAGAAAACTGGATGATTGGGGCGGCCAGTGAAAGCCGATAAAATAATGAAATTAGGCCCAGATTTTATAGAATGTTTATTTATCTATTTATTTTGGGGATGGAGGGGGAGGGAGAGAGAATATGCACATGTGTATCATCAGGGGAGGAGCAGAGAGAGAGAGAGAGAGAGAGAGAGAGAGAGAATCCCAAGCAGGCTCTGCATTGTCAGCACAGAGCCCAATGCAGGGCTTGAACTCATGAATCGTGAGATCATGACCCAAGCAGAGATCAAGAGTCTGATGTTTAACCCACTGAGCCACCCAGGTGCCCCTGTTCATCTATTTTTAAAGCTATTCTCTAGAGCAGCTACATATCACTTGCTCAGTTCAATTCTTGGCCCTCCATAAGTTTAACTTCATAAAGACATTAGCCTTTGTTATGGTAAGTGGTTTTGTCCATTGACAACGTAAAGGACCATTTTAGACACTGAGGTTTTAGGAGTTTTCATGGTTCCTTCTTGTGATGTAACTTCCATCACTCAAGAATTGCAGGATACTGCAGCTGGCGGGAAGGAACTTAAAGATCCTTGTGTGTGAAGGCCATGATCAGAGTCAATGGTGGTCTCATAGCTGCAGACGGACAGGTTGCAATTTTTGTTCTGCTTCGTTGCTGGGGAGAAGCAATAGTAAAGCAATCTTCAACCAGAGGAACACTTGTCGAGTTCACGGAATTGGTCAAAAGGCAGCAGCACGAAGTTTGGCAGTTTCTTATGAAGTTAAACCTAGATGTTTACACATTACCCAATGTCTCACCAAATCCACTCAAAAGTGTCTACTCAAGAGACACAAAAACTTATGCCCACAAAAACCCTTTTACAAGAATGCCCTTAGCAGCTTTATTCATAATAACCCAAAACAGAAAACGTCCAAATGTCCATCAGTGGGAAAATGGATAAATACATTACAATATCTTTGTATAACGAACCACTGCTCAATAAAAGTAAACCATGGATATATTAAATAACATGAATGACTCTTACAGAAATCACATTGTGTGAAAGAAAACTAACCCCAAGTAGCATATTTTGTGTGATTTCCTTGCTGTGAAGTTCTAAAACAGGCAAAGCCAATCATTAGCGATAAAAATCAGAAGAGAAGTGGACTCCAGACCAGAGAGAAGGGATTGGCTAAGAAGCAGCATCCGGAAGTTTCTTGGGTAAGGGAGCTGTCTCCTATCTTGTTGGGAGGTGGGTAACATGGGATTTATATTTGTCAAAACTCAGTAAACTTGAAACTTCATTTTGCATCTCATGGAATATACATTTTAGCTTAAAAAAAGAATTATATGCAAAGCGTTTTTAAAATGTAGCCAACATGGGTGCAGCGTCCCGCTAACTGGGGCCTCTTTTACAAACACTCTCAAACTGGGGTTGGACCTTAGCTATTTACTGGGCTTAGCTCATATTCTGCCAGCTCCTGGAGCTGAAGTACCTCCAAACTTCTGACTCTGGGGGGCTGGTCTTGGACTCTACATTTCAGAATAAATTCTAGGGCTTAAGGTACACGGGAGGGCTTAGATCTCAGTTGACCTTTTTAAGAGGCTGATAAAATATTTGGTCCCAGCCACTTCTGCCATTTTTGAGTTGTGACATCAGAGAATTAAAGGGTAAGCGTGTTTGTTGAAACCCATGTATATTTTTATAAAACAAGTAGGTGTGAAGTGGAAGATAGAGGGAAGGAACTAACATACATTGAGAGCCTGAGATGTGCCAAGGAGGGTATTGGGCATTTGACATAGATAATTTCATTTAAATTCTCTAAGAAGCACATTTATCATTTATTATCTGTTTTCCATTGCAATCGCCATAGTCCAGGCCCTCGGCTATTTACAGTCTTGCCTTCTAAGCTCCAGCAAAACCAACTTTCTCAAAAATCTCTTAATAGGCTGAGCTATTTCAGGGTCTTGGGCCTTTGCGATGCTAGGGATGTATTTTCCCTTCGTCTGCCAGATGTATTTCTACTCATCTTTAGGATACCGCTAAAGTACCCCACATTATATGTAGCCCTTCCCCCTCCTTCTCTAACTCTGTTGACAATGGAATTTTATTCTTCTTCAAGTAGATATTGAATCTGATCTCCTATGATTTGTATCAAAGGGTGTGTCAGAATTCTCTTACACGAATCAGAGACAGTCATTGGTAACTGATGTAATGTTAAATGCACTTAAATGGAGAAAACCCTACAAATAAATCTTTGGCAGTCAAATGTAGGTTTGCACGTGACTGACTTCTACTTTAAGTATTACATTTATCGTTTGGAGTCATAATTTTTAATGTACATTTCTCACCTGCTACACAAAGCTCTCCTCAAAGACAGAACCATGTTTTAATTTGTCTTTGAAATCCCACAACCTTGCACAAAACCTGGCCTGTGTTCAGTGCCTAGGAAATTACTCTTGAAGAAATGAATGAATGTGTGAATGAGATCACCTTGCTCCTCCTGAAATCTAGGTTGTGCCCAGGTAAATAGTGTATTTTCAGTAACTACCTTCTGACCTCAAGATAAGTGTAAACTCTCAAAATGGATTCCAAGAGTTCCCCTAATTATCATCTGCCCTACTTTAGTTCTATCTCGAATATTACGGGCTAATGGTTTTATCAGATCTCCTGGCCAATATGTATTGGCCTATTTCTTGAATATCATACATTCATTTTTCTCTCCATGGCTTGATTAAGTTGCTTTCTACTCCATAGCATAATGAGAAGAGCAGAGAGTGTCCAAAGAGCTGAGTATGAGGCTCATACTCACGTTTGCTGTGGGACTTTGGTCAAATGACTTAACATCTTTGAGTCTGGTTTTTTTTTTTTTCATTTATGAAATGGGATACAAACTGAGATAACATATACAGATTGCCCTGAAAGTGGTGCAAAGTTTATTTTTCTTCTTCTTATGTATTATTATCATAGCTGTACACAGAACTAAACAAATATTATTTACAATCCTGCATACCGTTCAGTATGAAGCTTGAAGGCCTTAATTCTCTTTGAAGTTGGGAGAGCCGACATTTTTTTTTTCTGAACTGTCTGTACCACTAACTGTGGTGCTTCTCACATACTATCACAATTGTTATTTAACTGTTTCATGTGTACATGGTCTTTCTTCCAGATCGGGAGCCTCTCAAAGGCAAGAGCAGGGAATGTGTGTTACCCTTTTTTTTATGCCCCTGATCGTTTAAGGGATTGTAACATATTAAATGTACTAATATTAAATTGTCTTAAATAAAGAGAATGGAAAAGATATTCAGAATCAGAGGGGTTTCGAGTCATATGTTCTTAAACATCACTTGATGCAACCTTCTCTTTCTCCGGAAACTATAACTTATGTATGTTATGTGCCTTTCTCGTGTCCAAGCTAATAATAATTAAAGCTAGTGATTCTAGGGAAGCTCTGAACACCGTGCCAAGTAATCTAAATTAATGATATCATTTAATGACATTGGAGTTATTATTATCCCCTCTTCACAGGTGGAAAAACTGATGCTGAGAAGCTAGGATTCAAAGCCAGGCATCTTTCCCTGGAGCTTCCATCATTGAACCTGCCTTTGGCATTGATGTTTTGCCAATCTCATGCCAGTGTCCTTTCTGCTCAGGAGAACCCATTGTTCTCTCTATGGCAGTGGTCCTTTGAGTGCAGCCCAACCAGCTGTTGCAGCATCACTTGGGAACTTGTTAGAAATGCAGATTCCTGGGTCCCACTCAGCCCTGCTGAGTCAGAAACCTGGGGGCGGGGGAGTGGGGAGTCCAACGATCTGTGCCGTGACAAGTCCCCCAGGTTGTCCTGATGCACCGTCTTGTTTGGCCAAACCCACAGCTTTGGCGTAAACGTTGCACTTGTCTCTTTGCTCCTTTTATTGCTCATCCTGTTGCTTAACAAATGTTTATATAACAAGGTATTTATATAACAAGAGTGACAGAGTCTACATCTCTCCATCCATAGTCAATGATTTCTGTGTACTGTGTAGGAAATGCCTCTTGAAAGCAAATAGAACTGGCCAAATATATATTTCTCTTTTCTGTATTTCTATTCTTTTATTTTTTTCAACAGGTTTATTGAGGTATAACTTATGTACAGTGTAATTCACTCCTTAAACTATACTGTCCTATGAGTTTTATTTTTAATGTATTTTTTCAAAGTTTGTTTATTTATTATGAGAGAGTGAGAAAGTGAGGGAGGGGCAGAGAGAAAGAGAACCCCAAGCAGGCTCCCCACCGTCAGCACAGAGCCCGACGTGGGGCTCGAACTCATGAACTATGAGATCATGACCTGAGCCGAAGTCAGGTGCTTAGCCAACTGAGCCACCCAGGTGCCCCTGTCCTGTGAGTTTTGATGAATGGATACAGTTAGGCAACCAGTGCCACAATCAAGATGGGAACAGCTCTGTCACCCCCTGTGACCCTTTGTAGCCGGCCCTACCCTTTACCCTCAGGCCCTGGCAACCACTCATCCATTGTTTATTTCTATGGCTTTGCCTTTTCTTCTTGTAGGACATCTTGATTGCTAAAGTTCAATATCATTTTAGTGATGAGGGTCCTCATTAGGATGCACAAATTTTAAAAAAGGATGAGAAAAAAATAAGTACCAGAGAATTTGGAAAGGAAAGAAAGGATCTAGAGAGAGGAAAAAGACCAAATGAAGGGTGTGGAGTTGGGACAGAAGGTGCCTTGGCTGTCAGTGTCCATATCTGTTTGAGAACCTTGCCTGTCATCATTGTAGGTGAGCCCATTGCACTGATTGGAAACTTCAGTGAGCTAACCCATTGTGCTGATTGGAAACTTCAGGGAACACACAGCAAGCTGCATGAGAGAAAGCTTGTCCCCAAAGCCACAGTGTTTAAGAATGGTGAGAATGAAGAGCTGCATGTCCTCCACCACAATGGGAACCACTCTCTGCAGTGCTGAATGTCCGTTGCATGTGAACATGTATTTATGTGTCTTAACTTCGGATTCTGGAGACTTCTTTCTGGTCTCTCCCAGAAAGAAGAGATTTGGAGAAGAGATTCTAGCATGAATTTGGGAGACTGATTTGTTGGGAGACACTTTCAGAAAACAAGAGACATATTTGTTTGAAAATAAGTTTCAAATAATGGCAGTTTCTTTGAAGGTTTTTTTTTTTTTTTTTCCCCTAGCCAGTTAGGGAGATATATTCCTTCTTCTACTCCCCCTGACCCATTTATTTTTGTGATTAATGATTTGCACCTCAGATTAGTTTAGCAGTTACTTTCCTCCTGGCTTTACTATACTTTGGAAGGTGCTCATGGCTAAGTGTCTTGAGATTTGAGTGCTAATTTCAGCTGCGCAGCAACTAGCTGGCTAACTGTCCTACCACCTCTCAGGGCTTAAGGGTAGGGCTGTCAGACTTAGTAAATAAAAATATAGGCTATTTGGTTTCGCCTGGGTGGCTCACTTGGTTAGGCATCTGACTTCAGCTCAGGTTATGATCTCACGGTTCGTGAGTTCAAGCCCCACGTCTGGCTCTGTGCTGACAGCTCAGAGCCTGGAGCCTGCATCGGATTCTATGTCTCCTCTCTCTCTCTCTGCCCCTCCCCTGCTCACACTCTGTTTCTCTCTCTCAAAAGCAAATAAAGCATTTATAAAATATAGAGGCTGTTCAGTTAAGTTTGAATTTCCAATAAACAACAAAGACTTTTTTTGGTTATAAGTGTGTCTCATGCTGAGATAGGCTGTTAAAATATCCTGAAATATGCAAACTCCACGAAATGTCAAGTGGTTGCATTGTTTAAAAAGATATTCTTGACTGTGGGTGACCCCTAGCGATTTTGGAGAACAAATAGTATATAATCCTTGTCAAGGAAGTTCCTTTTGGATTCTAGGTACTGAAGATAGCTTCAGTCTGTGACATTATCAGGTTGTAATGGTCCTTGTAGTTCAAGGGTGGGAGAAGAGAAGATGTGCACCAAAGACAGTGTCACTTGGGTAAATGGTGAGGCTGTTACCTCTAAGGTAACGGCACTGTCCCTACTTCAGGTGAATTACATTTCCTGTGATTTTTAAAAACTCCTTCTACTTCTCTTTTTCTGTGTGCTCATCAGTTCTTTTCGGTCGCCCATTTGTGTTTTAAATCTTTGCCGTTTATTTTAATTTAGGATGTCATCCCATGAAAAATAGATTTTTTTATTCTGTGCTCTGGCCACAGCGTTGCTGATTTCTATTTATTTATCCATCTTTATCCTGCTCGAAGGAAAACAAGTATTTAAAACGCATTGTTGTCTTCATCTGTGAGTAGATAAATTTAGTACATATTTGTGATTGTGCCGGAGTCTACTTTCTTCCTCCAAACTGCGGCCCGCAGTAAGCAGTAACTCGGCGGCAAGGTTTACAGAATGTCTCTACTCCGGGTATCTCTATAGGGTCTCCGTAGACATTTAATCATGATAAGATGGGTAAGAGTGTAATGAACAATGGGAATGGACATTAGGTCATGATGGTTAATTCTTACCAAAAAGTAAATTTAGCTCCAAGTTTTAGCTTTTTAGAAAATGTATTAAAATTTTCATAAGTTCATCCGTCCATCAAAAATCTAGTGAGTACAGATCAGAATAACAGATTAATGTTAAACATGATTTCTGAGTGGCAGGAAATTTTGTTCTAGATGGAGCTGATGTCTCATACATATGTGACTGACAGGTTCCTAATGGCACAGTACATTTACTCTCCGATTCCTCTCGTGTGTAGATAAAAAAAATCACTTACAATAAAGGTAGTCACATTTCCAATAACTTACTGTTAACTCATCACGTAACGGTAAGTTCTTTCAGTTAGTACTCAAGCAATATATTTTATGCTGATTTTTCTCTTGGTGATGCCTCTGGGTCTCTGAAGCATCAGGTACTAACTAAAAGGGGTAAGTTACAAAAATGAGATAATGCTTTTCTAAGCATGGGTAACTCAGTACTTTAGACGATAGGCCCTGCTAATAAAAATTGGCCTTCTAAACGTCACCTGGCACGTATGGCCCGCAGAACCGGGCAGCACACTGGATCTGGAAAGGCACTGCAGAGGACTATCCCTCTGTCAGGATAATGGAGGGCCACACCTCTCTGCGGTGGGCAGTGAGAGAAACAAGGGCCGCACAATGCCATTAGCACAGGCTACCCGACAGTCTGGAGCAGAAGCATAGGTTTTCTTTCTTCTCCTTCTTTTTTTATTATAACCCCTAGGCATCAAAATAACTTCAGTTACTTAGATTTGTTTCTCCTTGTATGAAATGGAGAAATTTTGAGCTAAGAGGGATTTTAGTGACTCTCAACTGCATCATCTCGTCATATCCATGAAGGGTCTAGAATTCAGAGGGGTTAATTGAGCAACTCAGTGGCACAGATAGTGGCACAGAATACTGGTCAAGTTAGGGGCAGGACTCAGTTCTCAGATTTTTAATGCTCTCGCAAATGTGGTCAAAGGGCATGAGCTTGGTAGAATCATATCTGAGCTAAATGACCTTCTCAAGTAACAAATGTCCTTGAACTTACTTCCTCATCAGTAAAATGGGGGTAATAACAAGCCTTTTTTTAATGGGCATCTCATGAGATAATAAAGGATAAATCCCCCCCCCCAAGAGTACTGTATTATTTATTTACTGCCATGTTAACCAGTTACCCCAATCTTGGAAGCTTAAAGAACAAACATTTATTATCTGATTGATTCTGTGGATCGGGAATCTGAACCCAACTTAATTGGAAGCCTCTGACTCAAAGCCTTTGATAAGGTTGTAGTCAATCCGTCGTCAATCTGTCAAGCATACCTTTGGTCTCATCTGAAGGCTTGACTTGGGGGAGTGCTGAAGGAGGTCTTTTTCTAAGGTCAGTTACGTGATGATCAGCAGGATTCTGTTCCTCGCATGTGGACTGCTCTCTATAGCAATGCTCCCAACGTGGAGGCTGACTTCCTCAGACCAAGTCAGCAAGAAAGTGAGAGGATATGAGCAAGATGGAATCAAGTCTTTTTGTAACCTGCTCTTGGAAGTGACATCCCAACACCTTTGTTGTTCTCTATTCATTAGAAGCAGGTTACTGGCTCCCCACACTCAATGAGCATGGATGACACAGAACCCAAATACCAGGAGATGAGGATGATCGGGTCTGCCTCTGAGGCTCCTACTGCATACATTATTCTCAATTCTGTTGTAGTTACAAGGAAACCATTAGATATTAGAGGTATACCTGCTTTAATAAATGAAAGGTAGTATGAATATCTTCAAAAGAAGGGGTATTAATATCTTCATTTATTGCTATTGATTGAGTCCTTGGCCCTGAAAGAGATTTGAAGTGACATCCCCATCTGTCTACTTTGCATACGCTCTATTCCCCCTGTTTAGATGCCTTCCTTCTCAGCCCTTGTGCACCTGAGAATTGCTGAATCATCTTCCACAAATCCACCCAAATGTTGGCTCCTGGGTATGTTCCTGTGGTTCACTTATTATGGTTTCTGATGTGAACTTGGCCACAGGACACTATGCAATCTGGAATACAGTTGCCATTTTTAGTTGTATCACATTCCATTGCTCTGTCTTCCCATAGGAACAGTAATTAATGGCTGCAGGCAGGGGACCTATGCCTCACTGGTTAGTTCTGTTGTAAAGAATTCTTGAAACCTTTCTAGTTACCTGGCTAGGGCTGGAGAAACCTATTAAAACCTTTTATCAAAGTGGGAGGAGAGGATCACCTGTATCCCAAGGATTGGAAGGCTTTAAAAGTACAGTTTACTGGGTGTTGCTTCAGGCTTACTAAGTAAGAATCTCTGGGATTGATTCCAGATATTTGTGTTTTTACCAGGGTGATTCTGATGTAATGTTTGGTGAGCCCCTGTCTGAAGGAACCCTCTGAAGGTTATGAGTGAAGCATCCATATACGTAGTCTTATTTGCCTATATATTGGCTATGATTTGTGATGACAGTTCTTCCAAACACCACTGATTGTAAAATGCACCATTATATTAGGCACTATTAAGAAAGAAAAAAGAGGCCAACTCTGCTGATGATAATTTTAAGGATCCGTAAGACCCATTCAGCTGGAGAGATGTTGAAATATGAGACAATTTCAGAATCAAAGTAGTGTGACAAAATATCTTTCTTTTCTGACCCGACCAGATCTGAGATCAATACGCGATATTCTACTTCCTGAAACTTATTTTCTAAATCCATGCATTCATCCACCCAACCATTCCCTCCTTCCTTTCACATATATCACATAGAGTTACTGACGGCCTTCTGTGCCAGGCACTGTGCTTGGCAGAGGTGATATAGTGGTGAATGAGATGCGCCTCGTGGGGCTTACTCGATAGTGGAAAGACAGAAACTAAATAAATACACAAGTCAATATATACCCTCTAATTAAGAGCAATGAAGAACAAAGAGGAATTGTCACCTAGCAGTTACGTGGTAGATAGACACCATCAAAGGAATTGGCCAAGGTCTTAGGATACACCCCTCTGTGGGGCTGCTGGGGGTAAACCGTTGTCTCTCAAGAAGCTGGCAGTAATGGTGGATGGGAGGTGGTTTGCATTAGCTGGAGTCACACCAGTGACTCCTTTATGCCCAGCACAGAGACATGCATGCACAACAGTTGACTCTCTTAGCATCCAGTTCCTGATGTCTGGAAAGGCCAGCCGTGCACAGCTCTCAACAACCGAGCGTCGTGGACACTGCAGTCAAGGAGACAAGGTGAGTGCAAGGGCGAAGGGAAGGCTTCGATTCCCTGGCAGACACAGCTTTTCAGAACCGGCTGTTATGCTGGGTCTTGTCTTCCTTTCTTCCAGCATTCTCCAAGCTTGAATTCCCTTCTGGGCTTTACCACTGCCATTTGCCATGCTGCGACCTGAACTTAATACCCTGAATCATCAGTGTCACTCTGAGATGGAGTCTTTACAATCCTTAATGTGACAAACTGGATTGATCCTCTGCCCGCTACCTGCCAGCTTGCTGTAATTTCTCCTTAAATCTCTTCCTCTCCCTCACTCTCGCTCCCTACACTGGGCGCCAAAGGAAAGGCGATTTCCTGCAAATGGTCACAGTGACACAGTGCAGTTAAGTAGGGTGATGGGGCTCTGAGTTCTGGACTCCACTCTCACCCTTGCTTCCTCTTTGTGTTAATTTGACGCAGAGAATTCTGCAGTCCCATCAGCGTCAGCGGCCTGAGTGCACTTCACGCTTTGTTTTGGGAGACTTTGGTACCAAATCGCATCAATCCGGATGTCATTCAACAGCCTAAAACAAATGAAATTGTAAAAATGTTTATCGCGCAGCAGTGATTTGAATAGCCCCCTCCCCCACACCCCTTACAAAGAAGGAAAGCAGATCAGTTGTCTCTGGGAGATTTAAAATGAAAGGTACTTTTCATCTTAAAAATGGAACTTGGGACGTTGTTTGAGTGTTCTGTGCATTCACTATTCATAGGGTACAACATAAAAGAAATAACACGGATTTAAAAAAAGATATTATTTTTCTGCTGCATGCTGCTTCTACCAAACCACCTGAGAGGTGATTTGAGAAGGGCATTTTAGAATAAAGACATTGTTCTGACAGCAAATACAAATGAAATAAAATTGGCCCAAGGCTTTGATGCCGGAACCCACATGGAGAGCTGAGACATAGCAACACGCTAGCTTAATGCACTAGAGGAATAAAACCAGCATAATTTGTAGAAGTGTGTGAAGCGAAGATGAAAGAGGAAAATATTAAAAAAATTTTTTAAACATGCACAGAGATTAGTACAGACTTTTCTAGTTGTGTTAATTCCTTTACTATAAGAATTGACCCATAAATATAACAAGGGGACAGAGTTAAGCTATAATCTTTCTGTCCCCATTGTCAGGGGAAGATATGTGAGTGGGGAGGAATAAACTATTTTTCTCTAAGTTTCCAGAAAGTAAATAGAACAGGGGTGCCTGGCTGGTACAGGCGGTGGAGCATGCTGTGGGTTCGGGCCCCACGCTGGGTGTAAAGGTTACTTAAAATCTTGGGGCACCCGTGTGTCTCAGTCGGTTAGGCGTCTGGTTTCGGCTCAGGTCATGATCTCACAGTTTGTGAGTTTGAGCCCCGTGTTGGACTCTATGCCGACAGCTCTGAACTTGGAGCCTGCTTCAGATTCTGTGTCTCCTTCTCTCTCTGTCCCTGTCCTGCTCATGCTCTGTCTCTCTCTGTCTCTCAATAATAAATAAATGTTTCAAAAAATACATTCTTAAAAAACAAAGAAAGTCAGTAGAAGAAAGAGTGCTAATGAGATTCTGGCTTCTGGCTCCAGCATATGACGTACCTTGAACCAAACCCTACACATATCCTGAGTGGTGACTCTGATTTTCCTCACCTGTGGGCTCTGCCCTAAGAGTGAGAAAGTTGCTTAAAATGGCTTCTAGTCGGTTAGGCATAAAACAAGTAAGAAAGGAACCAAAACAAGAAAATGAGAGCAGCCTCTGCAGGTGACTGTGTGTTGGGCCTGAGGTGCAGGTATAAGAAGTTTAAGAAATAGGAATGGTCATCAAACACAGCCCTGAGGACGGTCACTTATGTGCTGTTGGTTTGAGATCCATCACCAGGTGCGGTAGCAGAAGGCTGAAGGAAAGATCCTGAGAGCCTTTCCGGGGTATTAGCGAGGAGGATCCCGTGCAGTGAGAGGTGGTTTGGTCACTCAGGGCCGGCAGAAGGAAAACACGCTTGATAACGAACTATTCCTACAGACCGCTAATTCTTTTGCTCCCATCTGAACAGCCGAAACAAGGCTGACTGAGTTTGGAAAGACGCTCTTTGATGTGCTTTCCTGCTTTTTCAGTCTCTCAACAAAACAAACGAAGGCGAGGCAAAAGCTCAAATTAAAATTGCATTTTAATCTCATTCCTTAAATAATTAAAGTCGTCATTTTTTCCTTCTTAATAAATGATTTCTCCTGGAGGGGAGGTCACTCGAGGTGTATCTGGCAGCGACAACAACGTGGAAACAGCACAGCTCTGGTGCTTATTAGCTGTGCGATCTGGGCAAGATGCTTCACTTGGAGCCTCAGATTTTTCATACATAAAAACGGGATGAATTATCTGGTTTTCGGGGTTGCCGTAAGTATTAAGTGAGATACGTTCAATTGCTTAGCGTAGAGCCCTGATATACATTGGTCACAAATAATTTCCTTTTATTTTTTATTTTTTTATTTTTATTTATTTCTAGGGAGAGAGAGAGAGACAGCGTAAGCAGGGGAGGGTCAGAGAGAGAGGGAGACACAGAATCCGAAGCAGCTCCAGGCTCTGAGCTGTCAGCACAGAGCCCGACGCGGGGCTCGAACCCACGAACCGCGAGATCATGACCTAAGCAAAAGTCGGACGCTTAACCGACTAAGCCACCCAGGCGCCCCTCAAATAATTTCCTTTTAGAGAGGTTTTGTTTTTCCCAAAAGACCTACGAGAGGAAAAGTAAAAAGTTCCAGCTTTTCATGTTTTCCAAGCCTCTATTTCTTCTCCATCGTGAAAGTAACACATACTCTAAGACAAAATTAAAATACAAACCTGGAAAGGAAGAGAAATTACCGTCTTCCTCCTTAGTTGTGCGTTTTTGCTTTCTCCAGTTTCAGCTACCCAAGGTCAGCCATGGTCTGTAGGCAGAGGATCCTCCTCGTGACTTACCGTGAGAAGGTCCATGTCCGTCACAATGCCTGCACCACCCACCTCGCTCAGTCTCATCATGGGAGCATTTTATCATCTCCCGGTCATCACAGGTAGAAGGGTGAACACGGGTGAACACAGTAAGATAAGATATTTGGAGAAAGAGATCGCATTCACCTATTTTTTTACAGGATATGGTTATAATGTTTCTAGTTTACTACTAGATATTGTGGTTAATCTCTTACTGTGTCTAATTTATACATTAATCTGTATTATGGGCATGTATATACGGGGGAAAAGCATAGCATAGTTAAAGCGTGGTACTATCTGTGCTTTCAGACACCCCTGAGGGTTTCGGCATGTGTCCCCCACGGATAAGGGGTGGACTGCTATCTTATCTGTAATCCCAGTACTCTTCCTGTGTGTAGGTTACAACTTTTCTGCATTTGCTGTAGTCTTTTAAAGACATTTTACCATTAGATAGTATATATACATATAATTACAGCAAGAGTGTATCTTTTCTAAAATCAGCTAGCTTTTCAAATTCAAACGAGAGCAAAAACAACTACAATCCTATATTCTTTTTGTTTCTCCGAATATAATGCCATTAGCATTTCCTCAGAGGAGTCAAACCTTTGGGCACATATAACTTATTGGTTGTATATTCCGCTTATATCACAAACACTCAGGATATGTTTTTAATGTTTTGCTATTGAAATTGACATTGAGATAAATATATTCACATATTTTCAAAAAGGTGCTTCAATTCCAAGTATTTTCTGTAACTACATTTCAGGGCAAATGAATAGTCACGTTAAAGGACTTTGGAGAGACTGTCAAAGTGCTTTCCTATAGAACAGGGTCAATTTATATTCCACAAGCAATGTGAGAACGTCACTTCGTAGTTGCACCTCTGCCTTGTGAATATTGAGCAGCGTTATTGAAAAAGTTTTGCAAAAGTGAAAAATGGTATTTTGGCTGTATTAATTTGCATTTCTTTATTACTGTGTTTGGATGCTTTCCTCTTTTGTGAACTGTTCACACCCTTTGAGCATCTGGCTGTGGGGACCCTCGTATTTTCTCACTCATTTAAATGTACTTTCTCTATAGAAAAGAGAAACAATTGCTCATACTTGCTGTGAGTAGTATGTTACTACCTTATCTTGTAGGTTTTTTTTATACATTTGCTTTAAAATTTTACAGTTGTATTTATTCTTTTCTTACAAGTTTTCTTTTCTCTTAAGGTTATCCCTTAAGAGAAGGTCCTGGGATTTTATTAATCATTTTTCTTTTGAAAATTTTCCCAACCAAAGGGTTTGTACACTGTACCAAAAAGCCAATTATTTCTGTGTGTGTGTGTGTGTGTGTGTGTGTGTGTGTGTGAGACTCCAGTTAGAAGGAAAGGGTAGAATAGAAGAAAAGATCACAGATATCAATCTCAAACATAATGAAAATGATACATAAGTTTTTTTTTTTTTCTTAAAAAATCCAAATGCCCATAAAATTTCATTGTGTGGTTCCGAGGCCTGGACAGAATAGAGTTCTTGACAATAAAATGGAATGTTAAAACCAGCAGGCTTCTTGACAGATGCGAGAACTAGGAGTTTGTATGAGGAGCTGTTTGAGACAAGGGACAGTAGAGTGAGACAGGATCTACACAGGCTTAGCTGCTCACAAACACTTTTCCTATTTGCATTTGCCTGAGCCCGCCTGTGACAGATCTAAGCGAGTCTGTGAGCAGCCAAAGAGAGACGAATGATTTCCAAACAGAAGGAAATCTCTAAGAATGTGATTCTTCCTCCGGCTAGTAGGGAAACAGTATGCAAAGTCTTTCTCAGCGTGTGGTCCCAATTAAGCCATCTCCATACTCTTGAAAGCAAATGTGTAGCGCCACCCGCACCCCAAAGAACGTAGTTGGCCACAGGCACAAATTTCGATAAACAAGGCATTTTTCCATCTGAGAATGTTCTCTATTTAAAACTTTTTCTTTTCAGACATTAATCCTAGAGAAAGAGAAATCAAACCAGAACTCTCTACCTTTCAACTCTCCATGTGTAACAAAGTTATGAAATCATGGGTTCTACATGCAGAGGTACTGAGCAAACAGGATTATGTAGACGCCGCACCTGACTGCAAGGAATGTACTGTGCAAGAGAATGAGTCTGTGCTGACTGCATTGTGTGAGGGACGTGGAGATAAATAAAGTAAGAGAAAGTTACTAAAGACATTAGATCAGTATAGGAATGAACCAGGAACACACACATGAATACACATCAGAAGAGATGTACGTTTGTTCACCTGATATGTGTAATGGTAAGTGTTAAGTGCAATACGGGTCATTTGTGATTAGCACCAGTCCTTAGGGTACTTTCTGTGAGGCACCCGTTCATGATAAAAACTCTCTCTGTAAGGTGAAATAGAAGGGAAATCCCGCAGCTCGCTAACCCCGTACGTATGGCCGTGTGTGTAGGGGACTGCACAAAACCTCCAGAAAAGCTGCTGTAACTAATAACCCTGTGGAAGACAGAAGAAGGGCCGTTTGGTCATTGCATACCAGGCTGAAGACGTGGGGCTCCATTTCTAAGTGACAAGAGCCATGGAATACTTTTGGACCGAGGAGTAATTGGTCTGACTCTCATTTGAGAAAACTCCTTGGGCCAGGTGAGTGAAGACTGGGTTTCAAGGGTTTAGTCTAGAAGGCAAAGAGACCAACTGAAAGGAGTGTTCAGTGGTCCCAGTGACAAATGATGTAGGGCTGAGTGAGAAGGGGTGGATGGACAGCAGAGTATATCTCCTGGACAAGGCAGGGTCATCCGAATATGGTGCATGTGGGAGGGAGGGGGAACGAGGAGTTGGGGGTAATGTGCAAGGCGTCTGGCATTGTTTGAAACCAAATGTGCATCAGTGCTTCTGAGCTGTTTAAAGCACCAAGAAAAAGGAAAAGTGATAAAAGTCCAAAGTGTATTTTTCTAAACGAGCTGGAATACACTGTATTTTGTGGTTTGAACACGCAGGCTGGGATTATAATTTGTTAGTTTGCACCAAACTTTGCATGTGTGTGATTTTGAGTTTTGACCTCATCTCTGCGTGGCAGTTTGGTACATTCCCTGCACCCTCTTTAAAGCTGATTTTAGGTTGGAAAGATTGCATTCTATGAAGATCTGCTAACACATGATAATGAAGTTTTCTTTCAGTAGGTCTCTGGGAAGAAACTCTAAGTTATAATGAATGGTTACCTACCAGTGGAACTATTCCCACTTTCTGAAGATTAGTGTCCGTAATGACTTAGAGTCGGAACACAATGGTTTCATGTCCTGAACTTTCACGCTTCATATTTTCAGGTCTTTGATGTCAAATGTGAAATAGTAGCAATGTACGAAGACACTTTTGGGTGAAAAATGCCTTTGCTTCCAGGAAAGCTTGCTGTTTTTCCTTTTCATTCCTGCTCGGGTGGGAGTAGATATTAGCCCTTCTTGTTCTGTAGCTATTATTCTCGGGGGGTGGGATTACAAATGGAAGCCAAGAGTATATTTTAGAAACTGAAGAGCATCAAGACATCCCAGCCTGAGTTGGCCATCAAGATTTACAATTACATTTCCATCACAAAGAGCCTGGCCCATCATATTTGGCCATGACTATTTATGTTTTGATTTCTATTTCTTTGGCGGGACAACATCCCAATTAGACAGATGATCATTTCATTCTGATTTTGGAGCATATCCTTGCTGGCCTAGGTTACTCCAGGGCTCCCGGGGCTATTCCACTTCATGGAGAGCTATTCCTGCTCTCCATGAATTCTTAGCATATAAGAAAACTGCAGGTTAATAGACTCATAGTCATTTAACCTGGATTATGGCTGAATTACCTGGATGATAGGCCAGAATTTCCCCTGAAGTCTCCAGATTCCTATCCTTAAGCTCTTTTCACCTGCATTATGTCAATTGAGTGGAGGTGATAGGGGGTGGTGGATAGAAGGAAAAGGGCCCGGAATTTATTTTTCTCTCCTTATACCCAGTAGCTGAGTTATAATGTCTACTTTAGCCTCCTGAAAGCAAGCAACATTCTGTAAAGTACCGCTCGAAAATTACAAGTAGAGAAGCATTGTTGCCGCAGATTTTTGCCTTGCGTGGGAAAAGAACCATGTTCATTCAAAACTCCTGTCTTGCAAACACAATACGTAGCTCCCTTGTTCACAATTGTATATTATGTCGTGCGTGGGTCCACTGTACATCTTCAGTGAAGGAGATCTAAAAGGAGAAACCATTAAACTTGTACTCCTTGTAAGAAATGAGCCCCCACAGTCACAGGGCTTCCCTAGTTCTTCAAACCATTCCAAGAAGGAAAAAAAAAAATTAAAAGTGATTCCCTGGACAGATTTTCCTTTCTTCGGGGTAAGAGCTGCATTTCATTACTTTAAAAATGCTCGTTCATTTAAACAACACTACATGCTTCCTGGTCTGGATGTATAAAATTATTGGATGGCCACTGCTGGCCATTCATCTGAGACCCTGATGTGCCACAGTCGATTTTTGAGAACCGCTCTGCCACTTAATGTGACAAACACCCAGCCTTGCAGTTTAAGAGATCTTTGAGAAAGGCCATCCCCACATGAAATGAATTTAACAGCGGCAATTTGTCATTTTGCCCTTCCTTTGCTGGGGAAAAAAAATGCTGGTGATTTCTTTTGACTTAAACTGGGCATTCAAAAAGCTGTTTTTATTAATGAATCATATTAAGCCACTAGTGAAAGGCTCCCTGACTCTGTTTAAATAACAGGCTATGATTCCTCTCCCCTCAAGCTCCCCCCTCCCACCCCCATTTGGCTCTGCTGCTATTAATTGAGGAGTTTCTTTGTTTCTTTCCTAATGAAGCTAACAGAACACATCTGTCAGGTGCTCGTATTCTTTGCCTGTCTATAGTATGTAATAGACCAGCTGGAGGCTATAATGCTACACAATACCCCTGGCCGTTACAGCAACTATTTATTCCTGGGCTTTTCCTCCGAAAGGGATTTGAAAAAAAAAAAAAAGTCTGAAATTTGGGCCTAATTGCTATTTACCCAGCGATAGACACCTGTTCTAGCTGAGACATTGGCTCATGAATCCTACACCTGAGACCTTAGGGAGAGGAGAGGGGAGATTTCAAGCAGCTGGCAGTCCATTTAGACATAGAGAGCTTTAACTTGCGGGGTTTGTGTGTTTATACGTATAGGCATATATTTTTAAATACTGTATGCTTAGTATGCACACCCATAACCAGAGGGTATATATTAAAAGCCATGTACTATTATTTCACGGTCAATTGCTTATCTGACGGCTGTATGCATACTGGCGAGCAGCTACAACTGTGACCGCTTTAAAAATAGTGCACTGGGGCTGAATTCAATACCAAGAGCCGGCACATGCCCTTCACAAAGTCCATTCCAGGCCTCCCGGGGGGGGAGATTTCTTAGGATGAGTCAGGAGACAAATGTTATCCAACATCACTTTTCTTGGAGAGATTCAACTTTGTTTTTGGTCACTCCCCTTGTCAAATAGCTCCCACCTCTTTCCTCACAGCCTACTGAACTTGCTTGCTCCTTCCTGTCTTGATCAGAGTGGCCCAATCTTCTGTGTTTGTTTACCTTTTGAACTCAATAACACTATTTATCTTTCCTGCCTTGGTTTGCCTTCATAACGCCTCTTTCACCTATGAGCATGAAGGAGAAAGTGTTCATGGTCACAGTGACAGCAATTTGGGAGAAACACAAAGAGCAAAAAGCAATTAATGGAGACTCTATGTCACTTAAGTTAGTATCCTGCCTAATGTTAAGCATGGTGGTTAGAAACTGACCTTTGTCTAAATACGATTTGTTCACAAAAAGATCTGCCTTGCATCTGTAAGAGAACGGGGATTCCAGTAATAGCGTAGGTATATGTGCGTGTGTGAGACACACACACATATATATCTCCTGACATCACACACTCCAATCTCACTGCCCTCTTTTTGCTTGAGATACGTTTATGTGAAGAGAAGATTGGGGATACAAAGATTTAGCACAGGCTCGCTGGCCACAGAACAGAAATAAAACGTTATTGCCCTGCTATTTTATCTGGCCTCTCTAATCAGAGGATAGTCCTGCTCCAGAGGCTTGGGAAGGGGAAGGCGGGGTTAGGTAGGAGGAAGGAAAAAGGGGGGAGGTTGTTCTCCCCTCCCCCCCCTTTTTCTAGTCTTTGTGTCTTTTTCCCATTTGGTCTGACTTCTGAGCTTTCTGATGCATACTCCATTGGTATTGTTGGAATCACCTCCCATTTACGTACTGTCTTGAGAAATTTGGCCTAGCTGAGCTAATCAAATAATTGCTGCCAAATAACACCTAATTTGTTACCAAACTAGAAAATTATTTATTATTTCTCCGAAAGGATACGGGAGCTATATTAGATCCTGGTGTGAATTCGTGAGAATTCGTGAAGTGAAATTAAAAGGGTGTAAGGAGATTTAAATACAAAGCAGAAACACAAGTCATAAAGGAAACAAAAATCATCTGAGTGGTATCACATGCCTACGCGTGCATATTCTCGGGCGCACGCACCCATGCTTGTTAAGAAATTCCCCGTGGTTTCATCTGCAGCCGGAGATGACTGAAGAGTCAGAGCCTTAGGAGGTGGCTGGCGACGACAGGAGAGATGGACAGTACTCACATACAAATGAGAGCTTTGCCTCGGGGCTCACACAGTTGGAGAGAGAGCTGATGGAGAGACAGAAATTCATTTCCCAGGAGAAGGAGAGAAGTGTGCGGGGAACTCAGGGTCACACCAGAACAGGTGATAATGAAATTAGAGTTAATGAAGGCTGGAAGAAACCAAGGCCAGATGGGTTGGAGAAACTGTTATCTGAGATGCACGCTGAAACCAGACGTGGGATCTCTATGCGGGAGAAATCAATTTTTGGAGGCGCACATTAGAAAAGTTTGGGGAAACAGGAGAATCATACCCTGTCTCAGAGGCAGGTCGTCTCTGCCCTTCCATGTGACAAGATTTTCAATGTGGATGATTCTAGGAGGCAGATTATGTGACCGAGGGCAAGATGGGTAATGCCTCTGCTCCTTAGTTTCCTTTCTGGTAAAATGGGGATAATAGTATCTACCTTCCTCTTCTTGGGAAGATTAACTGAGATAGTCTTTGAAGAAAATACGGGCACACATAGTTGGTGTTTAATATACGATAACCCTTTTGTATTTCTTTATACGTGATTAGTTTATTCTTGTAAAATTTCTGGTAAAGGCAATGCCAGTTAGCCTATCTGTAGTTGTGCACTTTCTAAACACTAATAGTGAACATGCCACATCAGAAAAGATAAACTAACCCTAAATACTTCTTGCTGCTCTTAGTAGGTTTTTATATCTGTGGTGTATTATGAAAGATAAGGATTTTGTCAGAAGGAGCCAAGAAACTAAGTGATGCAGAGATAATATGCAGGCCAGTTTATTTTTTAATTTTATTTTCAAAGTTTTTATTTATTTTTGAGAGAGTGAGCAGGGGACGGGCAGAGAGAGAGGGCGATACAGAATGTGAAGCAGGCTCCAGGCTCTGCGCTGTCAGCACAGAGCCCAACATGGGGCTCAAACTCAGCAACCGAGATCATGACCCAAGCTAAAGTCAGATGCTCAGCTGACTGAGGCACCCAGGCGCCCCCACAGGCCAGTTGTTTAAATAAGGAGGGAATGCCATTGCAGGGATCACTGTGGGTTCTATAATAAAATGGATTTGGGGCTTGATAGAGGTAGACTGAGATGGATAGGCAAGCTTTTCTTCCCAAAGCACACTGCTTATAACATCACTTGATTAATTGTAGCATGAGGCCTTTTGGGGGTCAGTGGATGAACAAACTCTTCTTTCTCTGAGCCATGATTCATTCGCCTTTGAGTACCTTTTCCTGGACCTCCAAGAGCTGGCAAGAGTGTCCCATGTTGTAGGGTGCAGTACAGTATCTGTGGCTGTTCAAAATCTTCCGGATACTGTCTTACCCTCCACACTTCGCACACTGCCTCCTGTCTTCCCAAGTACATGCCTGACAGCCCAGCACCATGCTACCTGGAAGTGAGGGTTCAGGCACATGACCCTGGCTTTGCCAGTCAGAGGTTTCTACACAAGACGTCGATGCCCATGACCCATCCTGGGAGGCCAATGTCACGGTAGGCATGGTGGCAGGCATGTACTGGTTGTCGGCCCTGGGGGTTTCTAACACCCAGTTCTGAACATCATGTTATCAAACGGCATTTAGAGGGTGTTTTGATAGCAAACAACTTGGTGTGGCTGCATGGCTCTCTGGTCTAAATGTCCGGCCCTTCTGAAGAGTCTGGGAGCTACTCAAAGCCTCTTAATAAAATGCTTTTTTTTGTCCACTGGCCAGAGTGGATTCCGTTGTTTGCTATTAAGACTCTTGACCACTGCATATGTGTGACACATTTTTCTTTAAAAACATTATTTAAAATGTTTATTTGTTTTTGAGAGAGAGAGAGAGAGAGAGAATCCGAAGCAAGCTCCAGGCTCTGAGCTATCAACACAAAGCCCAATGTTGGGCTTCAACTCATGAACGATAAGATCATGACGGAAGCTGAAGTTGGACACTTAACCAACTGAGCCACCCAGGCATCCCAATGTGTGACATATTTTTCTAATGCTATTACGTGTAATGCAAAATTTTCAGTTTAGTAGTGTTGTGGATGCAGGAATTCCTTCCCGAGCGTCCATTTGCCCTTCTGTTGGTAATTATCCTGATATATGGTGGGGGGAGGGGGTGACGATTTTGTGATCTATGATTCTCTAGCGTAGGCATCTGGTTGGGGACATTAACTCTACTCTGACTCTGGAGACAGGTCATGTGGCTCAAGGTTATGCTAATTGATATAATTCTACTGTTGGCCACAGTTACCGAGCAGACATTTGGAGATATAGGAGGAAGTGTTCCAGATGTTTCTAGGAAAGACTTCCTCAGAGAATTTCCAGAAACAACTCTTTCTCTCTCCATGCTTATCAAGGTAGATATAAGTCAAGGAGTTATTTGCTGCCTTATTTCATCCACAAGAAGGGAGCGGGCTCCAGGATAAATATAATAGAATGGAAGACAGAGCAGAGAGCCACAAAGAATCCATGTATTGGTGACATCAGTGGGCCACCAAATCTACCCAGTCCAATAGTCCAGCCAAGATATGGACTTTCTAGTTATGGGAAGCAGTTACTGTACAGTTGTTTACCACTTAGCATTGAGTTTTTTGTTACTTGCAATGGAACACACTCTAACGTACCAAATACTCTTTTAAATGTTGATTTATTTTTGAGAGAGTGAGAGAGACAGAGAGAGAGAGAGACAGAGCATGAGCAGGGGAGAGGCAGAGAGAGAAGGAGACACAGAATCTGATGCAGACTCCAGGCTCCGAGCTGTCAGCACAGAGCCTGACACGGGGCCTGAACCTATGAACCATGAGATTATGACCTGAGCTGAAGTCAAATACTTAACCAACGGAGCCACCAGGAACCCCACCAAATACTTTTGTTAAAAAAGGCAGCAAGATGCTACTTATTATATGACTTACCAGTATTTTATAAACTATTAGGGAAAAAAATCTTCAAGTTAAACTGACACAATGCTTTTGTTACTTAGAATTTTTGTTTTGTACTCATTGCAACAGTTATCTACATATTTAGACTTTTGTGTTTGTCATTATTACTTTTGTGCATATATTCTTCAATAGGAAAGTATCAGTGAAACAAATTTGTCAAATATTCAAAACTTCTTCACATTCTCTATTTGTCTCTCCAGATCTGTTTGTCTGCCTCTCTCTGTCTGGCCCCGTGCCCTGTGGGGCTGACTCTATAGACTGGATCTCCTGGGCTTAGCATCAGCTGGATGCTAGTTTGAGCCAATGAAGGCGCCATTGTGAAATGGGAGGGCCTGAGAAGGAAGCTAGGCAGGCCTTCTAGCTGAGCCTCAGTGACCCCAGGAGTAGCTATTCCTTCTCGGGCTACAACTTCTCCAGTTTTTACCAAGTTCCTTTCAAGATTTCCTCCCCCTATTTCTTCAATCCGAGAGGTAGTAATGGCTTCTTGGTGGGACCACACTTTTGTAAGAAGTCCTTCCAGTGGCATCTGGCTGCCTCCATCAGTGGAGTATGCGACTCTTGATCTCAGGGTTGTGAGTTCGAGCCCCAAGCTGGGTGAAGAGATTACTTTAAAAAATGAAATCTTTATTTTTTAATTTTTAAAAGTTTATTCATTTATTTTGAGAGAGAAAAAGAGCATGAGCAGGGGAGGCGCAGAGAGGAGAGAGAAAGAATTCCAAGCAGGCTCCACACTGTCAGCTCAGAGCCCAACACTGGGCTCGAACTTGCGATCATGACGTGAGCGGGCTACTTCGTTTTTTTTATTTATTGGTTTATTTTTATTGATATCTGCTGATTTTTATTATTTCTTTTTTTTCAAATACTTTATTGTCAAATTAGTTTCCACATAACACCCAGGGCTCATCCCCACAAGTGCC
>NW_027530857.1:4831348-4876127 GCF_008692635.1 Crocuta crocuta
CCCCCTCCCCTCCCTGAGCGGGCTACTTCTTAAAGGAGCAGTCACTCTCTACTCCAGTGATACTTTCAAGAAGTAACTTTGAGAGGCAGCCACATTCCTCGTAGTGACCTGCTGTGGTTTGCTTTGCAATAATAAGTCTCTTACACTCTGGCGCACACATGTGCTTCCTGTTTTCTGCACCTCTTCTCTCTTCCAGTCGGGCCTGGCAAATACTGTCTTCCAAATAGCTCTGCCCTAGCCTTTCCATTTTTCTGCTTTTCCATTTTACACGCCACCATCACACTTGTGCCCCCAAACCACCAGTGCACTCCACTGTCTCTAAGATAAAACACACTTTTTTGCCTGATGTTGAAGGCCTCGTATAATCTCACCTCCTCCAGATCTATGTATTTTTCCTTTGAGAAGCACAGTTTTTTTCTTTTTTAATTGAGTTCCAGTCCCAGGCCTGTACCAGCTACTGTTCTAGGAACTGTGGATGCAGATATAAGACAGATACCCTCCACGTTTAGAACACAGACAGGTAAGCAAATAGTTATACCACAGTACGAATGCCACATATAAACAACCTGTGTTTTGTTAGGGCACCCGGTTTATAGGCAAAAATTGGGTCACATGAACAGTTACAAGCAACATTATTATCTTTTACAGTCTTTGAGAAGAGTGGCATAGGCTCCTGAGCTACCTTACCTGGCGTTAAGTCCCTGTTTCCTCACATGACTTTGGGCATGTGGTCTGAACTCTCTGTGCCTCAGTTTCTCCATTTATAAAATGGGGGTAAGAGTAATAGCCATCTCATGATGTTGTTGTGAGAATTAAATACATTTAAAAATAGTTGTAGAGTACTTAGAGCTGTGCCTGGAATGTAATAATTGCTCAGTTAAAGCTAGCTGTTAAGGAGGGGGCAGTGTTTATTGATTCTTTCCCCAGCAAGACCTTAACTTCTCTTAAAAGCCCTTCCTGCCACCATCCTGCACACACCTACATCTTGTACTTTTGCTGTCCTGGGGCTCTGAGTTTCCTCAAGCCACCTGAGGAGAAGGGAGCTTATTATAAAAATCCATGGAGTCCAGTACTAGTCCTGGGAAGCCATCTGATGACCTCAGGGAGGGCAAGGCAGCTGCTTTCCTTTTCACAATCTCGTGGGCCCTGGGAGCTCTACGTTGTGACATTTCTCCCTTTCTCTACATGCCTCTGTATTTCTTCTTATTCACTGGCTACTCTACCCTTTATCTTCTGGAATGAATGCAACTGATTAGCCCACAGGTTGGCTTCCCCCAGTCAGACAGACTTTAGGTGTTATATAGATCTCGTTGTATAGATCAATAGCCAGCCCACGACTGGGCCCATCAGGGTGAAATGCTCAACCTGGTCCAATCAGGGGCTCCCCCTGTGCAAAGGCCACTCTGCTTTGTTGACTTGGGGAGCTTGGCTGGCTGGGGGGAACTGGGATGCTATATGGGATGTGGCAAGAGTCAGCAGAGTCTTGCTAGCAGGTGCAAGCTGTACCCCCAGGGGGCCAGTGTCTCACTCTGTGGAGCAGAGTCTGGACCTGGGTTCTTCTGCCCTTGTAAGATACCTGGGGAGGAAGGTCCTCTTCTACAACATGAGCCCCCAGCTGCCCCTCTGGAAACCCTCTGTCCAGCGCCCACCCTCTACCCCCTTCCTGATGCTCCTGTTGAAACTCTTAAAGCCTGCCTGCCATTCTGCCCTCACCTGATCCATGCCAGACTCAAAACTTCTGGCAATCTCCCTCTTTAACCATCAGAGGCATCCCTCTGCTTCTTGTGGCCTGTGCTTTGGCAGGATTTTTTCACAGCAAAGCTGTGATGCTCTTAGTACCTGATTTTCCCTTGGCACTGCTATTTCTTCTACTTGAAAGATTATACAGATCATTTGGGTCATTTGTGAAAAATACAGACTCCTTCTCCCACCCATAATTTCCAAATGGAGCTCTCTTTGAAAGACATTTAGGGTCTGGGCTTCTAACACATGGCCCCCAAAACTTAATCCATAAGATAATGTATTTCACAGTTCTCTCTTTCCATAACTCGTAGGCATTTCGAGTATGATGGAGGTGGGCGTGGGTAAGAAGGGCTGGGTTAGGGGACAGGTTTGGGGCCACCACTAGGCCACTGGCCACCCACAGTGTTGTCTGGGCACAAGTCCTGCTCTGCGAACCGTTAGTAGTGCGGGCAAGAGAAGTATGGTGCTGAAGTACGGGTTTGGAACCATAAAAAGGATGAAACGGTAAACATCGTCCCCACTTCCAGCAACCTTACAGTCAATAAGTGAATGTAAATTTCGATAGGGAACAAGGGAGTGTTCTGGAAGTGCGCATCAGTCAGAAGCTCTGGGAAGGCTTCCCCAGAAAGGCCACATCTGAGCCTGGGCCTGACCAATGAGCATGTTACCTGGTGGGGTGGGGAGAGCACCTGCTGGTGGAGATGTACCATGAGGTCCAGCCCACAGTGTGAGGCCAGCAGGTATAAGCCGTGCGGGAAGGCAAGAGAGTCCAGATGACACGGTGTCTGCACGCCGTCTGTGAGCAGTCAGCAATGGGAACATTCTGGAGGGATCTACAGGGGCAGTGGTTAGGGAAGACAGCTCTCTCCCAAGCCCTGCTGGTCAGTATGCAGTGAACAGACTTCTGGGGGGGGAGGGGGTGGCTGGGGACTCAGGATTTAGAGAAGCATAAGCAAACACACACACACACCAAACCACCCTCAAAACAAAGCAGGTAACTCTGACAAAATTGGGGGAATTTTGTACTTTGGAAACCAGTAGCAAAGAGATTTTCAACAACAGATTCTGCTCTATGGCTATCTATACATAATAGAAACTAGTGTATCATATTATAGCAAAATTTATAGAGCTACTTAAAAAGTAAAAAATTCAAGGCACATTTGCTGAGTTTGGTAGTGACTCCATTAATTAGGTCGTCATCCGGCTGGTGAGCATAATGAAACAGATTTTGGTTTTCTTCTTTAAATGTGCAAACACAACAAAGAGGGATTTTTGGATTGTTTATTTGTTTATTTCTGATCAACTAGACTGTTTTTCAACTCAGTAAAAGTAGTTTCTTGGACCTGTTTGTAAATTTTTAGATCAAACTTAATACAGCAAACTTAATTTAAAATTATCTCCAATTATGTGTTTCTCTTATTCTTATTTTTTTAAATTTATTTATTTTTGAGAGAGACAGCGTGAGTAGGGGAGGGACAGAGAGAGAGGGAGAGAGAGAATCCCAAGCAGTCTCTGCACCACCAGCATAGAGCCCAACATGGGGTTCGAACGCATGAAACCATGAGATAATGACCTGAGGTGAAACCAAAAGTTGGAGGCCCAACTGACTAAGCCACCTAGGTGCCCTTTTATTCTTATTTTAATCATCTTTACCATTTTAATGGTTAAATTCAGTCAGTTGGATACCTTTAAAAAAATTTTTTTTAATGTTTTATTTATTTCAGAGAGTGAGAGAGAGAGACAGCGTGAGTAGTGGAGGGTCAGAGAGAGAGGGAGACACAGAATCTGAAACAGGCTCCAGGCTCTGAGCTAACTGTCAGCACAGAGCCCAATACGGGGCTCAGACCCACAAACCGCGAGATCACGACCTGAGCCGAAGTCGGACGCTTAACCGACTGAGCCACCCAGGCACCCCACTCCATCCCCCCCCTTTTTTTAATGTTTATTTATTCTTGAGAGAGACAGAGACAGAGCATGAGCTGAGCTGGGGAGAAGCAGAGAGAGAGGGAGAGACAGAATCCGAAGCAGGCCCCAGGCTCTGAGCTGTCAGCACAGAGCCTGATGCGGGGCTCAAACTCACCAGCTGTGAGATCATGACCTGAGCTGAAGTTGGATCCTTAATTGACTGAGCCGTCCAGGCGCCCCACTTGGATATTTTTTTTTTAACATAGATCTATGCTCTACGTATATGAGATCTTGGTTTTAACTTCTTGACAATTACTCTTGGACAGTGAATTTGTCTGGTAAAGTCTATCATCAAGTGGCTCACGAGCAAAGTGTACTGGCTCGGCAGATATGCAGCACCCCTCCCAATTGGAGGAGTCCCCGAGGATCCTCACCTCTGATCTGCACACCCAAACGATGTGACGCTTCCAGGGAAACCTAATGTCGATTGAACTTTTCAGCCAAAATGTATCAGGTTCTTTGGGACTCAGACACTATTAATTTTCTAGACATCACCATTTTTTCTGACCGATCTGTGGTGTTCGTGGAGATAGTGACGAATGGCTGCTACAGCATGCTAATAACATTTACATAATAATAACTTACCTAATGGAGCTTGACAGTCAGCCAGACTAAAAGGTGGGCAGGAAAGGGGAACCTAGCCAGCTGGGAGCTGTAGGAAGCTGGCAAATCTGGTTTGACGATGAGGGACCAAGGGACAGTGGCCTGGCTATCGATAAGTAGTGAGACCAGCTTGCAGGATGAGGGGTTCAGAATAGGCTTATAGCATGAACTGTTGGGGGTAGAAAAGGTTAAGCACTCTTGGTTTAAAAATCAAGAGAAGAGATTACTACCAATGACTCTTCTTTTAAAAGGGATTGGAGATGAAATTTTAAGTTGTCATATAAATACATTTTCGAAAATGTGTGACTATGTTCTGTGTTCCTACAGTGTAAAGTATAGCATTTTAAAAATAATAGAAATAGGGGATGCCTGAGTGGCTCAGTCGGTTAAGCCTCCCACCTCGGCCCAGGTCATGATCTCACAGTTCGAGAGTTTGAGCCCCGCTCAAGCTGACAGCACAGAGCGTGCTTCAGATCTTGTGTCCCCCCACCCTGGTTCCTCCCCTGCTCAAATGCGCTCTCTCTTTCTCTCTCAAAAATAAATAAACATTAAAAAAATAATGGGAATCTGTAAGGAACTGTGGAAAGATATAAAAGGGTATTGTGTTAGAATTCTCTGGACAAACTTGCACCCCATCAGTGATTTGGACAAAATCAGCACATTCCTAAAGCAACAAAACATAGCAATACATTAATAAGGCAGGGGGGCTAGGCTGTTTTGTATTACCGCAGTCTGATACTACTTACCAGAGAACATTGTGGTAGAAAAACACACTGAGGCTCAGGAAACATTAGAAGGTTGTAAAGGTTGCATCTTCCATGTTTAATACTTTCCTTTCTGTTTGATTTGGTAAGGAACCCCAAGAGAGTGGTGTGATGCCTCGGTGACGAAGTGGAGTGGCTGATAGAAGAGATTAAAAAAATTGGTTGTAAGTAATCCTGGGTCATATCCCTTGTTTGTCAATTGGGACATTGACTTTTTTCCCTGCCTCGATTCTCATTCAGTTTCTTCAGTTATTTCGAATGCACACTTTTGCATTCGATTGACATTGCAAGTGTTTTTTTCTCCTGCACTGCAATCCAATTTATATTTTCATTTTTCCCTAAAAGGAAAGTGTTTTTCTACGAGCACCTATATTCAATAAGGGACTGTATATCGCGGTGTACGGAAGACATGGCCATACTCCATGGGCAGGGGTATGGAGAGACAAACAAAGTGACTAAAGGAATATTCACATAGCTTGGGTAGGAAAAGCCCTTATTGCTTCCAGGTTACCCTAAAACAAGAGTCTAAGAAAGGGGATGTTAGTTCTGCAGGTGGGCAGTACACTCAGGGGCATTTTTTTTTCATGCCTGAGAAAGCAAAGTCCAGGAAAAGCATTCAAGAGACTCCCTTGAGATGATGGTACAAGAAAATGATGTCTGAGAGCTGGGGAGAATTTAAAGCAGGCTGCTATGGGCACCTATAGATAGCATCAAACAGCTTCCATTTGGCTGCCTAGGTGGGAAATGACGACCCCTGGATGTGATCAAAGCCCTCCGTCCTGCGCCCCCTCCCCGTTCTCTGGGGTCGCCCGCAAGGGGATCCATCGTAGCTCATTTAGATGCCGCACAGTATTTGGCAGGGCGAAGGAGCCGCTTTCCTCCTGGTGCTTAACCTCCTTTCCCCTGGATACAAATGTCAATATTGGATTTAGTCTGGTTGAATGAATGTGTCAGAGGGGAGATTAGTGACTGGCAGCCACAAAAGGGTTTTTCAATTGGCAAAAGTAAATTTCTCACAAATGAATCAAAACAGTTTGAGGTGGAAAAGAAGCAAGGGGGAAAAGCCTTGCCAAGTTGAGTCATGATGCCTCATTTAATGGATCTGAAAACTTCAGGATGGGCAGTTTATCTGGACGCTACTGAATTCAGCTAGCAGGAAGAGGAGGTGGGGGGTGGTGAGGGAAATGGAGCATAGACCTTCATATCCTCAACGGAGCATTTTCTGTGCCAAGTCTCTGTATATCCTCTCTTTTTATAACATAAAAATCATCCATAGTCTAGCTTCGGATGATCAGAGTGCCTAGTTTATTATAACAATCCTTAGACCATTTAATGTGATAAGTTAAAATGATGGAAGTTTTTCTTTCTATGGATGGTCACATTCACGCCTTTAGAGATTGGTTATGCTGTTCGCTTTGGTGTTTATTTGTTTGCTTTGAATGCTTTTCTAACAGTCATGCATCTCTGCTTTGACTGGTTGAGAATAAATGTAGGTGATTCTCCCCACAGAATCTCCTCTCCTGTACAATTCACACTTGTGGCATAATTGCTAAGGCCATTGTGTCTGTGGTCAAGTTAGTGTTTCCAGTCATTTTCAACATTATGTGCACGTCTATTTCAAGGAAACTGCATTCTGGAATGGAAGGCAAAAGGAAAGACAACCTTTGGAGTGTAGTTATTGATTTATTAATGAAAAGCACTTCTGATTTATCCTTTTTAGGTTTAGCAAAACATGTTAACAGTTACAAACTTAAAAAAGTCTCAAGAAGGGAATTTGAAGGTTATGGGAGATGTGTGGGAAGTATGGAGGGTTCAACTCTAGCTTTCGTGAGAGCTGCTGGCAGAATGTTTAGAAAAGTGGCCTCCAAATTCTCAGGAAACATAATTTTCATACACTATCCACACGTAGTAAATCTAAATTCAGGGCTATTGCCAAATGACTGAAGAAAGAAATCAGTCAATTGGCTAAAGTCTAATGTTAGAGCCTATGGCTGGTCCTGGCTGACTTCCTGAATTTTCTTTTTTTCTTTTTCTTTTTTTTAAAATGTTTTTTATTTATTTCTAGGAGAGAGAGAGAGACAGCGTGAGCAGGGGAGGGTCAGAGAGAGAGGGAGTCACAGATTGAAACAGGCTCCAGGCTCTGAGCTGGCAGTCAGCACAGAGCCCGACGCGGGGCCCGAACCCACGAACCGGGAGATCATGACCTAAGCGAAAGTCGGACGCTTAACCGACTAAGCCACCCAGGCGCCCCCTGAATTTTCTATATCAAAAGATAAGGAGCACCCAAGAAGTCTCTATAAGATTTATTAAAAAGACTTCGGGGCTTGGGGGAAGGGACCCCTGGATGGCTCCGGTCATGATCTCACGGTTTGTGAGATCCAGATCCGCGTCTGGTTCTGTGCTGACGGCTCAGAGCCTAGAGCCTGCTTCGATTCTGTGTCTCCCTCTCTCTCTGCCCCTCCTCTGCTTGTGCTCTGTTTGTCTGTCTCTCTCTTTCCCTCAATGATAAATGTTTTTAAAAAAAGGACTTTTGGGGACACCTGAGTGTCTTAGTGGATAAGCGTCTGACTCTTATTTTGGCTCAGATCATGATCTCACTGTGAGTTCCAGCCCCACGTTGAGTTCTGTGCTGGCAGTGCAGAGCCTGCTTGGGATTCTCTCTCTCCTGCTTTCTCCGCCCCTCTCCAACTCCTCTCTTTCCCTCTCAAAAAATAAGTAAAGTTTTAAAAAATATTTTAAAATTTTTATTTTATATTTTATATTTTTCTACTATACTTTCTTTATTTATATTTTTCTACTAATAAAGTATAATCAAGCCACACAAGTTAGGGTTAGATTTGGTCGTATATAACAAAACTCCACCAGCACTAATGTCTTTAACACACACGGTTCAGTCTCTCACTGAACTAGGTCCTGAGGTTCACTGTGGGAGACCATTATGGAGGCTCCATATGTAATCGGGACCCTTGATGATTCTCGTATCTGCCATCTTTTTTCCTGGCACCTTAAAAAGGTACAGGTACTTGTAATTCTAAATACTTTTTAAGAAGTTCTTTTGTAAGAGACAGGCACATAAAATTTAACTATAATGATAAATAAAATAACATAAGGACATAGAAATAAAACAGATTTTTTTCTTAAGGAATTTAGGATGAAGCAGAAAAATAATATGTGTGGGAAAAGAGTTTTGTGTGTGTTGTGTGTTTTGTTTGTGTTTTTGTTGTTTGCATTTCTCTCTCTCTATTTCTCACAATTAACCAGACAATAACCCTGGCAATTCTTTCTCCAATGTAGTGTTTCAAGTTTTTCTTGTTTTTTTTTTTCACCCCCCCCACTGATACTGTCCTTTCCCCAAAAATGTCTGAACTACTGCAGGTTTTGAAAGATTCTGAAATGGTGTTTTTTCTCCATTTTTTTCTTTGATATTATTCTCATTTTGGCATTTTGCCTTAATAAATTCAGGAGTTCTTGTCAGCTATAGGATAGATTTAAAACTCCTTAGCTTGGCATCCAAGACCCTTCACAATCTTTTTAGTGTACAAAGACCTCTCGGTCCCCAGCTAAAATTACCCCCTTCATATTTCTTGAGATCCTTGCTTCTGTATCTTTACACACATTCTTTCCCCCTCTCTAGATATTTATGTTAAGAATCTATCCATTCCAAGGGCACCTAGGTGGCTCATTCAGTTACATGTCCAACTTTTAATCTCAGCTCAGGTCTTGATCTTGGGGTCATGAGTTCAAGCCTCATGTTGGGTTCCATGCTGGGCATGGAGCCTACTTTAAAAAAAAAAAAGAATCTATCCATTCCCTATATCACACCTATTAGGATAGTTACTATACAACAAACAAACAAACATACAGTGTTAGAGAGAAACTGGAGAAATTGGAACCTTGTGACATTGTGGGTAGGAATGTAGAATGGTGCATCCACTACGGAAAACAGTCTGGTGAGTCCTGTAAAATTAAAAATAAAGTTACTATATGATCCAGCAATTCTACTTCTGGATATATATATATAGATAGATATAGCTATAGATATAGATATATAGATATATATGTACAAAGGAATTGAAAATATATTTGTATACCCATATTTATAGCAGCATTATTTACAATAGCCAAAAGGTAGAAGCAACTCAAGTGTCTTCTGACAGATAAATGCATATACAAGATATGGCATAAACATACAATGGGATATTATGCACCCTTAAAAAGGAAGGAATTGTGACACATGTGATAACATGAATGAACCTTGAGGACATTGTGCTAAGTGAAATAAGCCAGTCACAAAAGGAACATACCATATGATTCCACTTATATGAGATAAACAGGGTGGTCAAATTCATGAAGATGGAAAGTGGAATGGTGCATCCAGGGGCTGGAGGAGGGGGAGAGTGGAGAGTTATTGTTTAATAGTTGTGGAGTTTCAGTTTTGCAGGATGAAAAGAGTTCTAGAGATGGGTGGTGGTGGTGGCTCACAATAATCGGATGGTACTCAATGGCACTGAACTGAACACACTAAAAAATGGTTAAGACAGTACATATCATGTTATGTACATTGTAACACAATTTAAGAAAAAAAAATCTCATTCCTTTAGAAGAGACCACATGCTACTTGTGCTTTGAAGCTTTCCCCAACCCATCACATGTTGAAATGATTCTTTTCCTCTCTGATCTATGTTAGGAGAACATTTGACCCTGTTTAAAAATGGGAACATATCTGGTTTTCCCCCACCTTCTGAGTCATTCCACTTCTGAGCAGTGAGTTTGAGAGAAGAAACTGGGCATGTTTAAGACTTATCTGATGCCCTCCTACCTTTCTCATCTGCCTATTTATGGAGGCTCCTCTCTGGGGATGAGCCTCTTGGGGTGGGCTTTGTGCCTGCGGGTGCAGCTTATAGTTGTCCACTGGGTCAGTGATTAAGAGGTAAATCAGCCTGACTCTGGGGAATACCAGAAGCATACCTAGCCGCAGATCTATTACCACATTGTTTATCATTTAAAAAGGTGATATTTTCATTTTTTGTCTGCTCCTAGGTCTTATTTTGTAAGTTCATCCAAAGTCTATTGAGAAAGGAGTGTTTTGTACTGAGTGTCTAAAACCTTAATAATATACATCATATATATCTATATATGCATACCTATATATGCATATGTGTATATATATATCTCCATAACTTTCTTTCAGCATATTGCTATTCTCAATTCCCAGTGGCCCCAGGCACCATGGCCTCGCCCAAGGCTGTCATGCCATGATGCATTATAAAAGGATCAGAGACCCCTGTTCTAAAACACAGATGGAAATTGGCAGCCATGAGCCAAATATGACCTGCAGGTATTAGTTTTTGATCAGCTTTTTAAAAATTAGTTACTAACATTTAAAAATTGAGAGATTTCAGACTTCTCTTTAAGAATTAGATCCACCTTGGGCCTCTGTTGGTAGAAGGCAAAAGGCCTCTGAAGCTGACCAGTTGTAGCGCCTTGAGACAAGGCACTCTTTCTGATTTCCCATGGACTTCACCTCTCCATGGGAAATTCAGAAATGATTTCTGGATGCTGACATGAGGATTCGAACTCATATTGGAGATCCTAGACTGTGTAGTTGGTCAAAAAACAGAGAAAGAAAAAGAAAAATTATTTAAGAAAGGATAAGGAAGAAACAAAATTGACATTACTGATTAAGGGTATGATTTTCAAGATAGAAAATCCAAGATAAAATACCAGAATCTATAAAAGAGTTAAGCAAGATTGTTATTATATAATATCGACATATACAAAACACAAAATCAATGTACAAGAACAACTAATTGTTAGAAAGAGGGCTAACTAGCTAGCTATTGTTCTGAATGATAAATCTAAAAAAATGCACAAGAAGTTTATGGAGAAATTTATAAGAAGTTTAAAAAAGACATTTTGAAAGACTGTAATAAGTTAAAAGGAACATGTGTTCATGAAAAGTTAAAACTCAATACTGTAAAAGTGTCATTAATGCCAAAATTAATTATAAACTCAAGGCAATGCTAATTAAAATCCCAGGAAGTTTCAGTTTTGTTTTTATGAAACTCAAAAAATGTATTCTAAAATTTATATTGAAAATAAAGAGCCAGGACTAAGAGAAACAATTTTGTAAAAGAAGAACAAGGAAGCATAAGCTTAATAACTTGATATCAGGAGCTAGTATTAGGTTGAAGCATAAGAAACTTCTGTTTCTTTTCTATTAGTCATAATCCTTAAGATATTGGCAATACCACAGAATTCAACTTATAGTAATTAAGACAGCCTAGTGTTGATAAAATGAAACGAGTAAAAAGATTGATAAAATAATGAAAAAAAGCTAAAGACAAGAAGTAGACACCACAGGTATATGAAAACATGACACTGAACAGGATTAATTTTCAGTGGAGAAAGGATAGATGAAAAATAATAAGAATCCATACTATTGTCTATAATAAAAATGAAAGATTCTTTCCCCAAAATTAAAATACACTGCTGTTTATGAGAGACTTAAATGTGAAAGGGAAACTATAATATTATTATAAGGCAAAGTGGGATAACATGTATTTATGGTCTCAAGGAAGGGAAGAATTTGTTAAAACACAAGCAGGATGAACAATAATGAAAAGGATAGATACAGTTATATTGCAACTAATACTTCTGTGCATCAAAAGACATTATAAAAATATAATAGACTTGACAGACTTATGTAATACATATAAGAATCCCAGGATAAAGATTAGAATATATAAAAAATGTCTAATATCAGAAATAAAAATACAAGCAACTCAATAGAAAAAGAGGCAAAAGATTTCAATAGACAGTAACTGGCCAAGTTGTCCATGAAAATATGAAAAGATACCCAGTCTTCTCAATATTCAAGAAAATCCAGTGTAAGACTAAAACCAAGATGACATATATTTTACATCTATCAGAATAAAAAAGTTTCAAGTTTGACTACAGTGCTCCATCAGGGTGTGGATCATTGGTAACTTGCATTCTCTGAGGTTGGGGAGGAAACTGACACTACGTGGTAAAACTTAAGATGCCCACACCTACCCACCCAGCAGTTCTACTTACTTCTACAAAGCTATCCCCACAAAACTTACAAATGTTCTCATGGAGTCACTTACAGAAATGTTCGTAAGACATTGCTTGTGGCAGCGAATGATTACCATGATGTCTATCATCAGGAAAATGGGTGAGTATACAACGGTCAAAATGAATAAACTAGTCCATTCTTAAAGACATAGGTGATTTTTACAAACATCGTATTGAGTCAAAAAGGCAAAGCAAAGACTACATCCAGTATAACACCATTTAAATCAAGTCTATGCACATTTCAACACCACCACACAGGAGTAAAATGATAAAAAAAAATTTTATTGAAATGCCTTGAAAAGGGGCAGAGAAGAATTATATTCCTTGTCTCAGCAAAGTATAAATTCCCCTTGTTTCTCACTTTCCCAGAGTCTTCCTTCTAACTTTTGTTGCAGCACCGTATAGAACTCCAGCTAGCAGATCCAGTGTTTTTCTCTCCCCATCATCTTCATCTTCCAGATCTCGGTTCTGCAGGAAATAACCTTTATAACATAAATCAATCAAGCCTTGCTTTACTCCATCTTGTTTTTCAGCTGTGCCCATTTTCTGGGTTGGCACAACCAAAGCCCGGTAGCTTCCATTTTTGGTTCCTATTATTTGAATTCATAATCTTTTTTTTAAGTTTATTTATTTTGAGAGAGTGAGTGAGCACATGATTGGGGGAGCAGCAGAGAGAGAGGGAAAGAGAGAGAATCCCAACTAGGCTCTGTACTGTCAGCATGGAGCCCAATGCAGGACTTGAACTCACAAACAAGATCACGACCTGAACTGAAACCAAGAGTCAGATGCTCAATCAACTTTGCCACCCAGGTGCCCCTGAATTCACAGTCTTGTAATTGGTGTGGTTTCTGTTGATAATGAGGCCAGGGAAGTAACCAAGTGCAGCATAGAGAACAAGGACCTCAGAGATGAGAAGGCCCAGGATCTGAGAGGTCAAGGTATTGGACAGATTATTCACATGGGGCTCTAGGCTATGTTCAAATGGTATCAGAAGTTGTGGTGAAGAAGACCCATTTTATGTATATTGAGAGAGAGGAATGGCCAATAAATTGCTAGATGATTCTCATGAGGAGGGAAACTATCTCCATACATAGCACAATGATTATTATTCAAGATGGAGGAGGAGTAATGGTCTCAAAGGAATAAGTTGAAGAAAAAAGAGCTTCCCCCTGAGAGGGCTATAGGAGAGCAGTATCCCCAGGAGAAACTCAACATTCAGTTAAGGAAAGGAGATGGGCAGAGGTAGTGGTTCAGAGGGGAGGTTAACATTTATGAGACATTACTGAAGACAAATTTCCAAAAGACATAGTGGAAAGCTGACTTTTTTATTTTTTAATTTCATTTGATGAGGGACAGATGTGGAACAGATTCAGGGATTTACTGCACAGTGTGGGGATGAGTGATAAGATGAACCCTGGTGAGGTCTGCTGCTTTTTGACTGAGGTAAAGAGGGACAGGAGCATTTTGACTTTCGTTCTGATGGTCTTTGGGAGACAAGTGAGTTCCTGGGACTCAGGATTGTGGTCCAGCGGTGTCTCGTGGGGAAGATGACCTGATAGGCCAGGCATGTTTGTGGCAGAACTGGCCTTCTTCTCAGAGCTTCTCAGAGACATGCAACTTTGAGAACTTGTCCTAAGGAATGAATCA
Source organism: Crocuta crocuta (assembly GCF_008692635.1). Classification (NCBI taxonomy): domain Eukaryota; kingdom Metazoa; phylum Chordata; class Mammalia; order Carnivora; family Hyaenidae; genus Crocuta; species Crocuta crocuta. Next base: position 4,845,169 of record NW_027530857.1, read on the forward strand.
CGGCGGCATACAAATTTATGCCTGAGGATATTCACCACTCTTTTATTCTTAATAACAAAATCTGAAAATATTTGAAATATCCAACAATAAGGAACTGATTTAAAAGATTCTGACATGTCCATGACAGAATTCTGTGTAGACATAAAAAATTTTATATAGAAATGTATTTAATAAGATGAGGAAACAATAAGACATATTTTTAAGTGGAAAATTCTCAGCGGGTGCATAGGTAAATGTAAATGGTTAGTTTTATTCTAATTCTTCATTTGGAAGTTGTGTTTATGGGTGTACATTATAGTCCTAAAAACAAAAATAAAATAAGAGAGGTTTATGGGTAAGTAAATGATGAGTGTATGTCATGATCCAAAAATTATGATTAGTAAATTATGCTCCTGTTTAAAAAAAAAAAAAAGTAATTTATGGATGCTTTGTGGCACCATCAATTAAGTGGGTGAATTTTAATCTCAAATCAGGTCTTGATCTCAGGGTCATGAGTTCAAGCTTCGATTTGGGCTCTATGCTGGGTGTGAAGACCACATTTAAAAAAAAGGCTCTCTCTCTCTCAAAATAAATAAATAAATTTAAAAAGGGGGGACACCTGGGTGGCTGAGTCAGTTTAGCATCTGACTCTTGATATTGGCTCAGGTTGTGATCTCGTGGTCATGAGATCGAGCCACAAATTGGGCTCCGCATTGAGCATGGGGCCTGCTTGGGATTCTCCCTCTCCCTCTTTTTCTGCCCCTCCCTTCCTTGCATGCGCTCTCTCAAGTGTTCTCTCTCTCTCTCTTTCAAAATAAATAAATAAACTTTAAAAAAGTAATTTTCAAAATAACATACACAAGAATCCTAATTTTTGTTTAAAGAATGTGAGCCACATTTGGTTTTGTCCCTCATTTCCTAGGTCTCTGCCTTATTGTTCATTCTCTGTATGTTAGCTCAGTATCACTGTTTTACACATCTTTTACACATCTTAAAACACTGTTACACATCTCCTGTTGTATAACAAATTATCCCAAAACTCACTAGCTTAACACATTACACATGTGTTATTTCAGTTTCTGTGGATCAGGAATTTGGGAGCAGCTTAACTGGCTGGTTCTAGCTCAAGAGTTTCCATCAGGATATTGCCAAAGGTTGCAATTATCCGAAGGCTTGACTGGGGCTTGAAGTCCTACTTCTAAGATGGCTCTCTCATGAGACTCTCAGCAGGAGGCTTCAGTTCTTCACCTTATAAGCCTCTTCACAGCTGGCTTGAGTATGCTCGTGACATGACAGCTACCTTCCCCCAGAGTAACTAATCCAAGACAGAGAGAGCAAGAAGGAAGCCATAAGACTTTTCATGACCTAGTTTCAGAAGCCAGGCACTGTCACTTCTGCCACATTGTATTCATTAAAAGTGAGTCACTTAGTTCACTCAAGGACAGAGAAGCAGCTGCTGGAAGTTGGGAGTTGGGTAGGCAGGCACTGATGTAACAAGGCCTAGGGGTCTGTGGCTAGAGCCATGATGGTTCAGTCACACCTCGCATTATTCAAAACGTCTTGAGAGATTAATCTGTCATTCTAGTCAGATTTGTTTTTGTACCTTTTCAGCATTGCCTCCCAGCTACAGTTCATGTCCTCTTCCCTCACCTTCCCACTAATGTCCAAATGCTCTCACCTAATTTATGTATTACTTTAATTATTTTAATTGCACATCCTCAGTATTTACTAGCATCCACATGTCCACAAGTCAACCCTCCATCTGCTCTACTCATTCTTTTAAAGTATTTCTCACAGGTGGTCATTCAGGACCTGCTTCCATACTTCTACTGAAAGGGGCTCACTACCTTACTACCTTACTTTCAAAGCTCTTGGTCAACAATGATTCTTTATTTTAGAAACCTGTCCTATCAAAGACAGCAAATTTATGAGATATAGTAATAACACTGTGGTAGCCTGTGTTAGTCACCTTGAGCCATCATAATAAAATGTTGCAGAATATGGTGGTTATAACAACGGAAATGTATTTTCTCACAGTTCTGGAGGCTGAAAGCCCAAGATCAAGGTCCAGTAGGGTTCAGTTTCTGATGTGAATTCTCTTGCTGGGTTGCAGATGACCACCTTCTCTGTGTGGCCACCTCACATTCAGAGAGAGCAAGAGAGTAAGCAAGCTCTCCAGTATCTTCTTTTATAAGGACACTAACCTCATCATAAGGCTCCCACCCTCATGAATTTATAAATACAATTACCTGTCAAAGGTCCTTCCCCAAATATTATCACATTAGGGGTTAGGGTCATAGCAAATGAATTTTAGGGGGATGCAGTTCAGTCAATAACAACCGAGAGCATGACTCAGAACTGCTTTTGGTATCTGAGATCAGATGAGAGATTTTTGCTCTTTGTCTTTTAGGGAGCTCATTCCTGCTGCCTTGATAAGTACTTGGGCTAGCAATGATCATGAAGTAATGGGGTTTTTTCTCCTATCTTTGCAACCCTGGCCCTGAGTTTGGGGTGATGGTATATCCTGGGTTGTTTTTCTCTTCTCCATGAGACAGAGAACGTAGGAAAAGTTCTCATTCTTGGATGCTGGCCTTGATTCTGCAGCATATGAATAATGAGTCAGTACTATTTACCTAGGAGGTTTATAATGATTATTTCATGTTTTAAATTCAACCCTGATTTTTCTGCAAATGCAGCATTCAGAGGAAAAGAAAGAACTCAGCTGTCTGTACAAACATATGGAAATCAATGATAAATGGACAGAGACTGTGCAGTATATTTATTAACCAAGCTCATATAAATCATAATTTTTCAACCACTTATTAAACTAATAGGATTGTTTTGGGAACATCAAAGAATTCTTTATTAGGTAAATAATCATGTTTATCCACTCAGTTATGAGGAAAAGCAAATCATTCACACTGCATTTACTCTGCCTCATCAGATTTCATTTCTCTTAAATGTCAGCCGTTGATAATTTTTACCAAACAACCTGGTTAAAAAAAAAAACAAACAAAAAAAACAGTCCAAATTTTTATCAGGCTTCAACCATGTCTCTGGTCCTAGAGGATTCCATTTCTTTCTTCCCCTCCTGGGTACATGCTCCATAAGGCTCAAAATGGCTCTTCCATACTGAACTCAAATTTAGGTACTTGACTACTATGGCCAACTGTCTCTTTTTTCTTTCATCATTCATTTTATGCTAGTATTTTTATTATATGACCACCCAGGCACATCTCAGTGGCCTGCTATGTTGATTAAACCTGAACTAGATGCCCTCCACACCTGAAACAGTTCCCTCTGTTTTCACTCTTCTTCTCCATCACACAACTAGCTGATGTAGGCTCAGACAGAGAGCACTGATGTTTTCCAGTGTTAATAGGAAGAAAACACAATTAGGAAGTTAAGTCAGCTACCTGACAAGGAATACATACTTCATGTTTGTCATTTTGATTTGTAATATTAGTGCTGTCCTGAAAAAATATCTTTATAAATCAGAATTTTATAAATAAAATTGTATTTTCTCCATATTTAGCATGTACCAGGGGAATTAGAAATTCCATTTATTTAGGAAATAGTTATTGATCACTCTGATGCCAGTAATTAGGCATAGTGGGAAATATGAAGATTTATTGATTTATTCAATACACATTTACTGTGTTTCAGCTATGTGCCAGACACTGTTTGAGACACTGGGGATACAGAGGTGAACAAGAAACAAGACTTCTAATCTCAGGCAGCTGCTACTCCAGTGGGAAAAGACAGATGATAAACAAGAAAGAAAGTAAATAAAAATGGTCATCAAGTAGCAGCAAGTGTTATAAAGAAAATTCAACAGAATAATATAAAGATGACTGTAGCAGTGAGGGAAGCACTCACATTTAGATGGAATACTCAATGAAGGCACCTGGGAAGTGACATTTGATCTAATACAAATGATGCGTAGAGTAGGGCACATTCCTTTTCCTAAGAGTTTATAGGCAAGAAAGATGCTAACACGCATTCAATTTAGTGCAAAACCCCAAGCAGGTGTCTATAAACTTTATGTTAGAAATGGCATAACATCACACAACTCAAAGAATAAAATCAGCCCACACTGATATAAATTAATTATTGGACAAACAAGTGTGAAAGAGTAGGTAAACATTTCTACAGAAAAATCTTTAAATAATATATATAGATACTCCTTTCTCCAGAAGGGAAAGCATAATTCCTCTCCTTTTGAGTCTGATATGGACTTAGAGACCTGCTTCCAAAGAGAAAAAGAGAAGTGGAAAGGGAAAATCAAACTTTACAGTAGAGAAACCGGACAAACACCACCTTATTGAAATTATCAAGGTTAACATCACCAGGGATGAGTTATGTTGATATCATTGACCCTCTGATATGATGTGACAAGAAGGGAATTTCACTTCTGTGTTATCCATCCTCTACACTCATAATCCCAGTTTAATCATAAGAAAACATAGGAAAACCCAAATTGAGAGCCATTCTACCATCACTCTTCAAAACTGTCAAGGTCATAAAAAGCAGTGAAATGTCTGTGTCATTAAGATGGTGATATAGGTCATTTTTGACTTCAGTCCTCATCACAAAAAGACCAGTTAGCAACTATCCATAGGTAAGACACCACTGTGAAAATCCTAGAACCTGATAATAAGGTTGAAGCACTCCCTGGTCCACAGAGACCAAGGAGAATCACATTAGAAGGGTAAGAGGATGAGGTTCACTCTGGAGGCATCACCTCTCCTCTAGGCCAGCATAGATGCCACACTGAGAGAAGTCTCCTGAGCCTATGGTTTCTCCAGTGAGGAAAAGAAGACCCAAGGTGGACATCCAGCTGCCTCGGTGTTGAAATATTCTTTCCAGGAGGCCCATTCAGATCTCTTCTCACAGAGACCGCTGGGGGATTCTGGTGGGATGGACCACTGGGGATCACTGTAGAGGGGGGTGGGGTTTATGGCAACCAGCACTCAAATCTTTGTGGACCAAGTGCCTGTTTCCAGTAGTGCCAGAGGAGAAATCTTAGCGAGCCACTCTGCGCATTTGCAGAACTAAGCCAGTGTGGTCCTGTCTGGCCAGGGAGCTCAGCTGGCAGTTCTCCCTGACTTAAGTTTCTAGCCAGTGGGTCATGACAGCCATGGAACTTATTCTAGGCTCCACTCAGGTTGAGGAGCAAGTTCAAAGCCTCACACAACTGCTGAACATACGTCCAGTCCCATCCCAGAGAACCTAGCAACTGTGGAGCTTATCCTCCAACCTGCTTGGTCAGGGATTCAAGCCAGGAGCCATGCCAAACTGCGGAGCATAGTCTCTAGCCCTGATTAATCAGGGAGCCTGAACAGTGACTCTGGGCTGCTTGAAGCCCAATCTATGATACCACCAATTCATGGAGCCCAGCCTCCAGCCCTGCCCAGCAGAGGATCACAGACAGTGACCCTATCTAACCAGAGAGACAGTGACCCTATCTAACCACTTAAATGCAAGGTAGAGCTGGAGGCCTTGCCCAACCAGAGAGCCTGGCCAGCAATATCATCCAACACCAAATACAACCATGGTCTACCTGATTATGAAACATAGCCTTTGATTGTGCCCAGCTTTGGTACTCAGCCTGTGGCTCCACCTGCTTGTGGAGAACAGCCTGAGGTCCCATTCAATTGCAAAGCCCTGTCTGCATCCCTGCCTGAACATGGAATCCAGCCAGAAGCACCATCTGGTTGGGGAGCACAGCCTGAGGTGCCACCCAACGAAGAGTGGTTGCAGAACCCAACTAGTGGTCCCACCTGACCACAGAGCACAGTCAGTAGCATCCCTCCACATCCCCCACCATATCAGAAAATAGGCAATGGCATAGCCATACTAGAGACACTGATAGCAAGCCCCACCTGACCATGGATACTACCAGCTGATCTGTCTAGTACTCCAAACTGAGCTCATTGGTGAAGATCTTTCCCTTTTGGAATGAATCTGTAAAGTCTGGAAGAGATCACTTACTCAAGTGCACAGATACCAATGAAAAGATACAAGGATCATGAAGAATAAGGTAAACATGCACTACCAAAGGGAACTAATAAAACTAATAATTGACCATAAAGAAATGGAGATCTGTGAATTGTCTGACAAATAATTCAAAACAATCTTTTTAATGAAGTTTAGTGAACTATAAGACATGCAAATAGACCACTAGACTAAATTAGGAAAACTTTGCAGTACAAAATAAATTCAAAAAGAAATAGAGGGGTGCCTGGCTGGCTCAGTTGGTTAAGCATCTGACTATTGATTTTGACTCAGGTCATGATCTCATGGTTCATGAGATTGAGCCCCACACTAGGCTCTGTGTACTCTCTCTCTCTCTCAAAATAAATAAACTTAAAAAAAGGAAATAGAAACCATAAAAAATCCAAACAAAAATCCTAGAACTGAATAATTCAAAAGAGTATCATCAGCTGATTTAACCCAGCATCCAATAGCAGTTGAATACACATTCTTCTTAAGCACACATGGAACTTTCTATGCTAGATCATATGTCAAGCCATGAACAAGTCACAACAAAGTCAAGAAGATAGAATTATATCAAGTATCTTTTCCAACCACAATGGTATAAAACCAATAATATTATGAAGAAAGCTAGAAATTTCACAACCATATGGCAATTATCACACTTCTAAACAACCAATGAGTCAAAAAAGAAATGAAAATCAAAATAAAAAATGTTTTGAGACAAAAGAAAATGGAAGCACAACCGACCAAAATATATAGGATGCAGCAAAAGCAGTTCTAAGAAGGATGTTCATAGCTATAAATGTATACATTTAACGTATACATCAAGAAAAAAGAAAGCTCTCAAACAAACAACCTAATGTTATGCCTCAAGGATATAGAAAAATTACAAACTAGGCCCAAAGTTACCAGAAAAGCAAAATAATAAAAATCAGAGCAAAAATAATAAAAATAGGGGCGCCTGGGTGGCTTAGACGGTTAGGTGTCTGACTTTCGCTCAGGTCATGATCTCGCGGTTCGTGGGTTTGAGCCCCGCGTTGAGCTCTGTGCTGACTGCCAGCTCAGAGCCTGGAGCCTGTTTCAGTCTGTGACTCCCTCTCTCTCTGACCCTCCCCTGCGAACGCTGTCTCTCTCTCTCCTAGAAATAAATAAAAACATTAAAAAATAATAATAAAAATAGTAGGAAAACAATAGAAAAGAAACAAAGCTAATAATTGGTTCTTTGAAAAGATAAGCAAAACTGACAGACCTTTACCTAGACTTTTTAAAGAGAAAAAAGTCAAATAAATCAAATTATAAACATATGAGGAAACATTACAAGTGATACCATAGAAATCCAAAGGATCATGAGAGACTCCTATGAAAATTATGCTAACAAATTGAACAGCCTGGAAGAAATGGATAAATTCCTAGAAACATACAACCTACCAGGACTGAATCATGAAGAAATAGAAAATCTGAAAAGACCAATAAGGAGTAAGGTGGTTGAATCAGTAATAAAAGCATCTCCCAACAAAGAAAATTTCAAGACTTAATGGTTTCACTGGTGAATCCTACCAAAAATTTAAAGATGAATTAATGCTAATACTTTCCGAATTCTTCCAAAAAATTAAAGCAGTGGGATACTCCCAATCTCATTTTACAAAGCCATAATTACCCTGAAACTAAAGTAAGCTAACAACACTATAAGAAAAGAAAACTATAGGTCAATATTCTTGATAACTACAGATGTAAAAATTCCCAACAAACTGGTAGCAAACCAAACTGAACAGCACATTAAAAGTATCACACACCAAGATCAAGTGGAATTCATCACACAAATGCAAGGATGGCTCAACATATGCAAATCAATAAATGCTATGTACCACACTAATAGAATAAAAGATAAAAATTGTATGATCATCTCATTGATGCCAAAATAGCACTTGACAAAATTCAACATTCTTTCATGATAAATGCTCAACAAACTGGGTATAGAAGGAACATAATAAAGGTCATATTTGACAAGCTCACAGCTAACAGCATACTCAATGGTGAAAGGTTCCAAGCTTCCTCTATGATCAGTAACAAGACAAGGGCACACACTCTCACCACTCCTATTCAACATAGACTGAAAATCTTAGCCAGAGCAATCAGGCAAGAAAAAGAAATAAAAGGCATCCAAATAGGAAATGAAGAAATTGTTTGCAAATGGCATGGTAATATATATAGAAAACCCTGTAGTGTAAGTAACCAACAATAAGTTGTTTTGATTATAATGTAAGGGCCTGACATTAATCTGTTAATTACCAAAACATTCATTTCAAAGATATTCTTTTCAAATAAATATATTATCAGTTACCCAATTGGATAAATAGACAGGCTGCCCCACCCATGAAGTCCCCCTTTTAGAAAGCCCTGAGTTGGGGCACCAGAGCAGCTCAGTCGGTTGAGCATCCGGCTTCAGCTCAGGTCATGATCTCATGGTTCATGGGTTCGAGTCCCACATCAGGCTCTGTGCTGACTGCCAGTTCAGAGCCTGGAGCCTGTTTCAGATACTGTATCTCCCTGTCTCTCTGACCCTACCCTGTTCATTCTCTCTCTCTCTCTCTCTCTCAGAAAAAAAAAAAAAAGCCCTGAATTAACCTAGATAACTGACCTGTTCAGTGACGCTGCATTTCCCTTCCCACATTTCAATTCCTGCTTTTATGTTTTAAATTTGCCAATAAAGAGGCAATCCATGAAGTTCTAGGCACCTCACCCTAGACATAATAGAGGCAGAACCCCAAGTCCACATTTTTTCTCTCTCCCCTCCCTCCTTTTCTCCCTCTCTTCCTCCTTACAGTCTCACTGTGTGGCCCTGTGTATACTGTGTACTCTCAAGAACTTGTGAGTAGTAAACTTTGTTTTTCCAAAGTTCCCTGATGGTTTTTGTTGAGTTGTTTCTTGCAATCATAAGAACCACAAGGGCTAGTCCAGCCACAACACTGGCTCCAGTGTGATAAATGTCTGCCAAGGCTTGCCGCAGGTAGTGTGGGCCCAGTTCGGTGCCCAAGCATTCCTAGTTGATAGCATCAGTATCAGTAAGCTGAGATTGACACAAAACTGCCCCCCCACCCCAAAAAATCCTGTTAAAACTTATAAACAAATGCAGTAAAGTTCAGGATACAAAGTCAACACATACAAATGTGTTGCATTTCTATACACTGACAGTGAGAGAGAAATAAAGCAGTCCCACTCATTGCAACACCAAAAAGAATAAAATACCTAGGAATAAATTTAACCAAGGAAGTGAAAGACATACATACTGAAAACTATAATACATTCATTAAAAAAGTTGAAGAAGACACATATAAATGGAACAATATCCCATGTTTATGGATGAGAAGCATTAATATTGTTAAAATATCCATACTACCTAAAGCTATCTATGGATTCAATGCAATCCCTATGAAAATTCAAATGACATTTTTTATAGAAATAGAAAACCAATCCTACAATTTGTTTAGAACACAAAGGACCCTGAATAGCCAATGCAATCTTGTAAAAGAGGAACAAAGCTAGAGGATCACACTTTCTGATCTTAAACTGTGCTATAAATCTATAATAATCAAAGCAGGATAGGATGGGCATAAAAAAAGACACATAGATCAATGGAACAGATTTCAAAGTCCAGAAATAACCCCCTGCTTACATGATCAACTAGTATTTAACCAGGGAGCCAAGAATATTCAATGGGCAAAGAAGAGTTTCTTTGATAAATCATGTTGGGGAAGCTGTATATTCACGCACCAAAGAATGAATTTGGACCCCTATCTTAAAGCACTCTTCTATGTTCTCATATCACAAAATAAAAAAAAAACATGGAGATGGCAAAACCGCTCTTTAATGCCATAGTCTAGAGGTGATACATATCACCTCCTTTTATATTCAGTTGTGAAGGGCTGGGATAGGAAAGGATAGGAAAGGAGCATACCCAGCAAGCAGTAGAGAACATACCTATTGGTGAGTCCCAGCAGTCTGTCATAGTTTTCAGTTTTCATTTGTTCCTTAAACTGGTTGTGGAGTTTTTGCATATATGGGGTCTCTTCAACTATAAGCTCCTTTGAGAGCAAGGATTGGCTTTTTAAAATCTACTATGGGAACTTACATAGTAGCCATTCTCCAAGATGACTCCCAATGTTTTTTATTTCCTGTAGGCATATTCTCATGTGATCCTTTTCCATTTTGAATAGGCCAGGCCTGTATGACCAATAGGATATTCAGGAAAGAATAGTGGAAAAATCACTGTGGGTTCCACCTTGTTCTCTATGTTGGATCACAGGCAGGGAGAAGCCAGGAGCCATGTTGCAAGGATACATAAGCAACCCTAGGAAGAGATCCATCTGGTAAGAAATTGAGATACCCCACTATCAGCCAGCACTAACTTGCTAAGTATGTCAATAGGCCACCTTGAAATGGGTCTTCCTTCAATCCTCATTTAAGATTCTGACGCCTGTGCTTTAGAGTTGTCAAAACTTTTTCCTACAAGATTCACATCCATTCACCCATTCATCAAATACCTTTTATTTGTTTCTCAAAAGATATTGCTGCATAATTACCTGAAGACTTCACCCAAGAAAGAGATGGTAAATTGGGTTCTTCCCACAGCTTCCATTGGTTGGTCGTGACTGCTAATGTTGCTTCCAAGCCTCTGAGGTCATGTCCAAGAATAAAGGGTACAAGCCTTTATTCATCAGTAATACTTGCCAGGGAAATGGAAGCAGTGATAGGGAGTTTGTAAACTATGTATTTGCCATCTGTGGTCTAGGTATTCTGACTCTTGTTTTTCAAGTCTACATCATCAGTTAGGAGCCCATAGACCCATAAGTACCACTTGGCTTACACAAGGGCCCCAGTGCTTCTGGCCTGATAAATGGCATAAGCAGAAAGCAGAAGCCAGATGCTTTTTGGTCATACGTCAGTCATTTAGATCTGGTTTAACTTACTGTTTATTTATTTATTGTCTAACATGTGTCTTATACTATGTTGTGATACAAATTGGTTGCTGAGAATCATGTGGTCTGTGGATTTTACAAAAGATCCCACATCTCAGCTCTAACTTCATATTCTTGTGATTAGATGTTCCTAGCATCAGAATCAATGGCAAAAACAGTTGTTTTAGGGGCTCCTGGGTGGCTCAGTCGGTTAAGCGTCCCACTTAGGCTCAGGTCATGATCTCATGGTTCATGGGTTCGAGCTCCGCGTTGGGCTCTGTGCTGACAGCTCAGAGCCTGGAGCCTGCTTCGGATTTTGTGTGTCTCTCTCTGACCCTCCCCTGCTCACACTGTCTCTCTCTCTCTCTCTCTCTGAGAAATAAATAAAACATTAAAAAAATTTTTTTTTAAGTTGTTTTAAGTAACTACTGGAATTTGAAAGAAGCACGGGAAACATTCTATCCTATCAGGGCTCATTTATATTCTAAGCAGAGTCTGGGGGCCATGTCCGCTAAATGCATAAATTTTCAGGTACTTGCAAAATGCCAGGGTCATAAATCTTTTTTAAAAAAAAAGCTTATTTATTTTCCTTGAAAAGAGGTTTTTTTGTCATGGAAAATAGAGAAAAACTCAAAGAAGAAGAAGAAAAAAAAAACCCAGTATCATCCCCATGATCCCATCTGTCAGAGCCAACCAATGTTTTACTGTTGTACAAATTAGAAAACATATATAATCGGGGTAATGTCATATATATAATGTTGTTATGATTTCTTTAGTTACCTGCATAGCAAAAGTAGTTCCTGCATTATTACTAACCCTTTGCAAGCATCACTTAAATTGTCTTCTATTTTGTTATATTCCTTTATCAGAATGCACTGATCTACTTTCCTAAAATTAAGTTACGTTCATGGAGGAAAGGAAGGTGCTAAATTGTTATAAATCTTCAAATAAGCAAAGACAGTAGTATTTCAGAGTGAGATTATTCATTGACTCCTGGAGTCTTAAACCTGCAAGGCTACCTTAAGTGAATGGGATATAATACTTTTCTTTTGTAGAGGGCATGGAGAACCCGCTTTCTGACCTGTGTGTATTATCCGCCCCTCCAATAGTAGAACTACATTTATAGCCCCTGCTTCTAGCAATTATACAAACATCAAAAGGAGAAAGTACATTTCATTGGTTAGGTGAAGGTTCCCCCCACTTTCTGAGAGTAGAATGTTCCTATGAAACCTTTTAAAAGCTGAAATGGAATAAAGCAAAAAGCATCTCCCACTTTTTGAAAGTTGTGGTAAGCCACTTTGCTTTTTTATGAAAGATCTATTTAGTATGGTAACAGTTTTCTTCATAAAAGTGGAAATTCTTTACAGATTTCTTTTTTTTAATGTTTACTTATTTATTTTGAGATAGGGAGGGACAGAGAGAGAGAGGGAATGAGAGAGAGAGGGGGAGAGAGAGAGAGAGAGAGAGAGAAACCCAAACAGGCTCTGTGCTCTTGGTGCTGAGGGCTCCAGCTCACAAACCATGAGAGCATGACCTGAGCCAAAATCAAGAGTTGGATACTTAACTAACTGAATTACCCAGGCGCCTCAGATTTCTTTTGTATTAATTAAGTTTTTATTTAAATTCCAGTTAGTTAACATATGGTGTGATATTGGTTTCAGTATACAGTTTAGTGATTCATCACTTACATACATCACTGGGTGCTCATCACCACAAGGGCCCTTCTTAATGCCCATCACCTATTTCCCCCATTCTTCCCACCCACCTCCCTTCTAGTAACCATCAGTTTGTTCTCTGTTGTTAGAGCCTCCTTCTTGGTTTTCCTCTCCCCCACCCTACCATGTTCATTTGCTCTTTAAAGTTTATTATTTTACTTATTTTTAAGTGGGGGTAGAGAGAAAGGAAGACAGATAATCTTAAGCAAGATCTGCACTGTCAGCACAGAGCCTGATGAGGGGCCCTGTCTCACAAACTGTTATATCATGACCTGAGCCAAGATCGAGAGTTGGCCACTTAACTGACTGAGCCACCCAGGCGCCCTTCATCTGTTTCTTAACTTCCACATATGAGTGAAATCATGTTGTAATTGTCTTTCTCTGACCAACATATTTTGCTTAGCCTCATACTCTCTACCTCTACCCATGTCATTGCAAATAACAAGATTTCATTCTTTTAGTGAAAACAGGTGGTAATGTAGGTCCTTCATATAAACAAAGTGGCATTGGGGCACGTGGATGGCTCAGTAGGTTAAGCATCTGACTTAGGTTCAGGTCATGACCTTGTGGTTTGTGAGTTTGAGCCCCTAGTTGGGCTCTGTGCTGACAGCACAGAGCCTGGAGCCTGCTTTGAATTATGTCTCCCTCTCCCTCTGCCCCTCCCCTGCTCACACTCTGTCTCTGTCTCTCTCTCTCTCTCAAAAACAAATAAACATTAACAAGTTAGAAAACAAGACAAAGCAAAGTGACATAACTTAAACTTTCAGAAAGCAAGTGACACCTGTATTCAACTTGCTGACTGAACTGTGAACTAATTGCTAATACAGTTGTAGCTGGATCAGAAAGCAAAAAGGTAGGATCTTCTCAGCCCTCTTGTTCACAGGAATGTGGGCTTTCAGTTAAGAGTTTAAGTCTCCATGTGTGCTAAGAAGAGCAATACCTGGAAGTGCTTTCTAGAAACATGGAATGAGCTATTCTTTTGCTTGACTGTGTGGCTTAATTAAGCAAGTTCACCTCCCTGGACCTCAGCTTTCTCAGTTTTCAGTGAGGCAACTGTATTATTTGATATTTTCATACTCTAACATTTTAACTTCTAGGTCTGATCCTTTCTGTCAATCTCCAACTCAATGGATGTTTTGAGTCTTATGAGTGGGAGTTAGCATGAAGACTTCACAGAATCCACTAATGGAAGGAGAATCTCAACCAACCACTCAGCCACAGAGATGAGCGAGTTAGATAAGTATATGTGGAGTTCTAAGCCTATTGGTCTGGGCAAAATATTTCTATCACCACCACAGAGCACATCTCACCTGCCTATATTAGGGTGGTAGATCAATTGCTTGAGGTTAACTCAACTTCAAGGCATGACTAGCAAGCGAATTGTAATGTTGTCTGTGGGAAAGACTTGATTATAACAAAGCTTTGTTCTGTCCTCTGCATTGTTCAATTCTCCTTGATGCTTTTAGCTTCAATGGGAATTGATTCTGATGTTGTAGTTCCTCATGTGTTTCATTGAAACATATTCTACTAGACAGTCCTTTGTAAAAACAGAGCAGAGTATTTGCATGTCTGGGGGCTTCTGAATTCTCTGTGCTATATGTAGTAATAACACAGGACCACCCTCACCTAGCCAGCTTTCTTTCCTACCTCATGTGTCCCCTACACTTCGACTGGAAGCAGCTATCTCTAGAGAGAAGGAGAAGGGGTACTAACTGATGTTAATGACATTTGCAATAAAGTTACTTGAGATTTTGATGATGAAAAGCACAATCTTTCTTGCCATCCTTATTGGTATTTGGTTGTGTATTGCTGTTGAGGTTCCTGTTACATGCCTATTAAAAATGATCAAGTAGGCGTGGCAGGGATGGAGCAGAGTGAAGGTAGCCCTGTAGCTAAAAGCCTACACATTCACTCTTTATATAAATCCTAGAAACATCAAGGAAGTGGTACTGGAAGAAAGATTGGGCATTTCTATGAAGGGAATACTCTCCGTTGTTGAATTCTTTTTATTTATTTAATAAATGGTTATGGAGCCTGGTAACGTCTGAAGCTCTAAGGATTCTGCAGTGAACAGAAAAGCCTCTGCTCTCAGAAGGGAAATGCTCTTTGTGTTATGTTCTTAATCTTTTAATTTTTTTAAGTTTATGTATTTATTTTGTATGTGTGAGACAGAGGGGGAGAATTAATGGGGGAAGAGAAGAAGAAGAGGGGACAGAAGATCTGAAATGGGCTTTGTACCAACAGCAGAGATTCTGATGCAGGGCTCAAATTCATGAACCATGAGATCATGACCTGAGCTGAAGTCGGACACTTTGCTGACTGAGCCACCCAGGTGCCCCCTGATGTCATGTTCTTAATGGAACGTGAAGGTAGAGGTGGTGCAGAGGTCTTTGAATAGGCTTACCCTCCCAACTTGCTCCGTTTTACAATTGCTCAGACCAAAATCTTCAGAATCAGCTTGGATCCACTCACTGCCTTTTCTCTCATGTTCTAACTCCAAACTGTCAGAAAATTCTGTTGACTCTTCTTTGCAGTCTAACCAGAATCTGACCATCTGACTAGGCTGAAACCACTACTATTGTAATAATGAATATATCATCTCCTACTATGTCTCCCTGCTCACTCACTCCAGCATACTAGCCCAATTTAAGGTTTTCATACTGCCTCTTTCTTCTCCCTGGAATGCCTCTGCACCAGACACACTTAGCTAGTTTTTTCACTTCCTTTAAATCATTGCTCAGAACTGACCTTCTCAATGACACTGGTCTGAACTACTCTATTGCATGCTGTGAATGGAATCCCTAGCAAATGCTCTTTATTTCTCTTGGCCTGCTCTTCTTTTTCTTTAGTGCATACGTTTTTTGCTTTCTAACATAATAAACTTAAATGATTTACCGTATATATTTTTTTATTATCTGCTTTCTCTTACCCATCTAAGATCCAGCAGGGTATTGATCTTTGTCCACTTTGGTCACTGATGTTTCTCGAGTAGTTGGACCAGTGCTTGGCAACAAAGAGTTATTTCCTCCATCCCAAGGTCCATAAACATCTTAAAATTGATTGCAAAATGTACACATATGATTTTCCACAAACCAGTATCATAGCTTTTATTAGATGAATCAAAAAGAATTGTGATCAAAACCAGTTCTAAAACCACTCTGTTAGGCTTACCTATAATGTGGTTGACTTGGGGATTTCTTGGAAATAATTTAATTAGGAAAAAAAAACACTTGAAATTGTAATAATGTGTTTTATTGAATGGTTTCTTGACTCACATACTGGCACGCCCAAAACTCTTCCTTGTGAAAACCAGTTCTAGAGGAAGATGAGAGAGAAAGAGGGAGAGAGAGAGTGTGTGCACACGCAAGAAATACTGGGAGTGTCTTTTTTAGCAAAAAATCTACAGCGTGAATGATAATGATGCTGGTAACTAATGCTGGTATGTTAATAATAATGCTAATACTCATAATTATTGTACGTGGAACTTTTCATTTGAAAGTCTCCAGTGCTTTATAAACATTAATTAGTGACATTTCACAACACTCTGGTGAGACAAGTAAGGATTATTATACCTATTTTTTATGCCTTTACATAAAAGAGTTTCTAAAGGTCGTATACCAAGATAAGAATAGAAACTAAAGTGATACTTGGAAATCCCCCTCCCCCAATTCCTATTCATCTACTGGTGCCTGTGGGGTTTGGGTCCCTTTCTTTTATAATTGACTCAGGACCTTGGATGTGGTGATAATGGAATGTTGAAGATAATCACAGAGAAATACAATGTTCTATGGTGGCCTCAGGGGGTTTGCTGGAACTCAGTGATGGGTCTATTGTTTTGTTTTTATTTTTAAAAGAACTTTTCAAAGCAGGTAATATTCCCTTTGCTACTCTTCCCATCACTTTCGTGGGTTTGACCTGCGGTTTACTATTTGGCTCTGTTCTGTTTATTTCCTCTCCAGCGTCACTTGGATCATGTGTTTTCCAGTCCCAGCTGTCAAGGCCACTAAATAACTGTGTGAACCCAGGCAAGTCCCAGAGCCTCTTGAACCTGTTTATTCATCCATCAATGAGCACACTGGCTTTAGCATCTCTACATTTCCTTTAACAATAAAAGACCATGGTTTGATAGGGGGAACTCCTATGAAAGGATTTCTTCAGATCGGTGTTCACCTTGGAGGTGTATTAAGGCAAAAAACTAGTGCAGGGATGCATCTTCCATCCAGAAGAGAAGGCTCTTAATGTCTTGTTATTAAAAATTGTGTGAGGGGCAGCTGGGTGGCTCAGTTGGTTGAGAGTCCAACCCATGATTGATTTCCACTCAGCTCATCATCTCATGGTTCATGGGTTTGAGCCCCTGCATCAGACTCTGTGCTGTTAATGCAGAACCTGCTTGGGACTCTCCATCGTCTCTCTCTGCCCCTCCCCTGATCTCTCCCTTTCTCTCTCAAAATAAATAAATTAGCATTAAAAACATTTTTTTAATTGAAATAGATTTTGTGTCCATTTCATTCACTTCTAAGACACTCTCAATGTTGATCGCCAGCTTGGATTTTCTCACGGACTGGTTAAAGGCCAGTGTGGTCCCTTGTTCCTCTTTTCTGGGCTTTGAGAAAAGAGTACCTTTTCTTTTCTTTTCTTTTCTTTTTTTAAAGTAGTTTATTGTCAAGTTGGTTTCCATATAACACCCAGTGCTCATCCTCACAAGTGCCCTCCTCCATGCCCATCACCCCCCTTCTCTTCCTCCCCCCCCATCAACCCTCAGTTTGTTCTCGGCATTCAAGAGTACCTTTTCTTAGGAAAGGCTCTCTTTCTTATTCTTCACCCATTTCGGTTTTGCTTCCTTAGGAACCTCCCTGTTCCTCCCAGGGAGTGTCAATTCACATCTTAATCACTTTGTGTGTAATCTCATTAGCGATAATCCCATTTGCCAGTGTTGGTATCTCTCTTTGGTACTGAGGCAAGGATTTCTATCATTTGTTTTGGAAACCCAATGCAGCTAGAGTTATAAATTCTAGCTGAATTCTTCCTCTGACTTTTGATATTGGTATTGAAATATATGAGGTGATTCTTTTACTCTATTATAGTAAGTTTCTATCTGTATTAGCAATAGACAGAAAGGGCATAATTTAAAAAAATATGTTGGTTTTTTTTTTCACTTTAAATGAAGGAAATAGTTTGTTCACTTACAAAACAGCCTAAGACAACTTTGATAAATGAATCTAGTAATTATGTCCTCTTCTGATTACTCTGTTTTTCTTTGTGGGAATAGAAGTTATTAAAATAAACGAACAAAAGAACAAACATAAAACACACACACACACACACGCACACACGCACACACACAAACACAAAAGACCTCCTTCCCTTTTTTCACTTTGGGCACTTTCCTTATAGGGATTCTCATCAGGCAGTCCTGAGAGAGCAAAATTCCTGATAACTCAAGCAACCATATTTGGTGTTTGAGGGCTTGTTTCTAGGAGGCCCAGGATGGAGTGTGTTTGTGAAGGGGAGCGATGTGAGCCAGAATCTGTTTTTACAGGCCATGCCAATCCATATGGCTCCCAGCTCTTCATAACATACATACGGAAACCCCATCTCGCTCTGTTGGTCCCCTTCCGGTCCCCTTCCCCGATAGGATAGGCAACAAATTCAAATCCTCATCTTCTTAAAGTGGGGCAGGGTGGGGGGAGCAGCAGTCATTCTCATTTGATGATTTGAAAAAAGAAAAGATGTCGGCACCACTCACTGACTGGCTAATGAATAATCAGATTTCACAGCGTGAGTGCTGGGGTGGTAATTTGGTTGCACGCCATGCTCCAAACCCATGCAATAGTGCTTCATTAATGTGAAGACCTGTATAATCAAACAATTAGCAGTCTCTCTGCAACAAAAGCAGCTTTTCATCAGCATATATACTTCATCGAAAGATGAGTCCCAAATCGGTGGATCTGACAGCAACTAGTCTTCCACTAACTCAGCAACAGTAACATGGAAGGAGATGTGGGTGTTTTTCACCCATACTTTTAGCAAAGGATCCTACAGCAACCTGTGTTTCACTGTCACTACATGGTAGCAAACATTTGCAGGAAGTATGAGATTAGGAAGATATCTTCTATTTTTATTTATATAATCTCCTATTTCATGGCTTCTGTGGTTTTCTTCACTTTATATTTATTAAGGTTAAGAACCTTGGGAAGATACTTTGAATTATCAAGGTGGAAAAGGAAAACTGTGATCCTTCTTTTATTGTGCTTATTTACATCAGTGATTGGTGTCATCTTCATTCTGATATAGCTGATTAGCCTCTTTGGAGACTTTCCGTAACCATGGAGAAAGGATGCTGTTTTATGGGGGGGCTCTCTCATTTGCGTTGTTGACTAATTCACATCAATGGATACCCAACAGGGCTGTTCATAGAACCAGGAGGCAGAGACCTTGGGTTCCTGGTACCCTATGGTTTTGAGTCTCTTTCTACATCCTAAACAAGCCCTGAATACATGGGTTGCTTTCAGCATATTTCTCAGTGGCAAGGAGATGAGAAGTACTAACTCAATACTTTTTTAAAATGTAAATATAAATTATAAAAAAAAAAACTTCAGTGGATTTGCAATATGATTAGTTTGGCTAAATTAGGGATAGCAAACTTTTTCTGCAAAGGGCCAAATAGTAAATTTAGACTTGGCAGTCCGAGAGGAAAAGCAGAGTTGTCATGTAGGGACTTATACAACAATTAATTGAAAATGATTCTTAGGTCTTAGGTTTACAAAAACAGACTGTCTGCTGAATTTGGCTAGCAGACCAGCACCTGGTGTAAATCACAGGTTTTAAAAAATCTTTCTTGTCATTGAGCAAAACAATAGCCTTTGTATATCTTAATTTCCTTACATACATTATTGTTTTATTGGGGATAATGAAAATATTGTGAATATTGTGTTTGTGCAAGAGCAATATTTAGCAATAATAAACATAAATGAATGGGATGGCTAGAATTTATTTTGGTGAGAGAACATGAAGAAGCCTGAAATACTTTCTTAGTGTCTTTTCATTGACTGAGATTAGTAATGGAGCAAGATATACTGTTTACTCTGGTCTTTATGTGGATGAATTCCAGTTCAACTGATGCATCATGGCACTGACCAGGTCAAGGTTTGGGGTCTGATTTCTGAATATGTATGGTGGTTTCACACAAGGGAAAAACGCTGTTGCATGACCATGATCTATATCTTTACTCAAGTCAGCTCTCCAAAAAGCTGGACAGACTTCCATGAAACTATGGTGGAATCAAGGATGGCTAGCACCAATCAGGGAAAGAGCATGCCTTCGTGAATAAAATCTCAGATCAGATTCTAGATTTGAATATTAAAATGATTCTTTGCAAACACAATTATCAGCAAGTTAAAGCAAGGATTCTCCAAGGGCAAGCTGTCTCCTAGTTCCAAGGTGGCTTGTCTAGTAGAAGGTCAGTCTCCAAAGGATGCTGGCTACCAGTCTGATATGGCCACACATCGAGATTTTTAGTGACATGCCTATTGGATGTTCTCTACCGTGTTCTGTTCTACATTTTTTATTAAACACTTGCATGAGGACAAAGAAGGTATTCTTATCAAGTCTGCAGATAATGAAAAAGCCCAGAGAGCTCACAAATTCAATGAATAACAGGGAATCACCAAACCTCTAGCATTTACAAGCACCATGAATAAATCAAAGAAAACAATTTAGCTAGGGTAAAGGTACAATTTATTATTTGAAGTAAAAACAACTATAACTAATCATGCAAGTCTGGATAGGAAAGTCCTTAGAAAAGCACCAATGGAAACTTCAGTTTTCAGTAGTTTCAATGAGCCTACAGGGTGCTTAACAATAACTGTAATTATGTTCAAAAATTCAGTTATCTAAACAAGTTCACTTAGAGTGCTAGATTTTACTTTGTTCTATAGTTGGCATATTTTGATGGTGTGTAAAAAAAAGTATAAAATAAAAGTACTATGAGCACTGGGTGTTATAACCAACTTGACAACAAACTATTAAAAAAATTTTTTTTAAAGTACTGGGTGGCTCAGTTGGTAAAGTGTGTCTGACTCTTGGTTTCAGCTCAGGTCTTGATCTCACAGTTCATGAGTGTGAGCCGCATGTTGGGCTCTGTGCTGACAGCACGGAGCCTGCCTGGAATTCTCCCTTTCCCTTTCTCTCTCTGCTCTTCCCCCACTCACACGTGCTCAAAAATAAATAAATAAACTTTAAAACAAAGTATTTTTGACAAAGGACTATTGCCAAGTCAGGAAAGCAAAATTAAGTTGTATTACCATGTTGAATCAAGGACTATTGGAGAAATTGTAACTCTCTTCTCAGATTCCTGGGCTCCACCATAGACCTACCGAATCAAAATTCCTGAGAGGGTGCCAGAGAATCTGCAGTTCTAAAAATCTCTCCAGATAATTCTGATGAGAAGCCGGATGGACTGAGGAAGCCAGATCTTTAGTGAAAGAAAAATTCATCAAAGTAGGTGAAATATTTAGTTAATAAATTTATATCTGATTCAGTTATGTTTCAGTAACTGTTTCATTTTTCTCCCATTTGTTCTGGAATCTTAACACTAGACTGTGGCTTCTTTATTTGGGGCAAAGAAGCTGGGGTTTAGAATTCTTTCTGTATGTGGAGCAATTAACTGCTTGTTGATGGGCTCAAACTACACCCCTGATTGTAGCTACTTTCAAAAGAGAAATACAAAGGAATTTCTAAGCCTAAGGTTTGGGTGCATCAATGTAAACCTATCACTTTCTGCTGGGAGAACAGGTCACAATTAGTTTCCCCACAGATAGCTAATGAGAAGTAACAACAGAAAGGGAAATACATACAGGGTGATGCAGTGCTGAAGGATGGGCTTTTCCATTCTACGTTGCTGTGAGTATGCATAACCATAGCCCATATACATGATACCAAAATGATCAGATTAATTTCTCCTATCAAATTCCCTTTTTAATAGTCACCTAAGCTCAAATTCTAAGACTTCTTTCTTTTACTTGCTCCTTGTATCTAGATATTTACAATTTCTCATGATTCCACCTCCAAAACGTAATTTTAATCCATCCTTTACCCCTCTATTCTCATTGCTTTTTTCCTGGTAAAAATCTAGTGGATTGTTATGTTAGCTTTCAATCTTCTAATCTCCCATCTTGCTTCCTAAGGCTGTGTAATTCATCTCTTAAACAATCTCTGATCCTGTTGTGTCAAAAACCTACAAGATAAATTCCAAGCCCTGAATGATGCCTCCAGGTCAGGATCCAAACTTTTGTTCATTAATTCATTCCAAAATAATTTATTGAGCACCTACTTTTGGCCAGGCATCAGGGTAGCAAAGTTGAGAAAGCAATTTTACACCGTATTACATGGATCCCATGTTCTTGCTCTAATTCCTTTGTGAATGCTGGGTCTTTCCTACATTCTGATCTCTGAATGTTAATATCATCGGACTATAAAGTCTTTGGTCCTTTACAAAACATTCCTTGATTTCAACAGTGAGAAATAACTTATTCTTCTTTAAATGACTACATTTATGCAATCATTATGGCAATTATCACTTGTTATTAGTTTAGATATTTAAATCTATCTTTTCAGCTAGGATACAATGGTCATAAGTGTAGAAACTAGGCCTTGTTTATCTCCGCTGCCCCTAGAGTGGTGGCCAATAGCTAAGACATACTTATTTGTTGAAGGGGAAAAAAAGGCAACAAAAGTGAAAATAATCAAGTGAAACTGTATCAAACTAAAAGGCTTTTCTGCACAGCAAAATAAAAAGTCAACAAAATGAAAAGTCAAACCACAGCATGAGAGGAAATATTTACAAATCATATATCTGATAAGGGCCTAATATTCAAAACATATAAGGATATAATACAACTCAACATCAAAAAGCAAATAATCTGATTAAATATGGGCAAAGGACTTGAACAGACATTTTTTCCAAAGATACATACATATGACCAGCAATAGGTACATGAAAAGGTAGCTTGGCATCAGAAATCATCAAGAAAAAGCAAATCAAACTATAATGAGATATCGTCTCACATCTGTTAGAATGGCTATCATTGAAAAGACAGGTGATAACAAGGGTTGAAGAGGATGTGGAGACAATGGAATCCATGTGCACTGTTAGTGGGAATGTAAATTGGTTTAGTCATTGTGGAAAACAGTACGGAGGTTCCTCAAAAAATTAAAAATAAATTACCATATGATTCTGCAATCTCATTTCTGGGTATCTATAGG
Organism: Crocuta crocuta; assembly: GCF_008692635.1. Taxonomy (NCBI): domain Eukaryota; kingdom Metazoa; phylum Chordata; class Mammalia; order Carnivora; family Hyaenidae; genus Crocuta; species Crocuta crocuta. The sequence continues at coordinate 4,868,081 of NW_027530857.1, forward strand.
AAGAAATGAAATCACTATCTTGGAGAGGTATCTGCACCCTTAGGTTCATTGCATCATTATTTATAATAACTAAATGGAAAGAACTACAATAACATGGAAATGACCTAACTGTCCATTGACAGATGAATGGTTAAATATAAATGGATAGACAATGGTGTATAGTTTTCCTAAAAAAAGAAGGAAATCTTGTCATTTGCAATAATGTGGATCAAATTTGAGGGAATTATGCTAAGATAATAAGTCAGACAGAGAACAATAAATACTGTATGATGTTACTTATATGTGGAATCTTAAAAGACCAAACTCACAAAAACAGAAAAGCAGAGAATAAATTAGTGGTTCCCAGGGACAGGAAGGGTTAAGAGGGATGGATGAAATGGGTAAAGGTGATTAAATGTGCAGACCTCTACTTCTAAGATGAGTAAGCTCTGGGAATCTAATGTGCAGGATGGTGACTACAGTTAACAGTATATTGTACACTTGAATGTTGGGCTAAGAGAGGAGATCTTGACAAGTCTTACACACACACACACACACACACACACACTGGTAACTATAAGAGACGATGGATGTGTTAACTAACCTAATTGTGGTAATCATATCGCAATATATACGTGCATCAAATCACCACACTATACACCTTAAACCTACACAATGTTGTATGTCAATTATATCTCAATAAAGCTGGCAGAAACTAAAAATAACTTGCCTGATACTGAAATACAAAAACAAACAAACAAACAAACAAACAGGTATTTGTTCAAATGAAGAGTATTTCAATTGGGATAAAGACAGGAGCTTTTGATTTATGAAATATGGTAACTGTGAAAGGAAATAAAGAACAGAAACTCTTCATGATGTAAATAAATGTATGCCAGAGTTGCTTGTTGAGACCACATCATAACAGAGGGGTCACTCTCCTCCTGAACGCAGCTATCTCTGTGTGTTGTCAGTGGTCACTTTCTAGAAAGGCTGGAGGTTGACCCCTCAGTAGGTTTCTGCTTCCTGAACTCTGGGCTCAGCAGAAGGTGTATGTGGGACATTTTGAATTTCAGTTACCTGCTGAGGTCCTTCATTTTCCAGCCCAGCACAAAGGCTATTTGAATGTATCAGACTTTACTTTTCAGTGATATGGAAAGAGTTACATTGGAGGAAGGCAAACCATGTAAAATGGACATTGAACATTTCTGTTCTTCAAGGTCCTTTAAACAACTTTCTTGTCAGTCTCTAGCCTTCTGTCATGTTAGTCCCTCTTTTCTATTTTTTCCCTTCCCCAAATTCCTGCTCCCTCCTCATCCAAAATAGTGAGCTGGCTTTTTGTTCATCTCCTTATATGCTGTGCTTTTTCCTTCCTCATACAAAGTCGAGAAGGCAAGAGAGTTTCTTCTCTCTAAGGTATCTTTGCCAGTCAGTCAATGACACTTTCTTCCCCAAGTACAAGGACTTGAAGACAAGACTGGGACCCTGGAAAAGCTTCGAGCACCACAGGACTGGGGGCTAGTCACCCAACCAAGTGTGTGACCCAGTAGTGGGTGGTCCAATCAGTTTAGCTCTACCTTTGGAATAGAATAAAAGAAAATATCAGCATTGTCCCATCTACACAAAGAGTAAGTGCTTTGTGAAATTCGTTTCACTTGTGGGTGTCTGGGTGTGTGTCCTGGGTTGGAGTATGAAGTATTTCTTATACTTTAAAAAAAGGTTTGTTTTTTTAAAAAAATGTGTTTATTGAGAGAGAGACAAAGACAGCAGGGGAGGGTCAGAGAGGGAGGGAGACACAGAATCCGAAGCAAGCTCCGGGCTCCAAGCTGTCAGCATGCAGTTTGACATGGGGCTCAAACCCACAAACTGCGAGATCATGGCCTGACCCAAAGTCAGATGCTTAACCAACTGAGCCACCACGAAGGTGGTTTTCCCAGGACGAGGCTTATCCATCACACTCTGGATGTGCTGATCCCTGCAATTTCTCCAAATGTGGGAAACCCGACTGCATAATTTGTAGTAGTGTGGGACTGTGTTCACTCTTTAAAAAAGGTTTTTTTAAGTCATCAAATAATTTTTAAGATTGTTGCAGAACTTAAAAGAATTATTCCTTGCTGATGCATAGGAGTACATGTACCCCAATGTTCATAGCAGCACTCTCAACAATAGCCAAAACATGGAAAGAGCCTAAGTGTCCATCAACAGATGAATGGATCAAGAAGATGTGGTTTATCTATATCATGGAATACTACATGGCAAGGAGAAACAATGAAATCTGGCCATGTGTAGCATCATGNTTGGGGGGGGAGGGGGGAGATGGGCATGGAGGAAGTTACTTGTGGGGATGAGCACTGGGTGTTATATGGAAACCAACTTGANCAGCTGACTTGATTAGTGGCAACAAAGGAGGAACATTTATTGGTTGCCGGCGCAATGATGAACTAAAAGCCAGCTCTTCTCCTGTCCCTTTCTGTCCATGTGTTCGGCTCTCTCCCTCCCACCACCGCAGCCTGGGAAACAGCCTGTCGAGAAACTGAAGCTCGACATTCCATGGTACTGGCACCACTAAGCCAGGGACAGCCTTCCTAAATCCTTATCTTTCTCCCTCCCGGTTTCTACCCACTCTTAGAGAGCACAGTCCTTGCCAGTGATGGACCTTACGCCTTGTAAGTTCTGTGTTTCAGAGGTGCTAAGAGAGAAGCCACCGAGAGCACAGGCATTGGATTTTCTGGGTTTCCTTCATCTAGAGCAGAGAAGAAGGTCATTCACCCGGCGCCCCGGGGAGAGGCAGGGCTATTTCCTGTCTTCCCTTAGCAATCTTGGCCACGTCACAGCGAGGCCACTTCTCTGCAGAAACCAGGAAGGGAGGAGCGAGGGCAGCTATCTCTACCCTGTGCACACCGTGGGTCTGACAGGTGTGTCCCTCTGGTCCTCCTCGCCGTGCCCACCCCCAAACCCAAGCAATGAGAAAAGGACCATACAGACTAAGTGAAAAAGACTCAATTTCTCTGTGTCACAGGGATGTCCCACAAAGCTAAAAAATAATAAGCAAAACTCGGACATTGGGACCCCTCCTTTTTCAGCAGAGGGGACACATTAGAGCTCAGAGACAATGACTGACCTTGAAGAAACTGATTTCAAACAAGAAGCAGTGTGAAGAACAAACCAAGGCCCACTGTTTGTTTTTGGAGGGTCACCACAGATTTGCTCCTCAAGCCCGCAAAGCTCTGGAACCTTATTAGAGTGTTACCGTGGGGACGAAGCCCGCACAGTAACAATAACATCTCACAAGATGCCTCTGTCCACTGGCCCAGTGTCCACATGGAGCAGCAGAGAACAGACTAGAAACCTATCAAGCACAAGAAAAAGGAGAAGGTGCCATGAATTCCCCTTTGGAGATTCACACATGCAAATCAGGCTTGACCTGTGTCCGGAAGCAACTGTTCTGGCAATACTGTTTAAACTTATTTTCTAAAGTTCTTTTTAAATATAGTTCTTCTAAAAATCATTGAGAGACAATAGAAAGATTGGAAATCTAAGAATTTACTTGATATCAATTTGCCGAGCTTGAAACATACCAGACCTCTCTAAACTGGATGATTTTATGTTGACATATCCATGAATAGAATTCTACAGTATATGCGTTTAAGAAAAACAATGGGTTTAGATAGCTTTAGTGTATCACTGGAGGGAAATGCATTATTATTCATTTATAGTTGATAAATATTAAAACCTAGAATAAGGTTAAAGCTAGTCTTTTGTCATAAAACCCATCATTTTCTTTCTCCCACCCCCACCCCCAAATAAAACGTAGTAGAGGTTCATTTCTTAAAAAATTGTTATAACTGAAAGAATTTCTTTTGCAAAAAACTTAGGTTTAATAAATCATTGCCATGAGCTAACCCACATTTGAATCTAGAAAATGCACTTGGCATTATCCCTCTCTGTTCACATATATTTGAAGTAAATTACATCAAATTGTATTTGAAATACCAAACTGGCATTAATGGAAGCTTTTTTTTTGCTCCAGGCACCATTTTAAAATAGATGAGCATAAAAATGCAGTCTGCATCATTAAGTTTATATGAAACTAGTGAGAATAAAAATCACCATGTAAGTTCTAATAAGATGTGTTTTTCATTCCAGTTTAATAACCCAAGACTATATTCATCTTCCAGTATAATAAATACACCGAGAGGAATGTATTCTTTTGTGGGCTTAACATGTTGAGGTTCCTTTTTTTTCCCCCAAGAAGACAGAGTTTTCTGGGAAGCTGGGTGAAGAAAATTCTTTAATATGGCAGTGCAGAGTATTATTATCATAAATAATTAATGTGCACAGCAGAAGAAAGCCGGGCTTCATTAATAATTCTTATTTTTAGTTGGCATAAGCTAGAGGTGCTGTATCTTCTTTCGTCCTATGTCAATTTCCTTGATTTTAATTTAATAGATGTTAAAAATTTTAAAGGTATGGTACATTATGCAGCAGGTTTTTGTTTTTGACTAAATAACATCCTGTCGCTAATTCTTACCTGCCAGGCTATTTTTAGAAACAGGCAAAAGGAAGGAGGGAGAAAAATGTTGGGATAAGGCAAGGTGGAGTGGGCTTCAGTGTCAGCGCCTTTCATCTTCCATTTCCCTCTGGGGCCAGTTAAGGCGCTCCTTTGATTAGAAACCTCAGGAAATATTAAGAGGCTCTGCCATGAAATTCAGCTCATCAAACTCGCCTGTTTATTTTTCAAATTCAGGGCTGATCCGCCTTCTACACCCTGAAAACACAGGTTCTCCCTAACACAACCTTGCATTTGCGATCAACTACATCACTTGTCAAAACCGCCGCATCTTTGATAACAGGCATTTGGAATTTATTAATTCAGCATCGGGGCAGGAAAGCAGCTAAGTGGTTCTGATGAGCACAATGGAGGGAAAAAAGAGCCTGCTCCGCAGGGCAGCGGGGTTGCGCTGTGCAAGGAACGGCAAGGACCACGCACGACATTCCATCTTGGGAGGGTTGATTGATACGTAACCTGAGCAACCGGGAGAGAGCCAGTCAGTGTTAGTTCACGGGGGAGGTACAGCCAGGATGAAGGGGTGATCGCAGCCACGCTCGGGGGGGAAACAGTTCTGACACGAAACAACCTGAAGCCCGGGTCGAAGCGTTTTTGTAGCCCTCCCCGCTGAAACGCTGGGGCTGACGGCGATTCTTCTGTGCAACCGCCAGGAGCCCCATCCCGAGCCTGCCTTCGCCGCACAGGCATCAGGTAGCTGTCCACACGGTTCAGCTAAGGTGAGGATGGAAATCCAAGCAGCGCTGTTGATAGGATATGAGATAATCCTGCACCCAGTCTCCTGTGTCAGGACAATTCAATTACCTAGGTATGTATTGTCGGTCCTGGAAGTCAATGCCAGTGCCAGATGAGCAGGGCAAGCCACATGCTTCCTTCAGATGTCCCACCTGGCATGTGAGACTCCTGCTTCCAGACGAACCGTAAGATGCAGAAAGAACCCAGGGCCAACTAAGCAACGTCCTTTGTTTGCAGGCTGGGTTTCACATTTTCTAATTAACTGCAAGTTTTGGCATCAGGGATCCTGGGTGGCTAGCCCTCTCCAAGTTCATTGTTACCAGCTGATAAGACTGAGTAATTAGGAAAATGCCTTGCGTTTCTTGAGCACTTACTATGTGCCAAGCATCACGCTGCTCAATGGCACAGCATCTGTCTTTCTAATCCTCACAGCGAAACTTTGATGGGCAAGTTCACATTATTAAAAAAACAAACTGCTTTGTCTATAATATGAGCAGAAAATTAATTTATTGAGAGGTTACAGAACTTTCTATAGTCAGTCTGAGTTGTTGGGCTCAGAATAGAAGCCATCTCTATATCCATACCTGTATCTGCATTTCTGTCTATACATCATATATACATATAGGTATATCTCTGTCTACCTATCATATACGAAAATGAATTTGTGTTTAGCATCACTGACCTTTAGTTTTCTGTTAATTCATTCTTAGCTGAATGTTAAGCGTTTTAACCCATTTGTTAGTTTTTCTTACCACGCAGTCTTCAGCTGGACCACCTTTCTTTGCCATGACTTGTGCTCTTTGAGTATAACAAGCTTATCTTAACATCAGCAGGTGAGTCATTAAAGAAAAGTTCATCTACTGCCAAAAATACATACCGTACCATGAATTTCAAATACACTATCACCGCCTGCCAAGCCCATCCCCACTGCCCCCTGCACCTGTAAGGCAGTTTACCTGCAAGTGTGGGACCAGCTTTAACCAGGCTAGAGGTCTATGGAGCCTCGGCTGTCCTGCAGCAGGAAGTCGAGTTTGGGCAGAGAGCACACAGCCTCTGAGGTTTGGTGACGGGCTAGCTATTCTCAACTTCACTCTTTGACCTCACAGACTCTGGACCCCCCCAGTGGTCTTCATATACAGGCGCTCCCGCAAACATAGTTCCCAGACTGGACGTGCTCTGACCTCTTCCTCCCTCCCCACCCGAACCACTCACCTTACCCTCTTTGTATTTCTCCCGCGGGAGGGGGGAGGGCGCTGTTCTTTGGAATTTGATTTCTGCTGACCTAGATTCCTAGGCTAGGCTCTGCATTCATTGAGAGTGGGGGATAGCTCTTGTCTTGTTCAATGCTTGGACATAGATGGCCTTCACTAAAAATGTGTTTCTACGAATAGGTAAGTGATTGCATAAAGACTGCACCGTGGAAGATGTCCCATCCCTCCGGGCTAGCTCTCCTCCGGGTCCCCGTCCCTGCAGCACCAACCTGGGGTGATTACTGCTTGGACCCTTGAGCGATGCCAATTAGAGACAAATTGAAGTCCCCACTGTTTGGGCTTGGTCTGGCTGCTTCGGTCTTACCCCATCAGGATGGCCGTCCCCTGAGGCGATGCCTGTGGTCAGAGCACCTGTTTGACACACTGTCGGGGAGGTGCCCCTCACAAGCCGTGCAGAATGCATTGTTAAGGGCGCACTCTGTGATTAGTGTCTCTCCTTAGAGCTCCCCATCTCTCTCATTCGGTGACACCGGAAAGTTACACTACTCTCCCAGGGTAACATCTTAGAATTTCTGTGGCAAAGATTCCAATGAGATAAACACACCTGTGTTTTAATTGTGTGTTTGCTTCAAGAAGAGCAAGGGAGAAAAGTTTTTGTTTAACACTCCCAGGGCCGATAATTGGTAAAGGAGACAAATGATGTAAGAGGCAGAAGTTGTCGGTTGTGTAGCCTCTGTATCCACACTGCAAAACAAACAAGAATTGCAGCCGGGCTCCGCTCTCCCCCCCACTTTCTCTGCCCCAGCGATGATCTCTGTATTGCAAAATATTCGATTACTCATAGTAAACTTGCAGTTGAAAGGCAAGGGGTTGACCTGGGAATGAGTCCTTACACCACATGTGAAAATCCTGACCTCAGACACGCTGGAGTCATGAGAAATGATGTATTCCTAATGACCAAGGTCAAAGCAGACTGAAGAAATGCTAGGGAATGCTATTATGAACAGGGGAGTGTTATTTAATTTAATAAAAAATTAAAAATTTTTTTACATTTATTTATTATTGATAGAGACAGAGCGCAAACCGGGGAGGGGCAGAGAGAGAAGAAGAAACAGAATCTGAAGCAGGCTCCAGGCTCTGAGCTGTCAGCACAGAGCCTGACGCGGGACCCGAACCCACGAACTATGAGATCATGACCTGAGCTGAAGTTGGATGCTCAACCTACTGAGCCACCCAGGTACCCCTAATTTAATATAAATTTTGTCTGACTTAGTTGGAGAATGGTACATTCTACTCAATGCATTACTTGTTTGATGGAGATTTTGCCTAATAGTTAACAGGATGGACTTCAGACCTAAATCACCAGGGTGCAAATCTCAACTATGCCTTTCACTAGCTGTGTGTTCCTGAGCAATTTATATAACCTCTCTGTGCTTCTGTTGTCTCATATGGAAAATAGAGATATTCTTAGGGATTTGGTAAGGACCTAAACAAATTTAAAAAAATTAAAAGAGTGCATGGCACTTAGCAAAAAAAATTATCAGGTATTATTATT
>NW_027530857.1:4876156-4885013 GCF_008692635.1 Crocuta crocuta
CAAAAACAATGATCAGGTATTATTATTATTATTATTATTATTATTATTATTATTTTAAGGATGCTTTTTAAGGAATTAAAATACAATACAATTTCCATTTAACATTAGTTCACTTTTCTTGGGTAGTGAAGTCAGAGGCATGCAATACTTTGGTTCCATGGCTGTAATTCTGTTACTTAGGGAGTCAACATCAATTTAAGCAGATCCGTACCATGAAGTGGAAATCCAGACTACAAGTCTGTAACCTCACCCAGTGGTCATCTAACTTGTAGGAGGTGAATTTGTACCCAAAGATCAACTTATTAACTTATGAGTCAGAATTTACCACCAAGTTGAATGGATATATTTGCTTGGCTCAATCAATTTATTCCCTTTTATGAGCAAACCAAATTAAGATGCGATGGCTGGTCTTTGAACACAGGGAATTGAGGAATCTGTAGGGTATTTCGTGGAATTATCCACATGCACTTGGCACACATCACATCATTTTTGGTGCTCCAGTGAGCTCTATCCTTACACTGGAAAAGAAGCAGTAAGAGTTTCTTATTCTTGACCTCTGTCTTTTCTGGATTCCATTAACATTTTTTTAATGTTTATTTTAGAGAGAGAGAGAGAGGGCATGAGTGGGAGAGGGGCAGAGAGAAAAGAAGACATAGAATCCAAAGCAGATTCCAGGCTCTGAGCTGTCAGCACAGAGTCTGATGCAGGGCTTGAACTCGTGAACCAGGAGATCATGACCTGAGCCAAAGTTGGTCACTCAACCGACTGAGCCACCCAGGCGCCCCTTCTGGATTCCATTTAAATCCATGCCTTTCAGGTCTGTCCATCATGGCAATCCCCTGTCACATGTCACCCTACAGGGCTGTTCTCTCAAATAGGTTTCCACTGCAAGTATACACGGACTAAAATGCCACCTCCTAATAACGTCTAAAGGAGGCCCCTTAATTCCATAATTAAAATTCCCCAGAATCACACTCTGAAGTCCTCCAATAGGAGAGGAGAGTTTTCTTTTCTTCAGAGAGTATCATTTTCTGACGTTTCCTGTTCTGGAGCAGCCATTTTGGATGCTATCTGACTTTTTTGGCTTATAACTCACTGCACTCTCTCTATCATCATTATAAGTATCAACTATCATTTTGCTGGTAAGCTCAGAAATGCCATCTACTAGGTAATTTCGGTCAATAACATGTCAGATAGACTAAAGATTTCATATATCTTTTAAACCAGTCAATAAGATAAAATCCTCTAGGCCAGACCAGAAACACCACCAAAGAAACAGACCTACAAAGTAAAAAGGGGCAACATGTGATTCTTAAGGTAACTTGGGGCTGTTTATCGTTCCATCGACATCTATGTCAGCAAACAAAGGGACATCGTAAGCACTGTACTCCCCCTTTCTAAAAAAGTGCCTGGCTCCAGAAAATTTGTTCTCGGAAGGATGCAGTTAAAACGGGGTTCCGACAATATCTGTGTGGTAAAGGGCTTCATTTTTGATTAAAACGTATCACACTTGAGAAATGATTGAAAGACTGGTTGGAAGTCACAAAAATATTAACTATAATGAGCTCATTTAAATAGAAACAGACGTGCTATCCCGCTGCTTGTCAAAAATTTTCAAAGACGGTTTCTCTCGAGTAAGCAGGGTCCTGCAGACCGTGTCCATCTGTCTTCGTGAAAGAACATTCTATCTACTGTGGGAGGAAATGCTCCTGCGAAAACACCATTTGGAATTATTGATCTCTTGATCACTTGTATAGATCTCAGTGGGAAACCAGGACAGCAATGGGCTCAGACGGGGAGTCCGTAGTGCCAAGAACATTAAAAACAACAACAACAACAAGAAAAACAAAACCAACTTTTGGATTCATAAGTGGCTGGAATAAAAATAAAATCTTATTTATTAAAGGGGGAACTTCATTCCCATCTTTGAATCACAGAAGGGATTGAAAAAAAAAAATTTTCCCAAAGCCCTCCTTGGTCTTCCCTTAACATAGTGAAAGAAACAGAAAAGAAAACCGTGCTGTTTGTGTCTGTCTGTGTGTTCCCAGTTCTCAAATTCCTGGCCTCAGATGCCGAGGTTGCACAGTCTGAGGCCAAGCACTCGGTGGGGCTCTAAGACGCACGTTTTACCTTCTCACTTAATCGTTTGTCGCTGGCGAATTAGAGGATTAGAGGAAGGCATCATAACTCATAAAGGCAACTGTGAGATGTCTGGCAAAACAACATGTTATGTTGCTATTATCTCCTTAAACCTAGACCCCAAATTCCAGTGAAGGAAGGGAGCTTAGATATCAAATTCACCACTTCTTCATTTAAATAGAAGAAATTAGAACCCGGGGAAGTGAAATGAGATCTTGTGCTTCATGCTCACGTTTTCCTTAGGAGAAATGTCTCAGTGTGGCGATGCCGAAGTCTGACTTTGCACAATAAATAAAAAGGAGAGAGGTTGGTTTGCAAGACGATTGAAAAGCCACCCTAGTGTGCTATCCTTCGGCATCTTCTTTGTGATTATATATTTGGGTCTCTCATATCTGGAGGCACTCATAAATATTTGTTGAATGATTAAGTAGATGAGAGAATGGGATCGGAAACTATAACAAATACCAGCTTCACAAATGGTGGGGACACATGCATGGAAATGTACAAAATAATGTTAAATTTCAGGGGGAGACCACAAAATCATTTGGGTCCAACAATCACAGCTGTGTACAAATGCAATTTTGAATGTTATTGAAGCCCTGAAGAGAATGTGAAGCAACGTCTGATTTAAGGCTTTCTGAAATGTTACTTAAGCTTATGTTAAAATGAATTTGGTTTTCAGGGTTAAGTTCTCTCTTGGCTTAATGGTAGTGACCATTGCTTTTCTTGATGATTTTCTCTTTTCATTTTGCTTTAGAGGGTGTATATTGAGGGAAAACAAACTAACTGGGACAGACTTTGCTCCACATTGCTTTTGAGGAATACAGGAGAAATTTCCATATGGGTGCCTACCGTCAACTCCTATTCATCTCCACCTCCGAAGAAATACATGGATCTGGCTTCTTTGTTGATTCTCTTTGAGTCCTCTGAGACTCCCAGGAGGGGTTCTTACATGAGCGCATGTCACAGAGCCTTCCCCAACCTCCACCCCAGGGTCAGCTCAGAGTGTGGAGGAAGTAAAACTGAATAAGAGCGCTACCTGTGGTAGCCACGACTCCATACCTCCATCAGCCCTGATCACTTCCTGGGTGCTGCCTGCCTGGGGCCCTGTGTGTGCCTCCTTCTGATACCAGGTTCTGTTCACCTCACCTGTTCAGAGACACTTTCAGAGCCAGTTCTCACTTCAGATGATAACCTAGCACAAAAAATAAAATAACCCTCACCTAAAAGGAGTCACAGCTGCTGAGGTGTGCTAAACAAAGCATAGGCACTTTGAAAAAAAATTAATAACGGGTCGAGAGGAAGGAAATGTTCGGTTACTATTTTTTTTTTGTTTTGGTTTTTGTTTTTTGGTTTTTGTTTGTTCCTGCTTGGCATCGGGCTGTCTATGTAATAAGGATGGAATGGGCTTTAGAGGGATGAGGACCCAACAATGCTTGAGAGGCTGGCTGGGGGGACAGCCTCCAAGGCAGAGCCATTCAACTGCCTTCAGTCATTTCCTATTTTTAATATTAAAGGAATATGGAGAGAAACAGGACAGAACACAGCGTTCTGGGAAACCAGTAATCAAATGGCCTAAAGCTAATGTTTACTTTTTGGAATGTTTTATGAAGGCATTACTTGGAGATGTAAAAAAGAGAGAGAGCACCTAATAATAGCCTTTCAGTGGCGGAAATAGACAAGCAGCACAGACGTGATAATTGAATTTGGTTTGGATGGTCAAAATCTGTGTGATCCTACAGCTGTATTTTCTAAACCATCCGCTTGACTTTTAATACATGTTCTACGTTTTGTTTCCTTTGCTCATTGCTGCATTTGAAAATTGCTAATTACCTTACAAGCCTATTCAATTTTCCTTTGCTACTATTTTTTTCTCCCCCTCCTGCCAAGGAAGATGCACGGCCATCATTTCTTCTCAGTCCTCAGTTCCCTCACCCGGCTGTCAAAGCAGGTCAACAGAGGATTAGAGTCAAAGCAGATCCTGAAGAAATATGAGTGAAAGATCAGTAAGTCTAGCTCTGTTCCCTGGGAACACAGGTTGATGACTACTTGCACTTTGCCCCACATAATTCAACCTGGTGCACACGACAGGCAAACAAAATGAATGTGAGCATTTTTATTGCACTTAATTCAAGGTTAAGCACCATTTGAATGATGGAGCCCGGGTTCCAAAGTTGTGGCATAATTTTACTTACACATTTTGTGTCCTTATTATGTTTTGTATAAACACTTATATCCCAAAGTCCTTTTTGGAATCATCCAAGAGAAGAATCTCCATGTGTCCCGATAGATGTTTATTTGACCTTGGGTTAATATAAAAGAGCAGTGTCGTGTTCTTGCTCTAATTTAATATTGCTCTCAGATGTTTATAAGTTCTGGACATCTGGGAGCTCATAAGAGGACTCTGGGATTTACAAATTCTTCCCATATATGTGGACTTGCATAGACTTCAATGTTAAGAAAATAAAAGATCTATTACAGCTGGACTCCGAAAAATTATTGACCATGTTTTCTTCTTTACTCTTTGTTTCTTAGTAGCCCAGAATAATAGCCTTAACAATTGAATAAAATGTTCATAAAATATTTCCAAATATATTCTCCCATTTGATCTATACAAGGTCATGTGAGTTCGAGCACTATCTCCTCAGGACACCGCGACTCTGGTAGGTGAACTAAGTTACTCAAGGTAAAATTGCTAATAAGGGAGAGGACTGGGTTGAAGAAACAGTCATTCATTTATTCATTCACTCGTTCATTCACCAATACCTACTGAGCACCTATTGCATGAAGGGTGTGATGTTAGGTGCTGAAGATGCAACCCAACCCCTGTCCTTCCAGAATTTATCACCCAGTGGAGATGATACACATGCTATTTACTTGCAGCTGTGGTGTATACTATGAAGGAAAAGTACAGTGAACAATCAGGGTATAGAGTAGGAAACCTATACTCATCGGATAATTGTGGGAAACTGAATCTTTTCTAGCTAGCTTGAAAAGAAAGGGATGCTAGAGGGTAATGAGGTTAAAGAAACTTCCAGAAGGAGTAGTAAACCAGCTAGGATGGGACTTCCAGGAAATATAGCGGTAGATGCATTTACTCTGCAGAGCATAGGCCGTATCCAGATCTCACTGCAAGAAAGTTTAGGAACTGTATGTATGTATGTATGTATGTTTGTTTGTTTAGTTTTCTAATATTTGTATATAGAAAAGGCCCTAGATGGGGTTTGAGGTGGGTTTTAGGCAGCCAATCTGAAGTACTGCCTCAAGAACCTAACTTAGTCTGGGGTCTGGCTTCCCTAAGACTTGAACTCAGCTGTCATTGGAAGGTGGTGGAGGAGTTCAAGATGATCAGGTGAAGGGACACAGGTCTGGAGGAGAACCTTTCGTGTGCTGGGGAGAGCCTATTGGAAGGTCCCACTGCAGGGTAGAATGTTAGGCATTTAAGTTGTTGAAAGAAGGCCAGTGTGGCCAGAGTGTATCAAGGGAGGTAAACAGGGGTCATCAAGGACTTTGGGAACACATTAAGTAGTTTGGACTGCTCCTGAAGTCAGTGGGAAACCATCAGTGCGTTTTCATCATGAGAGTGATCTTGGTCCTCTGAAGCTTATTCTGTTGATCTTTTCCCTCTTCTTCATAGACCTTGTGATCTTATGGTACCAATAATCTCTAACTTCATTGCTGGACTCTTGGCAGAGAAAGTGAGCTATTCTAAAAATAGGTTGGCCAACCTTAGAGAGTTTCACACTGAGGGAAAGGCATGGACTGACTCCTACGTCTAGCAGTTCAGTCTCTCAGGGGTTATACTCCCAGTAAATGAAGATCATGATTCACAGCAAGCCACCTGAGATATGATTTCACTCCACGTGGTTTGCTGCAGACCATGATGTGTGGTGGGTATGGGGTGGTGGTATCTCTGAGGCTCTCAGATTCTGTGACTACTCACCATTCTCAATATCCCTTCTTGCTACACACTTCTGATAAACCATCTCCTTTTCAGGAGTTGGCTAACGTTAGTATTTTTGCATGTAGTGGTATGGTGATTGGACCCTTCTCTAGGCTAGAGGTAAAGGCAGTTTAATATCCACATGGAAACCCACCAGAGCCTTGACTTACATTCCCTCCATTTATTAATAACCTACCAGAATCTTCACTATATCCTTTTAATAAATAGAATTGGGAACATTTTTAAAAACATAACATGTAACCTATTATCTAAATTTCCTAAAACTCTGGGTTTTTTTTTTCACTTTTTCCTCTGAGTTCTCAGCTATCTCTAAGGAAATTCTCTTCAACATAATTAAATTTAAACACATTACTAAGTTGTCTTAAAATATGCCAGTTCTTTATCTATATGGTATATGAAGGCAGAAACAGTTGTCTGTCCTAGGAACATATGCAATATTCGTTGAATGAACAACAGAAACTCTTCAGTCCTGAGTATCAAGCCAGGAAAATAAGACCATATTTCTCTTTAAATAGGATATCTTTGTGAAGTTTTGAGAATCTTGCACCTTCTAAATGGAATTCCTCATGGGGTCCTAGAAGTGTCAGAAGAAGCTGTCACAGATGTTTAGAGAAGTAAACTTGACCTCCAGAAAGTATATTAAAAAAGAAAAAGCAAAACAAAGTGAAACATCAGCAGAAACAAAAGGTATCTATGTTACTCTTTATCTTCAGAGATGCTTTGAGACCCAAAACCAGTTCTTCTTTGGGTTGACAGTATCATGGACTCAGCTCTCTTAAAACCATAGGGAGAATGCACCATTTTCAGTAGGAGTAGAATCAGACTCCCTTGCCCACAGTGGGTTTAGAGGCCATGGCAGAATGGAGAATTTGAATCGGCAAGTTGTCTTGAATTGAGTCATCTGAGGGTGGCCTGTCTCATCCAGCAAGAGACACACCTGGTCCAAAAATCCAATCCTAACAGACTTCTATGAGAATCACCAGAGATTGGATAATATTCAGAATGGAATGAGATAACAAGTAAATAAATGAATGTAATTCATTATTCTGATCTTTATAAGTAATATTTGGTTTCTTTTGTTTTTCTTATGTAAAGAACTTTATCTCTGCCCATTACATCCTGCTTCTAAGAGAGCAGTTTTATTGGTTCTGCAAATGAGATTATGGTACTAGACCAAATAACCAATAAACCCTCCACTGCCTCAGGGAGGTTCCTGGTGACAGCAGTTTCCCTATCTGGCAGGCATCGCTTCTGTGGGAAGTCTCTTGAGTTGCATAGGAATTTGCTGGGGATTTTTTTAATGTTTAATGATAAGGACAAACTTAGTCTCTCCTCCTGGCCTCTTACACTCCAGCAAAAGAAAAATACAATCCTGTCCCAATTTGTCAGATATTTTCTTTTACTGAGACAATGTTATTCACCTGAGACATAATTTCACTTCATTTGTTAACTATGAACAAACGCTCTGTTTGATTTATCATTTTGACCAGAAAGTTGTATCAACTTCTTCGTTGGATGAACGAAGCAATGCCTTGTGATCCAGACATACAAGGGAACGCAACTCAGCAATGAAAAGGGGCAAACTATTAATTCACACAATCACAAGGATGAATGTCAAGTGCCATTTTGTGGAAGTGAAAGAAGCCAGACCCAGAGGCTACAAATGCGAGTCCATTTAAATGACACTCTGGAAAAGCAAAACTATAGGGACGGAAAACAGGTCAGTGGTTGCCAAGGATTGAGACTGGGGAGGGATTGATTATAAAGAGGCAGCATGAAGGAATTTGGGGGTGGGGTCAATGGCACTGTTCTATACCATGACTATGGGGATGGAGATACACCTCCAATGCACTTATCTAAACTCATAGAACTGTACTCCACAGTGAATTTTATTTTAGATAAGTTAACAGGATAAAAGCTACCTAAAGTAAACCTACAATTAAATGAAACATCAAGAAAGCAGGCAGCTTTATGAGGTACCTGCGTGGCTCAGGTCATGATCTCACAGTTCCTGGGATCGAGTCCTGAGTCAGGCTCTGTGCTGAGCATGGAGCCTGCTTGGGATTCTCTCTCCCTCTCTCTATGCCCTCTCCCACTCTCAAAATAAATAATAAAATAAACTTAAAAAGAAAAAGAAAGTAGGTAGCTTTAACTGTCAATCATTCTTTGCATAGAGCAGATTAGAAGACTACCAAGGTTTATAAAGACGTAGTCAACAATAGTGTTTCCCAAAGTGTACTGTGTGGAACACAAGCATCCCTAAATATGCCACTGGGTATTGCTCAAAACAAAACAAAACAAACAAACAAACAAAGAAAAAACCCAGAGGTTTCAAATCACTCCTCAACGGAAGGATTCAGCATCAGATGAATTTGGGAAACCTTACATTGATAATCTCATTGGTCTCTTAGAAAGTTATGGTCTATATTAATATTAGGTAATTAATTATTAATTAATAATCTACCACAAAACACAAAAATAGAAATAACAATTGCAGACACGAACTAGTTCTCAAACGTGATTAAAGATGGAATTCTGTTATTCATAGAGCATGGGTTGACATCTAATGGACACAGTTTGAGAAATGCTGATCTATGATAGAGCGAACATTTTGCCACAGAAGTCACAGAACCTTAGTACCGAAAGGAAGCTCATGAGGTTTTCCTGTCTTTTGGATGGAGCCCAACGTAGCCATTTTTTGGCAGAGAAGAACACATCCTCTTTTCAAGCATGACTAGTTCCTAACTTCACAGT
>NW_027530857.1:4885074-4889570 GCF_008692635.1 Crocuta crocuta
TAATACAATCCATGTTTAACAATATTTTAAATCTCCCCCCAACTCTCTGTACCCCCTTTCCCTCCCACATGTGGAGTTTGGAAACAACTCCTGGCCATATGCTACGCTACTGTAACAAAGGGGAGAGCAGTGCTGACCTCGGGATACCCCACACGGGTACCCCACTTCTCTGGCACTGCTCCTGAAATACAGGAGCTGATGCCCAGCTAGCATGACCTTCCCATGTCTCTGTCCCTGCTTTGCCCTCACAAGTGATACAGGTCTGGAGTAGACCCACAAGCTCTTCTCTCCTGGGAGCAAGAGAGAAAGCCTCAGAATAATAGACTTGAGGCTCCTTAGTGCTGGGGCCTTAGAGACGGGCTTTATGGTCTTGCCCTTCCTGAAACTTGTCTTCATTTCATTTGTTTGGGTCAGCTTTCTTTTGCATTCAGTGAGTTACTCCACTACCTTCAAGCATGTTCCCTTTTGGCTAACATCAGTTTTTGTTACTTGCATCTCCAAACAATTTTAGTATGCCGGGAGAGACCCAGCATCTTCCAATATTTTATCTGCCTGTTGGCAGTAGATGCGGGAGCAAAGATTGGCCAAATTCCCCCCAAATTTCTGGAGAAAAGTACTAGGGAAATGAGGATCCTTTCCAGTTTACCTGCAAATTAAGTACAAAATTAGATTCATGCTCTAGTTCTTCTGAATAGCTCAATTCAAGTTCTTATTCCCAGTACTTGGGGCCCATCTTGCTCCCCTCTGGCTTCCCGGGGCCTGGGGAGGTTTAGTTGAAATCCACCCTTGAGGAGTTGAGATTTCATTTTCACTTAGCTCCCTTCTGTAAGTAGGATGGTCTCCTCTAAATTTTTAGCCATTTCCAGCTTCTCTGAAATTCTCTCCCAGACCCTTCACGCTGCACTAAATACTTCAGGAAGTGACTTAGTCATGCAGAGATGTGTATGGGGTTCTCTGGTATGGAGTCTAAGCGAGGCCTTAATTTTATCTCGACATCTGGATAGGCACATTTAACTAAACTATGCACTTTGGAATGGTTCCAAAGCACCTGAGGACAGTTGCAGTACCTTGGAGGTTTGCAGTAATGCAAAGATTTATATGCAGCATTTACCCCATGCTGGTCCGGAGTGTTATTCTTTTTCATCATTGATTTATATACTTGCTCAAAGTTTTTCTAGTTGTAGTTGGGATCTCTGCATCAGCCTCAGCACGCAAGGGTCCCGGAAGGCACAGCTAGCCTTCTGCAGCCCTGCAGTGCCCTGCACAACACCAGGCATAGGAGTGGGCATAAGGAACTCTCTTCACAATATTCATTGTATTTGCCAAGGGCAAAACATAGCAGCTACATCCTACTCCAGGGGCAGAGTGCATTGTATTACCAAGCATCTTAGTGCTTCCCAACACTCCAAAGAAAAACACATATACTGACACACACAAGGAAACTTCTTTAGATAAGACCCAGGCTTTATAAGGAAACTTTTTTTTTAATTTTGCAATTTGATGCAAGTGTTCTTAATTCCCACTGTGAGGCTCAGATTCCCCTGGCTGCCCTGGAATGTGCCTTCTTCCCTTGGCCGCCCCCGCAGCCAGGTGAACTGGATTCGTGTTTTTGGCAACGTTGGCAGGTCCTGGTGCGGCCTCCCCCTCTGTGCCTCTCCATCCGATTCCTCTACCGGGATGAACAAAGTCTCCTAATCCTGTCAACGATCGTGGTTTGGAACTTAGTGGGAAATTACCAACAGCTCTTATTTTGTATTTCAACTTTGCTTAAGTGCTTAAGTGGAAGGAAATTAAAGAGAGGTTAGAGAGACATGGTCAAGGACATTTTGGGGAAAGAGTCACGCTGTCATACGAATAGAGCTCAATCATTGGATGCTTTTGAAGCTTGTAGGCAGGCTCAGCCAGGTGTCTTCACCATCATTCATGTGCCATCCACATGCCATCAGGGCACCTGATGTGCCCTGGAAGCTGGATGGGACACTCATCCCCTCAACTGTAACCCCCTCTTTGTGCAAGGCTGATAGACTGCAGGCCCTTTCTGGATCATTTTTCCCTCTCTGGGGTAAAGATGATGTCAGAGAGGAGGAGTGGCCAGGGAAGACCATCTTTCTTTCTTTCCTGCACGTTCCCCAGACCCCAGTCTGTTCTGGAAGCCCCTTCTCTGTGTTCTCCCAGTACTCTGTGCTCTGAATGGAGACTGTGAACTTGTCAGTCTTCCTGACTTGACCCCGAGCCCCTTGTAGACAGAGCTGTGAATTCTTTGTACAACTGATGCCCATCCCAGGTAGGCCCTTAATCATCATTTGTTGAATGTCGGCCCCTCCAGGCATACTTGGCTGGCTCCATCAGTCAGCTTTATGTATTATTTGCGATTGGATTATTGCCTGTGCCACTCAGTGAAGAGAAAACACCCTATGTGCTCTGAGTCCCAGAGTAGCTGCTCTCTTCATCCTCGAGGACCCTGAGGGACTGAGCTGCAGAAGGAGAGAGAGGGTCGGATTATGAGCAACAAGCATCCCAGCTGGCAGCTCATGCCTGAAAACTGGTCTTTCATGGTCCATAAGACTCTGGCCTTGAACCGGTGGCATCTCTGTGATACTAAGGGTGGAGTGGAAAAAAATGGAAAAGAAAACTCACTGAGTTTTCCTGTGGAGGTAATATATTAGAGAGAGCCCTGGACTCCCAACTTAGCCATTTGTTAGGATAGCTGTTGCTTACCAAGTCCTGGCTGTGTGCCAGCAGAGGGCTAATCACATTATAACACTGTCTCGCTGAATCCTGACAAACCTCTGAAATCGATAGCCCTTTTTTGCCTATGAAGAAACTGAGGCACACACATGTCAGTCAGAGAGTCTGTAGGCTGCTCAGGAGGGTGAAACCTGTCCAAGGTGACCCACTATTATATTTCTAGCCCCGAGCTAGGACCCAGATCTGAGGAGGAACTCCAAAAACTCCTGACCCGTACCCTTTTAATGGCAAAGGATGGTTATTTTATAAGTTCCCTGGTGTTGGCCAGGCCATCTCACTTCTCGGAGCCTTATTTGACTGGAACAAGATTTGGGAATGGTAATGCCTACCTTTGAGGATCCTTGTGAGGCTTACATGAGATGGTGTACGTGAAGACAGAAGCATGATCCTGGCATTAAATAAAAAATCGTTTTTCACCTCCTTAGAGCTGAATATGCCTTAGGCACCTCAGAAAACTGAGTGATAAGTATGCTGGCGGGGAGACAGAGACAGAGGCGGCATGATTATTCCTCCATGGAGCTGGCTTGGGCCTCGAGATGGTTTTTCCTGACATTTAGGGGGCTTTGGAGTGGGGAGGTGCACACACATGTAGGTCAGAGGGTCTGTAGGCTGCTTAGGAGTGATTTGATGGAGGCCCATGGCCATACAGCCATTGCCACACACCTGCCCCTCCCACTCGTAAATCTGCCAAATATGTGTGTGCAAATAGCTGTGCATGTATGTGTGTGTGTGCATGTGTGCGTGTTTGTGTATGTGTGTGTGTGTGTATGTGTGTGTGTGTGTATAGAACACATTTTTTCTCATCATTAATAGCAAGATTCCCTCATCGGGGACATTTGATAGCTTTGATGCCACTGAACTCATTATTATTTTCTGCTAGACATGAATTCTGCATAAATTTAAAAAATTAATTCCAGTTCAAACAGAGGAAAATCCTGATTTCACTTTCACCCTCACCTGGGGACTAGGAAGGAATGGATGGGACAAGTTAACCCACTGTTTTACTCAGAGCTGTGCCGCTATCACCCGGCATGGCACCTGGCGGGTAGCAGCCTCTGGCATATACTTGTGTAATAAATATGAGAGTCAGAGCAACAGCCAGGCCCATTTCCCATGTGTCATTAGAATCCCCTTTCTAGAACACATCGGCCATGGACGTATATTCAGGCTCACACTTCACTCAGTCACTAGTAGCTTCCTCAGGAGCCCACACTCTGTCTTGACTATGGGACTTATATGAGCTGACCTTTCTTCCTCAGTTGCCCTCACTACTATCCACTCACCAAGATCCTATTTATTCTTTTTTTCTTCAAGTTTATTTATTTATTTTAAGACAGAGAGAGAGACAAAAAGAGTGCACGAGCAGGGGAGGGATAGAGAGAGAGGGAGGGAGGGAGAGAGAGAGAGAGAGAGAGAGAATCCCAAGCAGGCTCTTGGGAGTCTGAGGCAGGGCTCAAACTCATGAGCCGTGAGATCATGACAGGAGCCGAAACCAAGAGCTGGGCACTCAACCGACACTGAGCAGTGTCCCCAAGCTCCTATTTATTCTCAAGGGCAAGTTCAAATGCAGCCTCATTGGTGGAAGACCTCCTAGGCCTACCCTGGTAGAATAAGGGATCCTTATTTCCTCTGCCCGGAGGCACTTTCTCTCTGCCTCTCCCAGTGCGTCCTTCTGTTCCTGAGGATACTGTGATGATCTTTTTTTTTTTTTTTTTTTTTTTTTACATGTTTTTTTTTTTTTTTTTAAA
>NW_027530857.1:4889583-4943932 GCF_008692635.1 Crocuta crocuta
ACAGTGTAGGAGGGTGCCCGTTTCTCCACATCCTCGCCAGCATCTAGAGTTCTCTGATTTGCTCATTTTAGCCACTCTGACCAGCATGAGGTGGTATCTCAGTGTGGTTTTGATTTGATCCCCTGATGAGGAGGGATGCTGGTCATCATTTCATGTGTTGGTTGGCCATCTGGATGTCCTCTTTGGAGAAGTGTCTGTTCATATCTTCTGCCCATTTCTTCACTGGGTTGTTTGTNAAGGCTTCTCATAGATGGCTTTTATGATGTTTAAGTAAGTTCTTTTTATCCCAACTTTCTCGAGGGTCTTTATTAAGAAGGAATACTGTATTTTGTCAAATGCTTTTTCTGCATCTATCGACAGGAGTGTATGGTTTTTATCTTTTCTTTTGTTAATGTGATGTATCACATTGATTGATTTGTGAATATTGAACCAGTCCTGTAACCCAGGAATGAATCCCACTTGATCTTGGTGGATAATTCTTTTTATGTGCTGTTGAATTCGATTTGCAAGTATCTTGTTGACGATTTTTGCATCTGTATTCACCAAAGATATTGGCCTATTGTTCTCCTTTTTTGCTGGGTCTTTGTCTGGCTTGGGAATTAAATTGATGCTGGCTTCATAAAATGAGTCCGGAAGTTTTCCTTCAATTTCTATTTTTTGGAATAACTTGAGAAGAATGGGTATTAATTCTGTTTTAAATGTCTGGTAGAATTCTCCAGGGAAGCCATCTGGCCCTGGGCCCTTACTGTTGGGAAAATTTTGATAACTGATTCGATTTCTTCACTAGTTATCAGTCTGTTCAGATTTTCTATCTCTTCCTATGTGAATTTTGGTAGTGAGTGTGTGTTTAGGAATTTGTCCATTTCTTCTAAGTTGTCCAATTTGTTGGCATATAGTTTTTCATAGTATTCCCTGATAATTGCTTGTATTTCTGAGGGGTTGGTTGTAATAAGTCCATTTTCATTCATGAGTTTGTCTACTTGAGTGCTCTTTCTCTTATTTTTGAGAAGCCCAGCTACAGGTTTGTCAATTTTGCTTATTTTTTCAAAAAAACCAACTCTTGGTTTCATTGATCTGTTCAACTGTTTGTTTTTTTCTATATTGTTTATTTCTGCCCTGATTTTTATTATTTCTCTTCTCCTACTGGGTTTGGGGTGCTCTTGTTGCTTTCCCTCTAGTTCCTTTAGGTGAGCTGTTAGATTTTGTACCTGCACTTTTTCTAATCTCTTGAAATAGGCCTGGAGAGCAATGTACTTTCCTCTTAGGACTGCCTTTGCCGCATCCCANCATTTCCCTTTGTATGTTAGGGCCCTTTCCTGTTAGCTGCTTTCAGAATTCTCTCTTTGTCCTTATATTTTGCCAGTTTCACTATGATATGTTGTGCAGAAAATCGATTCAAGTTACGTCTGAGAGGAGTTCTCTGTGCCTCTTGGATTTCAATGTCTGTTTCCTTCCCCAGATTGAGGAAGTTCTCTGTTATAATTTGTTCAAGGACTCCTTCAACACCTTTCCCTCTCTTCCTCTTCTGGAATTCCTATGATACAGATATTATTCTGTTTGATTGTATCTCTGAGCTCTGGAACTCTCCTTTCGTGTTCCTGAATCAGTTTATCTCTGTTTTTCTCAGCTTCCTCTTGTTCTATAATCATGTCTTCTAATTCACCTATTCTCCTCTCTGCCTCTTCAATATATGTATTGGACGCCTCCACTTTATTTTGCATCTCATTTGTAGCATTTTTAAATTCATCATAACTATTTTTAAGCTCCATAGTCTTTGTAGCAATAGTTTCTCTGATGTCTTCCATGACTTTTTCAAGCCCAGTGATTAATTTTATGACTATTGTTCTAAATTCTTGTTCAGTTATGTTGCTTATATCTCTTTTGAGCAGTTCTTTATCTGTGAATTCTTCCTGGAATTTATTTGGAGGAGAGTTCTTCCATTTCGTCATTTTGCCTAGCTTTCTGTCTCTTGTTAGTTTTAAAAGCTTGTTGTGCACTCTGCGCCTGTAGTGCTGCTGTACCAAAGAAGGCTCTCTGACTGCCCAGGGCCTGTCCATGCAGAAAGTGTTGTTTGAATGGTGTCTCTTGATCTCTCTTGTTGAGACCTTGGTTATTTTATTTTCCTACTTGTAGTGGTATTTGGGACTCTCCACCATGTGTACTTTGGCTTGTTTCTCGAGGTAGCCCTGGAAAAGAAGACAGACAGACAAACACACAGGGAACAAAGGCATACAAACGCACAGACAAATCCAACAAACACGCAAACTGAAAGGGAAAAAGAAAAAGAAAAAAAAGAAGGGACGTACACCAAAAAAAGAGAGGAAGGAAGGAAGACAAATAATAAAAATAAAAATACATAAAAAAGAAAAAAGAAAAGAAGAAAAGAAAAAAGAAAAATCCAATAGACAAAAGACAGTCTACAGCATAGAACCAGAATTCCCAGCTACAAATAAAGAGCTGGGTGTATGCAGTGCTGATGGAAGAGCATATATAAAAAGAGAAATGACGATAATGCTACTCAGAGAAACTATGTAGTCTGATTACTCCAGAGAGAGAGAGAGATAAAAAGGAAGCGGTGGAGGTATAGAATATACATCTAGAGAATGGATTAAATGTGACTGTTTAAACAAGCCAGTGACCAAAATTAATCAGGGCAGTGCATCCATGTTGGTCTTGCCTCGGATCTAGTGGAAAAAAAAAAGGGCAGTTCTCTAGCGGAGGTGGGCGTGGTTTGGTCCAGTGCATCCCGTGGGGGTCCTGCCTTGGTGGTTGTGGGGAGAAAAGTGGCAGTGCCCCAGTCCCTTTTCGAACCAAGCATTGCAACTCACTCTTTTGGGTGTGATCTCTCTGTACCGCGGGCATAGCCAAGGTGGGCTATACTCTATATCCCAAGCCGGGCCTCATTTCCAGATCTTAGCCTGCGCCCCCCATTGATATTGCCTGAAATATAAACTTGCAGGCGAGTCCCTCGGAACGTTTCAAGCCTCTCTTCTCCCCCCTGGGGATCAAGCCGAGCCAGAAGCACAAGGGCGCAGCTTCAGGCGCTGCTGCGTCCCCTCCAGGTTGAGCTGGCGAGTGAGGAGCAGTTTCACCCGGGGCCACCTGGGATGAGTGCGTCCTGCCTAGGGTCAGCTGGACAGCAGGAAACTGGGTCCCTCTGTGTCCCGAGTGGAGGTTTTTCTTTTCTCCAGCGACAGGGACAGTGTCTTGAGTAGTTTTGGCCAGTTTCTTTTTTTCCCTAGACTCACCACGGTTCCCTGCAGAGGGGGATTCCCCCCCCCCCGTGTCTCTGGTCCCAGCTGGATTTTATCTTCCCCAGTTCTCATTGACGCTATAAGGTTTTCTCAGCAGGCTCTGTCTCCTTTTCCTCCCAAACTCCTGGATTCTGTAAGGGTTCCTATGACTTTAAGCTTCTCCGTGCGAAATATGGGGGCAAGTGAAATGTACAGAGCTCCCATGTTTTAGCTATTGTGGAGAGTGCTGCTATGAACATTGGGGTACANTGAAAACCCCCCCCCAAAAAAAGAAAGAAATGTACAGAGCTCCCTACTTCTTTGCCATCTTGCCTCCTCTCCAATACTTTGATCTTATGTTGGTTTCTTCCACCTGACCATTACCTCTCAGGGGGCCGGGAGTCTCTTTGTTGTTGTGTTCCCTTGGGCAATCCTTACAGATACTTATGGAAACTGTTGAATGAGTAAATGAAAAGTATGTGCAAGAAGGCAGTGAGTTAGATGGAAAATGTACCGATAGGGAATATTATCAAAAAGAAGATATGTAACAATTGCATAAGTCAAGAGACTACCTTGTTCACAAACTCTGATGAAAGAAACAAAAAAAACACATACTCTAAGGAATTCCTCTTTGCTCTGTATAGAACAAGGCCAAATAAACCACTCATGGTTTAGGAAAGCTAATTACAGGCCAGTCACAAAAGCAAGTCATGGCTTTATAACTAGACCCACCTGAAACAGAACAGAACAGAGGACAGTGAAATTAGCCCATGAGCTTCTCTTTTGTTCTAGTATCAGAAGGGAAAGACTGAACTGTTAGCAAAGAGAGACCATCAGAGAAGAGTGAAAAATGGAGTTAAATAGAGGAACCAACCTCTGTTCAGAATTTTCTGAGCAAGGATTAGACAAGTAATATTAATGTCTAAAGCTGTCTGAGTTGTACAGAACCTGGTTCTGCATCCACTTATCGACTCCCCAATGCCACAACTCCAAATCGTGCTAATTTCTGCAGGGTTCAAAACCTACAGTGAATGTGAGCATGCTCAAGTCCCGGGCCCCCTGGAAGCTGCTGTGATTCATTCATACGGCTTGGAAACCCGGGCTTAAGGCTGATCCCTCGGGCTCCAAGGAGGTGCTTGCAGACCTGAAGGAAGACAAATGGTAGACCAGATGTCCAGACATTAGTGGGCACTCGCACACATAGACTAGATATAGGGTTGACTGCATTCTCACATGGACTCCTATCAAAGGAATCAAAGATGGTTCAAAGCTGAGCAGATGCTAATTTGTCCATATATCTTTGAGATGTGACTATGTTCCTCAGCTCTCTGGCAGCCTGCCCAATTCTCTGAGGGAAACTCAGTTGGCCAGAGTTCACCTGGGTTTATCAGTCCCCCAGGGGAATCTGTTTTCTCTGTGTGCTTCTTTTGTTATTCTGCGGGAACTGGGTCAGCTTTTCAAGAGTGGAAATGTCAGAGGAATAAAGAGGCTCCCTTGAAAAGATCTTTTCCACCACAGAAAGGAAACATCTCAGCATATCCCTTAAATAACAACATACAGCGTGACAGCCTTGCTTCCGACCCAAAGAAAGAAGAGAGGCCGAGAACACTGGGCAACATTTACACACACCCCTTTGCTGGGGAGACAGCTGGGCTGGGGCTGGGTCATCCCAAACACTGAATTAAAGGAACGGAAACATCAAGTCTGTGGAATCTTTCGGATGGCAAGCGAGGCTCGGAAACAGACAAAGGAAGGCTTTCAGCAAAAGCCTGAGTTTTTATATTGCAGCGTACTTGGAACGTAAGTCTGCTGTCCTGAGCAGCAGGGATCTGACTCCTGGGGAGAAGCCCCATCCAGACTGCTGTCTCCTGCAGACCCCAGCAGCACACAGAAGGTCGTTGTGGAGGGCAGCGAGCTGTGGCTGCAACCAGTCCGAAATAGACTTTACCCTAATAGTCAGGCTTCTAGGAAGATAAATTTTGCGACAGTCTGGCAGGAGGAATCCTGGGAACCCTTACCCATGAGTCTACCTGCGTAGTGGAAATGGGCATTCAAAAGCCATAAGCCCAATTCACAGCAACCCCTTCCAGATGACAGCAAGGCTCATCAAGTGCCCTCAAGTTTAGCAGCACCCTCAGCCAGATATACCATCACCCAAACAATCGACACCCTGGAACAAGAAGAACTGATTACTAGTAAGCAACCAAGGGAGAGTGCATCTGCACTTCAGGGTCTTAGCTAGTGTCTGTTCTTCATCCACGAACCCCGATGTGCTATGAAATGCAATAGTAGTCAGTTTACTTCACAAAATGACCTTGTGTGTCAACTTTAGGATTCTTCTAAAGTTTTGGCCGTGGGGACTCTGCTCAAAAACAACCATGTCCAGCCCCCCATGCCCAGTGACCATACATCGAGGATAAAACAAACACCAAGATTGCTTAGACAGAGCAAAGAAGGGGTAAGTAAGGAACCTTACTTTAAGAACTCCAATTAAATTCTCTGGGATAAAAAGTAATTGCAGGAGGTCACACTAAATCCTGGGAGGCTGATCTGAAATTACTGCCCCAAATATTTTCCCTGGGCTCCTAGATTCCCGTTTGGGCATCTCCTTTCAAATCATCTCATCATGGCCTGCTCTTAACCCAGGTTTTATTAATTATGGATGATGTGCTACTATTTCAATAACTGGCCATCTGAGCATCCAAGGATGTTTCTCAAACCAAGATTCATGTAAGAAATAGCTGAGGAGCTTTACAAAGGTAAAGACTCTGGGCTGCAGCTTCAGGATGAGATAGGACCAGCACATCTCAGAAGGTGCAGATGTCTGGGGACTTCCGCCGAGCAGCAGGGGGTATGTCAGAAGCACATCAGATCCTGAGGCAATGTGAGGGGCGGGAGATGGAACCAGGCTCTTAAAAAAAAAAAAAAAAGAATTTCATGTGATTCTGAGCTGCCTTTTCCTTCTGTAATTCCCTCTCCACATTTGAGAACACTGGCACTTTGTTTGGATTAAAAATGCCTTGGAGTGATACTGGCTCTCACACTCATGAACCCCCGTGGCCTTGACATCACTTTATTGGCCTGAATGTCCCTACTTCGAAAATAAGAGCATCAGTCAGCTCAGTGGTTGTCAACTATCACTGGGCACCAGAATCCGCTGGGGAGTCTTTATAACATGCAAGTGCCTGGTCCCCATCCGCAGAGAGTCGGACCCGTCTCCTGGCGTGGGGTCCTGGCTTTGGGCATCTCACGCTCCCCAGGTCATGCTGCTGTAGGCTCAAGCGCTCACTTCTTATCTGGAGCCTTCACAGACGATGAGCAGTCTTGCATCCAGCATGTCTGCAATGCTGTGTTAAAAGCCACACGAAGGATGCTTGAGTTGGGCAGCCAGCGCTCCTCGACCTGCCGTTTGAGAAGTTAATGTGAACAGAGAAGAGCAGATCTGCTTTGCCTGGTGAGGGATCGTGGAACAAGGAGCTGCCTGGAGCTTTCGGATCCGCTTTGACCCATTAAAGATCTGCGGGCAGGGTGGCTTTTCCCCCGAAACATTTCTCATGAGACGCTAGGTCCTATTCTGATTCCAAATCCATTTCTTCTCAGAGAACAGGTATCACCCTAGGTTTCTAATCAAGTGTGTGCGTTTGTGTGTGTGTGTGTGTGGTTTTCTTGTTGGTAGAATAGACTGGCTTGTGGGAACTGGGGTTCTGTGAGGGGCTTAGTGAATTTATGCAGCAATGGCTTCCTGAAGGACTCTAGCAGAGTTACTGAGTACTTACTGTGAGCTGGGCATGGCTCCAAGCATTTTAATGACTCACCTCAGTTGTCCCCACAGCAACTCTATCTGCTAGATACTGCTAATATTCCCATTTTACAGGTGAGGAAACTGAGAAATGCCACATTTCAATAACTTCACTGAAGTTACCAATCAATGACTGAGGCAGGATTTGAACCCAGGCATTTTTGCTCCTGAACCTGTATTCTTTATTATGAGAAATTACTCTGTCTCATGTAATCATCAGTTCATGTTTGTCATCAAACACTGGTAACAGAGCCACCATTTGTCATCACTCTTTGATATCTTAGCTACTCTCGGCTATTCTCAGTAGATGAAAATCACAAGGCTCCGTAATAACCAGTGTTGCCCTTGATTTTGCGAAGAGGAGGAGACATACCAGCTGTGGGTGAGAAGCTTTGGGCCCTGTGTCCTCGCAAATTTATCATTACTTCCCTAAACCTGAACCAGACTGTGCAATGGCTGATCTGCTCTCTGTGAGCCACCTCAAAGCTCACACCTGTTTCGGAGGCCCCGGGTCCCAACATGCACCATCCAACCCAGGGCAGCTGCTGGGGTGACTCAGCTTTACTGAATCCGGTTCTTCTGGTTGCATTTCTCTGGACTTCGTGAGCTGGAAAGCCAAGACAAAACAGGTTCACACACCTCTGTTCACTGATGGAAGCTGTGCTGTTACTTTTTTTTTAATTCAGAAAAAACTTTGGAGTGCTAAGGCTCAGAGTGACAACATACGCACGTTCTTTGTTTTAGAAAGTTTTGCTCTATTCTTTGCATGGTGGACCCGACCACAGCCAGCAGCATCAGATTTTTTTTTTTTTTTTTGGTAATGACACCATTCCCTGTATGTCCCATTAACTTAAAAGCTCCATATTACTGCATATTATCATTTTATAAATTGCCTATTTTTCTTGTTTCTTTATCGTACAAGTCATAAAATATAAAGGTGGGTTCTCACTCCTACTGAAAATAATTTTATGATGTGCTCAGTTGAGCCAGGGGAAGCTGGTTAATGGATGAAGTGGAACGTGGGGTCATTCTGTGAAAGGGGGCAGTGAAAAGAACTCATGTCATAAAAGTTAATGAGGGAAAGTCAAGAGTTAGGTGTGTGCGTAAGTGTAAATCTTGATGAACTGTGTATTAATTTCTCTCTTGGGCTTAAGCATCATTCAGTCCGGAAAGCAGCTGTGGAATAAATTCAGTTACTATTACTCCCAAAATTGCCACTTTCCTCCTAAATATGAGAGGTTTGGATCTGCTTGCTAGTCAGTGTCCTCAAAAATAGATTGGGACTTTATAGGTTAGGTAAATTTATTAGGTGCCTTGGAATCCACAAAGGGATTATACACATATAATAAAGGCAGATATTCCTCATAAGATTATATGAAGCTCATTGTATATCCCTTATATATTACACTACATATAACATGTATAGCTATGACACAGAAGCAATAAGGAAAAAGAATGCACCTTCCCTATTTGTCTTTATCTTGGTGCCTTTGCATCGGTAATTTCCCCTCATTGGAATGCTTTTCTCTCTAAGGAAGCTTGGAGCACAGATTCCTTTTTCTGTCATTTAGATCATAAGTTCAGTGTTACCCCCTCAAAGAAGACTTTCCTTTCAGTCATTTAGAGTCGACAGAACTCTTCATCATATTGACTGTCCGCACATCAGTTATCATACATCTGAGAGTCTTCTTCTTAATTGTTTATTGTCCATCTCCACCTTTCTAGAATGTAAACCCCATAAGAACCAAAACCTTGTATGTCCTATGCACTCCTATAAACCCAGTTCCTTAAAGAATGAATGCCTGGGGTATCATGGGAGGCCATTAAATATTTATTGTAAGAAAGAGAGGGAAGGAAGGTAGGGAGAGAGGGAGGGAGGGAAGGGGGAAGGAAGGTAGATGCTGACCTTGGGTATTAGATGTTGACTTGCACAATCAGGGAAAACCAAGATTGTGACCTGAGCTAGATCTTCAAAGACGGCAGAGGTGTGGTTCCATGGCTGGTGGAAAGAGAGGCAGATCTTCTAGTTAGAACTTCTGAACAACCAGTTATGTGGGTTGAGTGTCCTGGAGAGCACATACTCAGGGGCGTTACTCCCGGTTCAGAAGGTGTGCTCTGGCCATGGACCTGAGGAAGTGGCAGGATGGGGGGCCTGGGGAAAGGAGCTCAGGGCCAGTGTGAAATCGCAGGGATCAGTTTGCAGTGAGCAGGGGGTTGGGTTGGGAAGCTAGTGGAAGGAGGCACACAGTAAGTGACTCCTGAATCTCAGAAGACTTGGAAGTGGCTCTCAATCATTTGCCTAGCTCCATTTTGCAAAGCTGACCAGTAGACAGATGGAAAACTTAGAGTCATCTACCACAGATCTGGTGGTAAATAGTCTCTGACCTCCCAGACTGAGAAAAGACTACTTTCTCGTTGGTAAAACAATGGGATGTCTCTTGCTGCCCTTGCTCTTTGGATGGTAGCAAGTGCCAGGGAAGGTGTGGCCTGGACGAGGCTTAGGGACAAAAGCTGGTAAGAAGCTTGAGAACTGGAAATTGGGACTATCCTTTTAGCACAAGTATGTTCACAGGAAAATCAAATGTCCATGATGTAGTTGCTTTTCTGTCTCCAGCTCCCTGCCGTTCACTGCGTGTTTCCAGGGAAAGCAAGACCATATCTCTGGATGGTGTGAAAACCAGGGAGAATGGGAAAAGCACCACAGCTCTTGTCCAAGGACAGTGATCTGCGTGGTGCCTGGGTGGCTCTGGCGGTTGAGCATCTGGCTCTTGATTTGGGCTCAGGGCATGATCTCTTGGTGTGTGGGTCTGAGCCCTGTGTCGGGCTCTGCACTGTCAGTGCAGATTCTTGGGATTCTCTTTCTCTCCTTTTCTCCATAGCCTTCCCCTGTTTGCTCTCTCTCTAAAACTAAATAAATAAACTTAAAAAAAATGATATTGATGTGCAATGCACACAGAACTTGTAATAGCTTTCACAATCTCCTCAGCTCCTTTAGGAGCCAAGTTTGGTGAGGACTTGTCCTCAGAGCTGTTTATGCATGCCCAGCTGGTTTGGTTTGTAACAAGTGACCCCCACGTCCAATATCCCATGGGCCCCACTCATCCTGATCTTCTAATTCTGACTTAGCTATTAACCTAGGAAATAGGTTCCCCCAAGAAAAAGGCCTCCATGTCTTAATCTCCTTGATTCTTAAATTTTTTTTAATATTTATTTTATTTTTGAGAAAGAGGGGGAGGAAAGGGCAGAGGGGTGGGGGACAGAGGATCTGAAGCAGGCTCTGTGCTAATGTGGGGCTCAAGCCCATGAACCATGAGATCATGACCTGAGCTGACGTGTGACACTTAACTGACTGAGCCACCCAGGTGCCCAAACCTCTTTGATTCTTAATATTCTCTTGGCAACTGGTGTTCTCCATTGGATTCTGAATTCTCCTTACCCTTGACTCTGTGTCCCACCAATTTTCTAGCTCATCTCCAACGAGACTCTACTTGGCTCATCATTCAGCTACCAGCAGTTTGGGGCTCTCCCTGAGAATCTCCCCCACGAGCACTCTGGCTCGCTCTTGGTCTAAACTTGGCAGTCAGGATAGTCATTCAGGCCACATAGTCAACTGACTGCTAATTCCTTCACGCATTTCTTTCCCAACCCAGCCTATTCAGGCCACCGCCATTGATAGAGTCTGCTCCCTTATCCTTTGTCACACTCCCTGGGACACACAGGGGACTCTTTTGTTAACAGTAGCAAATATCAGCATTGCGTCCTGAGACAGTGAGGCCTTCCTTCGACCCTGCCGTACAAACCCAGGAAGGGAAAGAGAAAATAACTTCTCGGAGAAATCCACTCTCACAGTACAATTTCTTTTCCTGTTTGCTCCAAGTTGGAAGCTTCCCGCGGTCTCGCTTCGCTAAGATGTCACTTAGAATGCAATGGTTTACATCAGCTATACTGCACCCCCACAGTAGGCAATGGTAGATGCCGCGTGTGACACAAAGAAATGAATGTTGTGTTCTTCTGGAGATACGTGGGCCTGCTAACCACCGCACTGGGTGGGGGCGGCTCNAGCTGCCTCCCACATTCGGCCTGGCAGGTTGCGGGGCTGTGTGCCCAAGGAAACCGAACCGCATCTGCATGGCTCGCTGCTTATCAGGAGCACACACTGGCTGCCATGCTGTAGGGCGGCAAAGGAAAACAAAACAACAATAAAGGGAGGCCTTTGTCATGGATTAAAAGGGTTTAGAAACATCTGAGCCATGCAGTTTTCCAACACGGACACTGCCAATGACTTGGTGACAGAACGCTCGAAAATGTGCTAACGGGGTTAGATAGAGTTGGTGGGGCGGCCAAGCCGCGTGCTTTGTTAATGGCTCTTTATCTGCGTGAGTGTGCGGATGCATGATTCACGGGAAAAGTGACCTTTTACAGAGCGAGAGGAATAAGGTTAATGACATTACGCATTGCTGCTTGTGATTGCGGCTGGGGATGTCCCTAAAGATTGCCGTTAGTGGACAAATTCTTCCTTTTTCAAGTGGGTTAGTCTCGTGTGTATTCTCAACTTGTTTCATGAGGAAATTCATCACTGGCATTATTAGAAGGGTTCATCTCTGGGCAGAAGGAATTGGCTACCTGACCGAGTGTTCTGGGCTCAGCAGCGATCCCCTCCCATGCCCCCAACCCTATACCTGGTGATTCATTTCTTGGTGTTGATACCCCATCCCCCAATTTCTTTCTTTAAACATATAATTATGTGGTCCTCTTCTTTACTTCGGTTACTCAATTTGCCTCCAAGTGTCTTTGGATGAGTTTATTTCAAAATAGTAAGAAATATCAATGTCAAGATTTGAAAAAAGTAATTAGAAGATCAGTAAAGATATTGACTATTTGAATAACACTATCATCCACCTTGATCTATTGAGATTTATAGAAAACTCCCTTCAACAACCACAGAATAAATATTCTTTTTAAACCACACATAGACCATTTACCAAAATAGAATGTATTCTGGGCCATAAGACAAATCTCAATAAATTGCAAAGAATTCAAGTCATACTAAGTATATATATGTGAGTATATACATACATATACACACACACATACACACACACATATATATACATATATATGTATTTTTTTAAATGTTCATTTATTTCTGAGAGAGAGAGAGAGTAACTGGGAGAGGGGCAGAGAGCAAGAGATACACAGAATCTGAAGCAGGTTACAGGCTCTAAGCTGTCAGCAGAGAGTCCGATGTAGGGCTCAAACTGATGAACCCCAAGATCATGACCTGAGCTGAAGTAGGATGCTTAACCAACAGAGTCATCCAGGTGCCACAAAGTATATTTTCTAATTGTAATGGAATTAAATTGGAAATCGTTAAACAGAAAGACTTCTCAAAATGCCCCAAATATGTAACTTTAATTGAAATATTTAATATTTAAAATTGTCATAGAACTCCAAATAATCTAATGAGTCAAAGAAAAAATCAAATGGGGAAGTAGAAAGTATTTTGAACTGAATGAAACAAATATAGAACATATCAAAATTTGTGAGATGCCACTAAAGCCACTAAAGCAGCATTTAAGCAGACATTTATAGCACAAAATGTCTGCATTAGAAAAAGAAGAAAGGTCTCAAAAAAAAAAATGACCTCAGCTTCTATCTTTAAAAACTAAAAAAAAAAAAAAAAAAGGGAGCCCGTGGCCCATGAAACCCAAAGTAGAAGAAAGGAAATAACACAAATCACAGCAGAAATGAACAAATAGAAAACAAGAAAAAAAATTAACCCCCAAAGCTAGTTCTTTGATTGAATTTAAAGAAAATTCTAGCCAGATTTATTGGGGGAAAAAGTGAGGTCAGAAATTATCAATAATAGGAATGAGAGAGTTGACATCAATACAGAATCTATAAAAATTAAAAGAAAAATAAGTGAATATTTATGAGCTACTTTATGCCAATAAATTTGACAACTTAGATAAGATGGACAGATCCTTGGAAAGAAATAAACTACCAAAGTTCATTCAAGGAAAAATAGGCAACTTGACTGGCCCTGTATCTGTTAAATAAATTGAATTTGTAATTGAAAACCATGTTCCAAAGAAAATTCCAGGTCCCTATGACTTCACTGGTGAATTTACCAAGCATTTAAGAAAGAAATAACACCAAATCTTAACAAAATATTCCAGAAAAGTTAGGAGAAGTGGCTACTTCTCAACTCATTCTATGAAGCCAGCATTAGCTGATACCCAAATCAGAAGGATATATGAGAAAAACCAACCATCCAGCCAACCAACCACCCACAGACCAATATCACTCATAAACATAGATGCAAAAATTCTAAGCAGTTTTAGCAAATTGAATCCAACAATGTATAAAAAGCATTATGACCCATCCCAGGAATGTAAGAACAGATTAACATTCAAAAGTCAGTGTAATTCACATCTTAACAAACTGAAAAAGAAAGACCATAGTCTTTTCAGTAGACATAGGAAAAGCATTTGAGCAAATCCAGCATCCATTTCTGATAAGGACTCTTGGCAAACTAGAAATAGAAAGTAACTTTCTCAACCTGATAAAGAACGTCTACAGAAAACTTAACAGATAACAGTATACTTAATGGTAAAAGACTGAATGCTTTCCTGCTTTAGGACCAGCACATTAGGACTAGCACGAGGATGCCTGCTTTATGACCTCTATTCAACACTGTAGAATAGAATCTTTTTTCTATTTTATTCAAGGCAACAGGCAAGAAAAGGAATTAAATCATTCTTATTGGGAAGGAAAAAGTAAAACTATCTTATTCATTGAAGACATGATTTAATAAGGTTGAGGGAAAATACGATCAATATACAATATGCAAAAGTCAGTACGTAAGAATCAATTGTGTATCTATATCCTAGCAATGAGCCATCTGAAACGGAAGTTGAAATTGAAATTGATGGAAAATACCTGTATGCTGAAAACTACAAAATGGTGTTTAGAGCAATTAAGGAATAACCTGAAGTAGAAAAATAAAACAAATGAATAACAATACAGTATGCTCCAATTGTTAGGAAATGAATTTTGTTAATCAGTTACTCCTTTGTGTGTTACATGCAAGAGACATGTCTGGTAGGAAGGGCACAAAATGTTAGTCAGCTCCTTCTGAGTGGTTGGATTTGAGGTCTTTCGTTGATTTATTATACTTTTCAGTGTCATTTGCTTTAAAAAAAAACATGCACAATCTTTTAAAAGAATGGTAATTTTTCAATTTAAAAAATTTCTAGAGAAATCAGTTGGTGGAAAAAATTAATTATAAGCAATGAGTTGATGTATTTACTTTATATATGGTATATTTGAATTCAAATTAGGCAACTCTTTTTTATTTCTAAGAAATTTATAAGGAGATGTTATGGGGGTTATTTGCATTGTCTATGGCTAAAATGTAGGCTAATTTCTCCTAGAGCCTTATAATTTTCTTTCTGTTACTCTATGTTGTATCTATTGATTGTAAATCCAGTTGGTTTTGAATGCATATTTGTGTCTGCAAAGAAATTGAGTCACCTCAATCATTCCAATAAAGAAGGGGAAAATTGGCATTGATCATCAAATATGACAGAGATATAGCCCAATCACAAGATGGCACATTGGGAAGGGGAGTTAGGCCACAGATCTGACAACTGCATGCTGAGGTTTGTGCATAGTCTGGACTGAGAGCACATTGCTACCCTGAACATTATGAAGTTAAAAAACCAGAAGTTAGATGAGCAGATCAAAGGTCAGTGATTTTGTCCCCAACTGGGAGAAGACCCAAACCCCAAATATTTATAGGAAAAGTGAGTATTAACTAAATGCATGGCTGAAGACCCACAGCTCTATATGGTTATCAGGTGGCAATTACACCCTGAACCAGCTTCTCCCCTTAGTTGAACTCTTCTCTTTGGTACTTTATAAACACCTGGGATCTTAGTTAAAATTCTCAGGCCAGCAGAAAGTAAATGAATAGGCTAAGAACATCTGGCTTTGACAATTTTAAATTAAATTAAAATTTTAAAATTTTAATTTTTAAATTTGACATTTTGACATTTAAATATAGATATTTAGTATGATTGTTTCAAAATTAATGGGAAGGAATGAGAATAGCACATCACTCAGTCCCTTGGAGTTCCTGCAAGAGCTTATATTAGACAAAGGCAGAATGAAAGCCTGGGCATTAGTTACCAGCATCATGCCTTTGGTGTTAGTAACATATTGCTGCGGTGCTAAAACCAGCTAATTCACTCATTTCTATACATCTCTAGCTAACCATAAGTAATGTACATCTACATCTGTATGTATACATTTCAGTATCTATATGTAAACATTAATGTCAATTTAGTAGAAAAGATGATTTGCCTCAGTAGTTACTTGGGTCCATGGAGACCAAACTGATCAATTGACTATACCACTGTTCGGCCAGCAGTTGAAGATCTAGGAGAGATTTAGGAAAAGAGAACAGATCGATGGATAGACAGATAGTTAAAATTGTTTGCTTACCTCTCTCAAGCGGTCCAAGATGTCTGGATAAATCTAGCAGCTCCATTCAGTTTCAGGTAAAAACAGCTAGAGCAAGGAAAGTGTTGTACCAACCCAATCCTGCAAAGATTGTGGGTTTATAACTGGAGAAGAGGAAAAAATAAATTTAACTACTACCATTTGTGTAGGTGAGAGTTCTTAGTTGCAAACAATAAAATTCACTGAAGCTGTTTTAAGCAGACAAGGAGTTTGCTGAAGGGTCTTGAGTAAGTCACAGAAAGTTCATTTGGACCAAAAAGCCAGATTTTGAGGTTATACAGCCATGAGTAATGCTAACCCCACTGAAGTTCTTGTGAAACATGCTACTGGCATCTGAGCAAACACAACTCTTAGCACTGGGCACTGTTACTCCAGAAGAAAAAACACTCCTTGCCCCTGAATCGATATCCCTACCCAGCCACCCTTTCATGATGGTTAGTTCTGAACCCAAGTCTGTCATTGGTGTTCCAATTGGCTGAAGGCAGGTTAATAATTTACATACTAGCTATAAGGCACTAAGGGAATATGAATTCTACATAGCTATCACCTATGTAGAAAATTGACAAAATATGAGAAGGGTGCTGGCAGCCCAAACTGATGAATGTTTACCCCACTAAACAAATTTTTCCAGGTGACTTCTGTTTTAAGAAGCTATTCAAAGTCATCTCCAGTCATCTATTCTTCTATGGAAGGTATCAAATTATTTGGTAATGTCTATGAAGTGCTGGGAAAGTGTTATTTATCTTATCTTCCCTGCAATTGGATTGGAAAATACTTATGAAGATCTTTCATCAGATCTCTCAAGGGTTTCTAAACAAGGTTGAACACATTTTCAGCAAGTATGACAGATGAGTACATAACCAGGTGGTTCAGAGTATGGAGAGAATCCAACTCACCTCCCTAGGGTATATACTCTACAGCTCCAGGTTAGAATTACTGTGTTTACTTTGACTTACACCTGGAATACTAAAGTGATCTGGCTTTGTAAGGATAGGTAAAAGATGCTAATTTGCAAAGCCATTTTCAGCCATGCATACAATCCCCAGACTGAAGGCTTTATCCAGAAACACTTGAAGTTTTCACTATGACTCAGAAAGGTGGATGATAAATTTTCTTTGCCAAAGGGCATTAATAGGAGACAATGTTTTTACAGACACTGGTCATCTCTTCACCTACCGGAAAAAAAAAATTCAAGAGGCCAGTAAGTTACCTTTAATTGATTAAAGATTGTAACAGCTTTGTTAAGTGTTCCTTTTAAATCTTCATATGTGTCTCAGGTGACAAGGGCTTCCTTGTGCATTCAAAAAACAGATTTTGCTTCTGGGAAACATTTTTAATACTTGAAACTAGTCCTCATTTTAAATCATCCTGGCATGAATCATATTTCTCATCTATATTATTCTTATCTATGTTATTATATTGTCCATATGATTTTTCACTAAGTTATCAGAATCATCTATTTTCAACTTCTCCTAATGTTATCGTTTTATGTAATCATAGTATATTTGTCAAAAAAAGTTGTTATATTACTATTAGCTAAACTCCCAACTTTATTGGGATTTCATGAGTTTTTTCCACTGAAGTTCTTTTTCTGTTCCAGGATCCCATTTGGGATGTCACATCATATTTATACATCATGTCTCCTCTGGTGTGTGACAATCTATTAGTCTGTCCTTGTTTTCACGATCTTGACTGGTCACATGTTGTAGAATGCGCATCACTTTGGGTTTGTTTGATGTTTTTCTCATAATCAGACTAGGGTTATGAGTTTTAGAAAGAATACTACAAAGAGAGGTGCCCTTGTCATCACAGTATATCAGAAAGTATATGATATCAACATGACCCATCACTGATGGAGTTAAAATTGGTTAATTAGTTAAGACAGTGTTTGTCAGTTTTTTCCACTGTAAATTTTCTATTTTCTCCTTTCTAAACTCTACTCTTTGAAAGCAAGTGCTAAGTCCAGCTACTGCCTCTTGGAAGAGATGTATGTACATATGTTATTTGGAAATTATTTGGTAGTTTCTCTAGGAAAGATTTATCACTTCTCTCTTATTTATTTATTTATTTATTTATTATCCATTTGTATCAATATGCTGTCATGTATGTTTGTTTTATACTTCGGATTGTATGTAATCCAATACAATGCTATTTATTTTTTTTTTGCTGTTTTTTCTTGCTTAACCTTGGGAGATTTTTCAGGTTGGCTCCTAGCTTCCTTTGACATACTTCTACCATTTTGTTTTATTTTAATTTGGGTCTTTTTTAAATCACTTTCTTATTTTCTGGCACTAGACCATGCTCCAAGCTCACCTTGTATTTTCCTTGACCTAGCTCTAGAATCAGCCATTTCACTAAGGAGCCTTGGTTCCTTTCATTGGAGATTGGTGTTTAGAAACTAGGATATGGGTGCTGGGCGTATCAAGCAATAGGTTTTTAAAGCACAAAGGATAAAATTATGCAACATAAAATGTTTTCTTAGATTTTTTAAATTATACAAACAGCAAGGTTAGCCAAGTTCAAAGTAATTTTGAATTCATCAGTTTGCATTGAATAGCATCCAGTTGGTTGTACTTGGGATAATAATCATTACTTATGTTTTCTGTGATGATTTTATTACATAGAGACCATAGGTTAATGGGACAGAAGGGGAAGAGTATGAGAACCCTGGGCCTCAGTGGGAGGGGAAGTGGAGTAACCAAGGTCAATGGAGAGAAGGTACTCTCCATAGGGACAGTGAGGTTGCCCTCATCAGCCTTCATGCATATTGCCTTTTTTAATATAGGGCTAGCCCTCATTACTGCTGTGGGGATATATGTAGGCAATTCTCAGCTTGTCCAGTGGAACTAATCAGTTAAAGTTTTGCTTTTCAGTCTATATTAAATTATCAGTTATTTTTCATTAGGATCAGTGGTTAAGGCAGAGAATCAGTTAAATGGTAAAGAGCAAGTTATCTTTATTTTGACTATGAGAGTCTTCTTTGTTTTGAGCAAGTCTCTCAATCATCCAGCATTTCTGGTGTCACAGTAATGTATCTGTGACTCAGAAGACCATGTTGCTTAGTGTCTAAGGGGCTCTGCAACTTACAAGTTGTGTGACCTGGGGTAAATTATTTCCCTTTTTAAATCCCCAGATTCCCTACCTGTAAAAAAGATCATAACAATAATATTTAACTCATAGAATTGTTGTGGGGATTAGAGAATGTTTGTTAAGTGCTTAGTAAAATATCTGGCACATAGTAAATAATAAGAACCAATTTTCACAGCAATGAGAGAGAGAGAGAGAGAAAGAGAGAGGGAGAGAGAGAGAGATCACAAGCAGGGGAGGGGCACAGAGAGAGGGAGAGAGAGAGAGAGAGAGAGAGAGAGAGAGAGAATCCCAAGCAGGATCCCCACTGTCACCGCAGAGCCCAATGTGGGGCTCGAACTCATGAACTGTGAGATCATGACCTGAATTTATATAAGGAGTCAGACTCTTAACTGACTGAGCCACCCAGTCACCCTGTACCTATAATTATTAATGTTGGGAAAATGTGGTCTGGATCACTGGCAGAAGAACCAAGCTGAACCAAGAACCAAGGTTTATTTTACACCAGTGGGCTCAGAGGAGATTATTCTCCAGAGGTCTGAGCCCAGAGCATCAGCAGAGGGAGTAATTTATAGACTGTTACTTCCATATTCCTCATTAATGCATGAGACAAGCAGTGTGGGAAGAAGAACCTGGAAGAGGGAGCCTTTGATCAAGAACAGGTATTTCCTTATCAGTCCTGCCAACCATCTTATAACAGATTTTTCCCAGTCATTAAGGTTAATTTTTCTTCCATTTCAGGGGTCCATGTTATGTTATAGCGTGTGTCATTCTTCTGGTCTTCCGGGTTCCTGCCCTTTATGCTTCCTAAGCAGGTGTGAGGAGGTAGTGCTCACTCATTCCTGGGCAGATGAGAAAGGCCATCTAGGCCTTTCAGATGGACTCTCTGATGTCCTCAGTCCCTTTCTGCTGAGAGGAGCCACAAGTTCTCCCATAAGTCAAATACTGAACCTGAGTTTTATGCAGAAAATGTCCACTGATCCTTCATGATGAGTTACTTTACAGTCTTCAAAATATCATGTGACTATGTTTAAAATTCAGTCCATTCTTCCATAGCAGTAATGCTCCAAGGATGAAGGTGGGTGGGAATTTTCTAGATGGTCAGTTTGAGCTGCTACAATTCTAACATTTATGATAGCTAAGGTTCTATGGATTTTACTCTGTTATAAGACAGTAACTCACTATGGTAATAAACACAAAGAAGTATCTCTTGCTTTTTTCCCATTGCATTGGAAAGCTTATGGGTTATTTTTATTTCTTTATATGTTCTGTGTATATATAAGTGTAAGCATGCATGTGCATGTTTGTGTGTGTGTGTTTCAACATCTGATAGTCCACTCTTAAAACCTTTCCACTTTTTGCCTTAGGAACATAGGCTGGTATTGTAGGGGTGATGGGTCTAAGAGATTCACAATGTCCTCAGGTAGGTCTGCTCAGGCCACCTCTTACACATGCCAAACACGCTTTAAATCCTGAGAGTGAATGAATTCATTGAGTAGCTATCCAATCCACATTCCATCTGAAAGTGTTTTACTTCAACGTGTTAGATTCAAAGAGACAACTGCTCCCTGGCTTAGACAATGTCAAATAAATTATATGCTTGAACTTGCCACTTGTCAACAGCTCGTTTAGGTGTTGTACAAGCCTGGCCATATAGTCTCGAGAGGAAACAAGCACTTTGAATCCATTCTTCACTTCTAGGAGGGCACTGTGGGTGTCCTTTGAGAAAACAAAGAAACACAATTCCATTTGTTATCTTTCAGATTTTCTCTTTAATCGAGACATACGCCAGATTCTAGGATTATTAGGTTACTGATTGAAAGAAACATTTCCAAAGTCTACAGCAAATTGACTTAAACAGGTAAGATAGTGGGGAATGTTGTGGGAGCATTGACTAGAAAAGGACATCAGTGGTCTTCTGTGCTGAAACGTGTTGTTTCTGGACATGTGTGTTCATTGTGTATATGTGTTCATGGGAAAATCCATCAAGCTGTGCGCTAATTATTTGTGTGTTTCACTGTAGGTATGTTATGCTTTATTCAAGAGTTTACTTTTGTGGTACTTCTAGACAATGGAACATTATTCAGCACTCAAAAGAAATGACCTATCAAGCCATGAAAGACATGGTGGAAACTTAAATGCATATTACTTAAATGGAAGAAGCCAACCTGAGAAGGCTGTATACCGTGTGATTCTAACTGTGACATTCTGGTAAAGGCCAAAGAAGCCCCGGAGGCTGTAAAATGATCAGTTGTTGCCAGGAGTTAGGGGGCAGGAAGGGACGAACAGGTGGGGCACAAGGGATTTTTA
Organism: Crocuta crocuta; assembly: GCF_008692635.1. Classification (NCBI taxonomy): domain Eukaryota; kingdom Metazoa; phylum Chordata; class Mammalia; order Carnivora; family Hyaenidae; genus Crocuta; species Crocuta crocuta. The sequence continues at coordinate 4,910,539 of NW_027530857.1, forward strand.
AGGCAGTGAAATTATTAGAAGATAATTTCTTGTGGATAGATACCACAAGGATGGATACTTATCGTTATATAGTTGTCCAAACCCATGAATGTACAACCTCAGAAGTGAACCCTAGTGTAGACTGTGGACTGTGAGTAATAATGACTTGTCAGTGTAGGTCATCTATCATACCTTATCAATGTAGGTACATCTATCATAGAAGTACCACTTGGATGGTGGATGTTGATAATGGGGCAGGTTTGGTGGGGGACAGAGGACATATGGGAAATCTCTGTACTTTCGACTCAAGTTTGCTATGGACCTAAAGCTGCTGCAAATATAAAACTTATTTTTCAATCATGCGCGCGCACACGCGCACACACACACACACACATTTTACTTTTGAACAAGAAGCTTTCTTTTTTATCTTAAATAGAATTGCCTACTTGTCATTTCCTAAACATCTAGGCCACGCTGTACAGTGTGTTGGGAGGGGGGATGGAGAGAGGGGGAAAAGAAGCCAATCATTAACTCTTTTTGGAAGGCTGTCCTGTTAGAAGTGAAGACACATCTTTCTTTTTTAATTTTGAAATGTTTATGTATTTTTGAGATAGAGAAACGGAAAGAGAGAGAACAGTGGGGTAAGGGTGGAGGGTGGTACAGAGGATCCCAACAGGCTCTGCTCTGTGAGCATAAACCCCGATGTGGGGCTCAAACCCACAAATTGCAATATCATGACCTGAGCCGAAGTCAGAAGCTTAACTGACTGAGCCACCCAGGCGCTCCAGACATCTTTTAAAATAAGCATTATTTTCCTATTGAATGGCTTACTAATACTTATTATTCAGAGCGGCAAAGAAAAGATTGGGTCAAATCGACATGTCTCTGTATGGATTATTGTTACAGAATCCCCAGAGTTTTATTTGTTTTGTAATTATTTAACATCGTTTTAAATTGCCTGGAAGACAAAATGGACAAGGAAGTCACTACATATGCACTTGATTTTGAGCTCTTATGACTAGGGAAATGTCAGGAAACTTGAAGACCTATTTTTAAGAGCTGGTGGGAAAATGAAGTAGATGAATTTTACCGTGGGTGAATTTTGATGGCGTATGAGCCATTAACTCTTAATTCATTCATTTAATATGTGCAAATGCATAGTATATGTCAATTATTGTAGAACATACTGGGATTCCTGTCCCACGAACTCACAATCCTAGGGGAAGGTCAATAACCAGACTGATAATAGCAATAGATTATGACATGTACTGTGACAGGGCAGGGTGTTCTGAGAGCTCATTGGGCCCCTGAACTAAGCTGGGAGAGAGATCTTAGACCTGGTGGGGGTGAAGGCACCTGATGTGACCTTGGCGTAGAGAAGGATCTGGGGGTAATTGCAGGCTGTTCCCTCAAAATACCAGAGCAGAAGTCTAGTGACTTTGTGGGCACACAGTTGATCAGAAAGCAGAAAGTCCTCAAAACCAGCAAGTTCCCCTGTGTGCGACTCTAGTCAGTTCAAGAAAGATATAAAAAAGTTGGAGACATTTCAGAGAATAGTAATTCAGATAAGAAAAGTGATTAACTCTTGTTTGGGGACACTGCATATTTCAAAGGATGAGTCAATCTCATGGGCTTCATGTGTATATTTGACCCCGCCTCACCACTTCCTCCCACCCCCTACCCCAATTACCAATTGTTGATGCTGCTCTGGCTGCTTCAATTACCCATGGGTAAGTATCAGCGAGCTGAGACTTTGTTTATGCAACATCTGGGAGACGTCATCCATGGGTCAGGTCCTCGTGGCAAGACTAATGTTGCTCTATGTGGTGAAGAGAGGCTACGGTCTGAATTCTCGGGTTTGAAATCTTATGTCCGTCTAAATATATCTTACATCTTACGATGTTGGGATAGAAAAAAAGGAGATGTGGACTGTTTTTAATCTGATGCTTTTAAAATGAAGGCGTAAAGGGGAGATTTGGATTAAATTTTATAAAAATCGCAAAGAAAGTTAGCCTGTGTTCCATGTTGCACAACTGTAGTGGAGTCATGCACCATGTACATATGATCGGTACTCCCTGGGCTCTGCAGTGTGGCAGGTGCCTCTGGAGATGGCATACATTTGTACAGCAAACCTCAGGATCCTAGCACTGTGGCAAACACTGAAGCTGGGGAAACATAAATTTAAGATAAATGATATAATTTCTATATAACAGACCTGATAAGAAAATCCTAGATCTTAGTTTCTGAAAAATTGTGCAGGCTGAACGTATAAATAGCACAAAGTAAACAATGATCGTATTGGAGGAGTGCCCAAAGAATAAAATAAATACCCATGAGTCGGCAATGATAATAATAAATGATGGTCTAGATACATAAATAGGAAAGAAGAGACAAATTTTGATACTTTCTCCTCCAGAAAGGGGGGTTTATTAATTCCCTTCCTCTGTAGTGTGGCATGAATTTAGTGAGTTACTTCCAAAGATTAAAACGTGAAGAATGACAAATAAAAACTCTACAGTGCAGAAAATGGGGAGACACAACCTTAACTAAGTGATCAAGGTCAATAACACCAGTGATAAGCCATGATGACATCATGCATCTTTAATATGATGTGATGAGATGGGCACCTTACCCTCTGGTATTTTTTCCAGAAACTCACAACTCTAGTCCAAACATGAGAAAAACATCAGGGAAATCCAAATTGAGGGTCATCCTACAAAGTATTTTTTTAAATGTTTATTTATTTCTGAGAGAGAGAGAGAGAGAAAGAGAGCATGATCAGGGGAGGGTCAGAGAGAGAGGAAGATACAGAAACTGAAACAGGCTCCAGGCTCTGAGCTGCCAGTCAGCACAGAGCTCAACGCAGGGCTCAAACCCACGAACCACAAGATCATGACCTGAGCTGAAGTTGGACGCTTAACCAACTGAGCCACCCAGGTGCCCCAAAGTATTTGACCAGGATTCAAGGCTGTCTAGGTCATGGAAAACTGGCAAGTCTCAGAGGCTTACAGGTCAGAGGATGGTACGGTGACCCGACAATTAAATGCAATATGGTATCTCAAATGGTATCGTGGAACAGAAGAAGGGCATTGGTAGGAAAACTGGTGAAAACCAAATAAAATCTGGAGTTTAGATAATAATATGTCTGCAGCAATGTTAATTTCTTAGTCTTGACAAATGTACTTTGGTTATAATAAGATGTTAAAATTAAGCAAAGCTGAGTGATGGTCATACAGGCTATCTTTACAACTATTCTGTGGATCTAAAATGATTCCAAAATAAAAAGTGCTTTACTTACTATTACTGGTTTATTAAAAAGGATTCAACTGGGGCGCCTGGGTGGCTTAGTCGGTTAAGCGTCCGACTTTCGCTTAGGTCATGATCTCGCGGTTCGTGGGTTCGAGCCCCGCGTCGGGCTCTGTGCTGACTGCCAGCTCAGAGCCTGGAGCCTGTTTCAGTCTGTGACTCCCTCTCTCTCTGACCCTCCCCTGCTCACGCTGTCTCTCTCTCCCCTAGAAATAAATAAAACATTAAAAAACAAACAAACAAACAAACAAAAACCCAAAAAACAAAGTAGAGCCATGGCCACAGCATCCCTCCCTGGGTTTTCTCTTGCAAGTCATCATCTTGTCTTCTTTTACTCCCAATTATCCAGGAGACCTGTCTTTGACATGGACTAGCATGACATTTGGAGATCGGGGGAAGATTTTTCAATTTATTCTAATTCTTGGCAGGTAATAACTATGGTAACACCTACCACCCCAGCTCCTACTGACCTCTGTCCACCTTTTATGCCTTTCTTCTTCTTGTTCCCTGTCTCTGTTCTTTACTATGGTCACATTATGTATTCAAGAGATAATTATTGAGTGTTTATTACATGCAGAGCCTACCAGACCAAGAATGGCCAGTTCCCAGGGACTCTGGGCTGCCCTCAGGCCACCAGGTGGGACAGGCCACCTGCGCAGATGCTAGTGGTGGGAGGGGGAGGAGTGTGGGAGAGCCAGGCGAGGTGTGCAGAGGAGGCTGGCCACCGGCTGTGGGCAGAAACCCCAACCTCAGTTCTTCAGCCTCAACTGCAGTTAAGAATCTAGCCCTGTCGTGGGGAAAAGGACCTGAGAGGGACCCCTCCTAAAATAACCGACGTCCTAGGCAACTCATCCCTGTAAAGGCTGAGCAGAACAAACCAGAGCCTGGTGAGCAGGACTGGATGGGGGCAGCCCCCCGCTGGTCGAGGCTGCAGCTCTCCGCCAGGGTCAGGACGCTCTGATCAGAGGTAAAAGCTCTTGCTGTTTCTGCTACTGCTCACTAGCCATCATTAGGGCCGATTAATACTGAGCTCCATCAGCTTCTGGCCTATGCTTCCTCCCATTCCACTGGTTCAGGAACAGGACTGGCCCCAAGCCTTCAGGAACGCAGCGCTCAAGTGCACCCCCTTCCCTTAAAGGTAGAAGAGGAAGACAGTGTGGAACAAAATGGGAAAGAGAAAGAACACCGATGGCTTGTGATTCTCAAAACTCTGCTTTCTAGCTCCCCTGTGTCCTTACAGATAATTACCGGATCATCCTGTGCTTATGCTTGTGTGTGTGTGTGTGTGTGTGTGTGTGTGTGTGTGCAGGTGCGTGTGAAGGAAGGGCTGGAGTGATCTGTCTTCTGTTCTCGGGAACAAGTGTCCTTGACTTGGGGTTGGTGGTGGGCTTCAGGACGTCTGTGACTCTCTAAAATGATAAGCCCCGGGGCGCCTGGGTGGCTTAGTCGGTTAAGCGTCCGACTTTCGCTCAGGTCATGATCTCACGGTTCATGGGTTCGAGCCCCGCGTCAGGCTCTGTGCTGACTGCCAGCTCAGAGCCTGGAGCCTGTTTCAGAGTCTGTGTCTCCCTCTCTCTCTCTGACCCTCCCCTGCTCACGCTCTCTCTCTCTCTCTCTCTCTCTCCTAGAAATAAATAAAAAAAAACATTAAAAAAAAAATTAAAATGATAAGCCCCGATGAATTTTGTTATTAGCAAGGAGGTCCTCGGCGTTCATCAGAGGCCCAGTGCAGCCGTGCTAAGAGAGATGCTTGCTGGGACACTGATGTGTGACCGAGGGGGGCCTCTCTATCCTTTTTCAGGTTCTCCCTCATTAAAAGCCCTCCCTCCCCCATTCGCTCCTGCACACAGGTATTCTCTCACAAATCCATTTTAGAACACAGGAGAGTATAAACTAGTAATACAGAGTCTGTTTCGATTCAAACAACTCTGAGCCCTGGCACACCGTAGCAGTGATTTCCCTTTATGTTGTCTTAATTTTCAGAAGTGTCCTAAGAGCTAGGTGCTATTCCTCCTTTTACTGACAAAGCAGCTCAGAGAGGGAGAGTGGCTTGCCGGGAGACACACAGCAAGTCAATATTGTGCTGAGATACAGACGTTTCCCTCTGATGCTGAGAACAGGCTATCTTTCCACATTCCAGGCTCCTGCCGGGCTGGAGCAAGAAGACAAAGACCACAGTGGCTGGAGGCTTACCAGGTCTTTTATTCCCGATGGGTAATTCCTCACAACCACCAAAGGCCCTACGTCTTCTTAGAGCTGCCTTTAACCAGTGCGGACACTGAGGCAAAGAAAAGCCATCATCCGCAACGTCAAAAAGCGCAGGAGACAGGATTTCTCCATCTTTGTTTCTTTCTCCCGAGGCCTTTAAACAAATGACAATGATGGAGAACAGTTATTAAAAGTAAAAACCCAGCGCACAAAAATCTGTCTGGATAATCTCGGAGTTTACTGTCTTGCATCTCAGTGGACTTGCAGGGATCCAAACGGGCAGGCTACCCAGCTGGGAATTGAGGCCATTAATCAGATTATTCAAGGTGAAAGCCACTATTGCTTCTATTACCTGGAGACTTCAAGCACTTTGTTTTTCTTAAGAGAAGGTTTCTTTGGTCTGGCTTATCTGGCTAATCCCTTCTTTCTCAGCTTTGTTTTGCTCGGTGTCACTCTGATCATACAGGAGCTGATATTTCTGCAGCAAAACCATAGATGAACGGTGTGTGTGGGGGGGATAGTGCTATAAAAAAACAATTTTCCGCAGGGCAAGGACTTCTGTTAAATTGGCTTTAAACACGCGCGCGCGCACACACACACACACACACAGAAAATGAGGGATTCTTTCGCGGTGTGCAAAGAGCATCTGTATTTTTATCTATGACTTCTATCCTCTCACGTAGGAAGGCTGCATGATATAAACATAGGTCATGTTTATGATCAGCTCATTTTGCCCCTGTTCTGCGATCGCTCCCTCTCTCTCTCTCTCCTTTCCTCCCTCCTGCCGTTCATCTCCCTTTTGCTGTTCAGTGCGTCTAAAAGCCCTGACACATATGGGAAGGGCGGCGGGACCCACAGCAAGGCCTCCATCCGGGGCCGGCTCGCCAGGCACACAATGCCAGCGCCGCTCAGCGACCTGCTTCTCGAGCCTTCCTTTCCACCTCCAGGCCCCATTCCAGGCGCCTATTAAATTAATGAGATAGAAGCGCGCGCTGCCGCGGTCGGCGCGTTATTGGTGCGCAGCGCCGTTGCTGGTACAGTGTCCTGTGTTCTCTCCCGGGACATTTAATTTCCGCTTCTCAAATGAGCTGCGAAGCTGTGAGGCCTGGCAGTCCCGGTTCTCGGCACGCTGTGATGCAGATAATGAGGGTACTGATAGCAGCCGAGGAGGCTGCGACGGCTCCGAGGGCAGCCACGGTCTGATAACGCTTCTGCGGGCGGTGTCACCGCCGAACCACTCTCGTCCCGCAAGGAACGGCTCGCCTCTGTGTGCAATACAGCAGCTGTCACCTACACGGCTAATGGGGAAGCAAAGGAGAGCCTTCGTGCGAGTCAGCTTTGTCGCTTAATGATTTTCAAGGTATCCGACTTCAGCGGCTCCTGCAAGTTCTCATAAAAGTGCACTTGCAGGTTTTACGTTGTTTGTGGGGGATTCAGTGCAGACTGAGAAATCCGCTGCGCTGCGCAAATCTAATTTACTATCGTTTGAATGGCCGAGTAATTAAAATATATTATAGGTAGAAGACACTGGGACGGTGGAGTGCTTGCATTTAAGAGGAAGATTTATGGGACTCGCAGCATCCACCGCGAACCTTCTACAACCACATTAGCTCACATCTGTTGGAAAATGTCGGGAAACCGGGCCGAAGACTCGCACGCAGGATGTATGCTTTCGGGCGTTGGAACAACACACCGGAAGCGCGGGGGCAGCGCTTGCAAGTTAAATTAATTAGCGATGGGACCTGTGTCCGCCCGGGGCACATGCCTGCATACACGGGGCGGGGGTGCGCGTGTGGCTGTGTGAAGGGGCACGCGTGTGTACACGTAGGTACCCACAAACACACATCCTTTCTAATTAACAGCCAACCCCTGCTGAGTAGGAACTGAAGTTTGATTGGATTTAAGGAGCGAGGTAATAATAAAGGGACACTTAATACAAACAATGTCTGTGTTGACACTGCCCCATTAGTATTTCCTGGCAGATTATTTTGTTTGCTTTGCCTAAATGCACAAGATTATAGGAGGTGATTTAGCAGGCCAGGGCGCTGGATTCCGAAGGCAAGCCAAGCTAATTTCAATCACACCTACAACCAGACTGTTAATCTTTGGGGAGTTACTGCACCTGGGCTGGTGAAGGTTAAGAGGCGAGAGATTCTAGAAGGCACAGATGCAGCAATTGTCCAGGGGAAGGGGGTAGAGATAGGAGGGGCTCATAACTCTCTTAGGGGGTACATCAGTGAACATTTTGAAACCTGAAAAATGTGCTGGTAGATAAGTGCCAGATATACTACCACCCAAACCAGCACAAAACACGTTCCAAGAAAATATTGGTCGGGAGGCAGTCAAGAGTGCCTGCTAGCCGCTGAAAAACAGTCAAAGGCATGTGAAATATGTTTAAGCAACACTACGTGGTATAGTCTTCTCTCTTTATCACTGAGCGGTTTGGGCGTATTGTCAAACTGAGTCTCGCTAGGGGGAGAATAACCAGGTGGGATGGGGACGTGAGGTTCTGAAGGATATTTGACCCTCCCGCTTCACCTCTGCCTCCCACATCCCCATGCTATCCTCCTGCGAAAGGTGAGTGATGCTGACGAGAGATCCCCATGCTGTAACCCCCTTCCCTCCACAGGCTGATCTTCCCCTGGTGACTCTGCACGGCCCCCAGGCTCCTGGGCATCGGGATCCATGGGCGGAGGTGTGTGTGTAGTTCAAGCCCCTCGAGATCCCACCAGATTCATAGTCCTCTCAGAGGATATAGTGACAGCTGATTGTAGTGAATGAATGCGTGGTTTTAAATAAGGTTTTTAAAAGCACCCTCTGGCTTGTGATGTCTGAGCCAAAAACAGGTATTGACACAAGTGTTGGAAACATTTGCTAACACCTGCAGTCTGTCTCCTCCGTCATGTGTCTCTCCGCAAGGAAGGAAGGCCAGCACAACAGTCATCAGAGAATGAGGCCGGCCACGCAAAAATGAAAACATTTGCTTTTGCCTATTATAATAATAACACGGTGCTCAGTGTATGTTCCGATCGGTAAAAATTTCCTTGGTAGTCATTAGAAAATTATGAATCACCAAGAGCTCTCTGGGAATCCTTACGGATATAATTAATAAGCTCTCCGCAAAATCCAACCAAATTTAGCATTCACGAACGTCCTCTTAATATCCGACGTCATATTTTAGGTCAGATCTTTAATTCACCACCATTTCCATGGAAAGCCCTGTATTAGTGTTTTGAAAATCATGGAGAAAAATGGCTTTGCTGAGGTGGAAGTTTGAAAGTCAATATTGTCAGCATTAAAAAAAAAAAAGAAAGGAAGCTCACATATCAAATGTCTGACTCCTTCTTCCCTCATTTATTCAAACCAAAGGTTTTGTTCCACATAGAGCTCAGAGGTAATGATCAGGCATCTGTTGCCATAATACGGCGAACTGGGAAGGACTAAGTACGTGCAATTCAATAAAGTATATTTAGCATATTTTCATTGCACCAAATATCAGCTGATCCACCTCTTATTAGTATAAATGGCATAGATTAGTGTCAGGCATTTTCAACAGTGAAGAAATTACAGGAGTCTGCAAGGCTCATTAGGCTCTGGCTGCATGTTAACGAGGGGCCAGGCCTTATTAATAAGAAGAGGAAAAGATAAAAACTCAGCTTCGAGGAAAATAAAGGAACAGAGCCCTTCTTTAAAATTTCTCCCGGATTTAAAACTGAGAAGGCTGCACTGGGTGATTCTCTTCATTCCTGATTTCCCAGACATTTGTGAAGAAAGGTATTTTCCTTGATGGAGTTATTTATTTGTTGCAAAATGTATAATATGTATTTGCATGTATATGTATGTATGGATATATATATACACACACATTGTTTCAGCAGATGTCAAGTACATACAGAAACTGGTTTTTTTTTTTTACTGATTTTATTTATTTCTATTGGAAACTATGTTATCAAACTTCTGCTTTTGCTTTTGGATAGGTGTTCTGGGGTCTGAGTTCAGGTTCGGCATTTCAGTCTTCTCTTCCTTCTCCCACACTGTCGTCAGTTAATGAATGTGGGAAGTCACCTGCCCACAGAAATAAAAGGATCTGTGTCTCCCCCGGCTCCTCCATCTCACTGTGTTCAAAAATCTGAGTGGCAGTATTTAAAAAGCCATCTTTCCTCACAGAGGAGAGGAGGGAAGAGGCTTTCTAGGGTGTTGATATCCAAACAAGACCAATGAGGGCTTTCTATTACCCCAAAGGTCATTGTGATGAATTCTGCTTGGGGAAAACCAGCTCCATGAGTAGCATTTTGCCTCATTTTTGAGAAAGTAATCAATAAAGGCTGACTCCACTGTACAGGGAGAATCAGAGCTCCACACAGAAGAGCAAAAATTAGGGTCTTGGCTAGAGGGCGTGTTGGTTCAGAACTGTGTCAGAAAGCGAAGAACTGAAGGCAAATGAAAACCCTCCAGGCCCACTACGCATGATGAGATGCTCTTGAGAAAGGGAGAAAGAACAAAAATAAGACATTTTTTCACAGAGTCTTTAAGATGTATATGTAATACGTATAGACACACACATATATACACATACACTCACAATGGGGCAATTCTATTGCACAGCTTTTTATTTTTATTTTTTTAAATAGTTATTTATATTTGAGAGAGAGAGAGCAAGCGAGTAAGAGGGGCAAAGAGAGAGGGAGACAAAGAATCCAAAGCAGGCTCCAGGCTCTGAACTGTCAGCCCAGGGCCTGACATGGGGCTTGAACTCATGAGTGGTGAGATCACAACCTAAGCCGAAGTCATATGCATAACTGACTTATATGCTTAACTGGGTGAACCACCCAGGCAGGCACCCTTATTGCATCGCTTTTTATTTTTTATTACTTTTTCAATCTTTATTTATCTTTGAGAGAGAGTGAGAGACAGAGCATGAGCTGGGGAGGGACAGAGAGAGAGGGAAACACAGAATCAGAAGCAGGCTCCAGGCTCTGAGCTGTCAGCACAGAGCCTGACATGGGGCTCGAACCCACGATGCTTAACCGACTGAGCCACTCAGGTGCCCCTGCATAGCTTTTTAAAAGCAACAGCTGAATAAATGTAAATAATGCAAAATTGAAAAACACTCATATTTTGCATTTCTGTAGAGTCCTTCAGTTACAAATATTTCCATGTTTCTTTTAGGCTAAGTTGTTACAAAAAGATAAGTTTTTACATTAAAAGAAAGATAGCTAAAGTAATAGTCTATTGTTAGTCAACAGTAACTAATTTAGAATTTCTGGATGTTTTGAGTCATCCCGCATGATGTTTATGCTTACAACCCCCGTTTCTTTTCTACCTGCTCCTCTCCACTCTGATTCACCTTTTAAAAGGTGTTCAAAATGGCGGTGAAATGATCATAAATCTTGACGTTCGTTTTGAGCGGACATTACACCAGCATCGTGCATGCTGACACAGTAATGTTGGGAGTCTGGGTGCAGAGTGGTGGGTACCCTCCACACGCCACTGCCTGAAATTGGTCAGATCCTGGAAGCAGTAGTATTGCTCATCTTAGTCTGCGTTATTGTTTTCTTTAATTTTTTAATGTTTATTTTTGAGAGCGAGAGACAGTGAGCACGAGAGGGGGAAGGGCAGTGAGGGAGGGAGACACAGAATCCGAAGCAGGCTCCGGGCTCTGAGCTGTCAGCACAGAGCCCCATGCTGGGCTCCAACTCACGGACCATGAGATCATGACCTGAGCTGAAGTCGAGCACTTAACCGACTGAGCCACCCAGGTGCCCTTGGATTATTTTTTAAAAAATAATTTTTAAAAAGTGTCTTCTCTGCTCCCCCTAGCCTATTTTCACAGACCAAGAATCAGTTGCAAATTACTGCATATATGCCATTATGTTTCAAAATATTTCTGTCTAATAAAATTCTGTGTATGTACCAAATTCTATCCCCACATATTTGACTATAACCTTATAGAAACCCTGGTGTTTGGGCACTAGATAAAGATTGCCTCAAATGGTAAAATCAAACTGCTAGGAAGCCAATTTTTTAAAATAAGAATTCCACAAATGTGTCCATTTTAACTATACCCGCTTCATCAAGGCAACTGCTGAGAAATAATGCCACAGAAGTTTCTCACAGAGTCAATGTGAAGGAAGTAATTGTTTCTTTTTTCTTTCTAATCTTTAATACAGAGACACAGAAATCTTTTCTGACCCTCATCTTCCCAAGCAGGCTTTACCAATCAAATTGGAAGCCAGCTCGTGGAAGCTTGGAAGAGCTCAAACCTCCAAAATCCCCATCATGAAAGATCGTGTGTTTTACTTGATTTTCCCAAGTGGCAAGACGTACATTAAAAAATATTTCTCTTATTGTTACATTTCAGGCACGTTTACGGTTAGATGCTTGGCTTCATTATGTATCATAGTCTGAATCTACAAATCAAGTATAATTAGACTTAGGGAACTGATTGGATTTCTAATTAAGCTACATTGGAAACAATGCACAATCAGTAAATACTCTGACTAGGTACATTTTAAAGAGCAACTCTTGGGCTTTTTGCTGATGACTAGACACCAGTGTCATTAAATTTGTTGGTGGCAAGCAAATTTTAAAGCTAAAATAGAGGCAATTAGTAAAGATCTTGAAATATTTAATCACGTTTGTCCAATTAGTGTGCAATTAGGCAGTGGTGTGGCGTGGGACAGGCATTCTGCTTCAGTGCTGGGTACAGAAGGATCCCTTTGAAATTTTGCTGTTTAGTTTATTGATATATAAAAAGGAAGTTATGGTTGTAATTTCCAATTTAAAAAAAATACTGTGCAGATGGTCTGACTATATATTTAACAATGTTAAACAAATCCAAACAAGGGAAGCATGTTACCTGAAATTATGCAGCTGTGATCTGTGAATAAGCTCTGGATCATGGTAGATTACAGCTGCGCTTATCTCCATCATTGAAACCGCCAGGCGTTTTATACTGGAGAAATCGGGAACCTGATAAGCTCATCCAACAGGTCTTAAAATGATTGGCAGCTCCTTACTTGACCAAGTGCCCTCTCCCTGGTGGTTGGCGCAGCCCCTCTGAGTTCCAGTGGTTTAAGTTTTATGCAGAGAGCTAGACCGGAAGAGATCCTGCAGGAGATTGATTTGGTAAGTAGCGGTAAGTTGAACAGCAAAGTTTCCAGGTACTCTCATTGCAAACCGAGTGCTCCTGTCTACTTAGCTATACCCTGGGGTTGGGTCAAGGTCAATGGGAGGTTTAAGGAAGAATGTCTTTTATTTTTCTCAATGCTTAATTTGCATCGCCTTGTCACAGAATAGAGTCCCACTGTCTTTAGCTTTACTGGAAAGCAAGGAGTATTTGCCTGACTTTCTTCTCTGGAGAATCTTCGGAAAGCAATATCCTTTCCATTTAAAATAGAAGAGCTATAGAGGGGCCACAGGATCCTGGTTGTCTCAGGCAAAGGTCAGACCCAGGGTTGAATGACCTCCAAGACACCTGGAAAGTGTCTGGCCCATGGGGTTGTCAGATGCGACAATGAGGCAATGGTAAGAGAAAACTGAGGTCCGTAAACATTGGTGGGGAGGAGAGGAAGGTGGGTTAGGGGACTAGGAAGAACTTTCTCTGTACTCTAGTATTCGGTGCAAATTGTTTGGGTCAGAACAATGTCTCCCGTTTTCTTCTGGGGTATTGACTTCATGCTCAGATTTAACAATCCAAATATCATCTCAACTGGGAAGGAAAAAGATGTTCATCAACAAACAAACTTGTTTTTCTAGATCTTGGTAACCTAATACATGGAAATGTGTTGAACTGGGGAATCTAAGGAAGGGTTTGGGGGACGTAGATCCATTTCTCCTAGCTGCACCCACATGTCACGTTACCAGATGTAAGTATGTTCTGTTTGGATGACTTGAAAAGCAGTGAGAAGAAAATCTCCTGGGTATCCGTAGATGTAGAAGGAAGAGTTCAAACGAAAAGTGAAAAAGAATATGTCCTTGAAAAAATGACAGGTGAATTTATGTGGAGGATTGGATTAGCGTACCCAGGAATACAAGACCTTATAATAAGCTTACTGGGATTTTAGTTTAGGGAGCCTTTATCATATTTATTTACATATCTACCTTCTTTACCTAATTTTGAAGGCATTTTTGTCTGTCTAACTTCCTGGAAGCAGGTTACAATTATCATAAGTCAAAGCCAGCTATTTTGAAATCTTTGAGTATAATTAAATTTTATATGAGATTTAATTAAGTTCTTAATTAAATTCTATATTTAGATTTTCTGTAAATTTGTAATTCTAAATGGAGTGAATTTTAAATGAAAAAGAAAAAAAACCACAACTCAGAACATTAGGGAATAAGTTCTCCATGGATTGTACCTGTACCTTGCTCTGGCCCCTGCAGGGATGGGATTCTAGGTCAATGCTGTCGGCTGCTGTGGGTCATTGCAGGCATGTCTAGAAGGATAATGTGTCCTCAGGCCCTTCTGCTTGCTGTCCAAGCTGCTAAGGGAGGGGAGAGTCTCTTGATTTTTATGAGGATGTGGCAGTATATACCTGAATGAATTTGAGAAGTCAAATCACTTCCTGTTTGGCATAGCCCCGCTTTGTTTAGTGGTCTTTTGACAGTATTCCTTGCCTCCTCGCACTATTTCTATGTCCTGTGCTTTTTCGATGCTCCCCTCCCTCAGATTTAGCAAATCAAAATATAGACTGCCCGGTTCAGTTTGACTTCTGGATAAGCAGCGAATAATGTTTTAGTATAATAAGCGTGTCTAAATATTACACGGGATATACTTATGTTAAAAATTATTTGTTGTTTGTCTGAAATTCAAATTTAACCGGTGTCCTGTATTCATTCAGCAACCCTGCTTCTGGAACACACTCACCCTTAGGTATACATAGTTGATTGAGACAAGCATCATTTTTCACCCAAGGACGTATGTATTTTTGTGTCAGTTAGAAACCCAGGTGAAAGGTAGAGAGGGTAATGTTGAAATTTCAGGCATCCATTAAAGTTACTGGTTCTCGGTCTTAGCTGCATATTATAATCACCTGGGGAGCTTTTAAAATCACAATGGCTAGGCCAAAACCCAGAGACTAATTAAATCAAAATCTCTGAAGGTGGGACCCAGTATTGTTTAAGGCTCCCTAGTGATTCCAAAGTACAGCCAAGTTTATAAACCACTGAACTAGGGAAGGGTTCTCAACCATGGCTGCACATTAGAACCACCTAGGGAATTGAAAAAATATACTCCTGTCTGGACCCCAACCCCAGAGGTTCTGACTTAATTGGTCTGGGTGGGAGTCTGGCATCCATAATTTTTAAACCACTCTGGGAGACAGAGAACCACTGAGTTAGAAGATGCGCAAAAGGGTCTCTTGAGGAGTGATGGGTCATCCTAATACTCTACAAATCACACCTGGGTCCTAATGTGCTCACATCTAAAGCTCTCTGTGATGTTTGGTTTCTGTGAAAAGACTCCATCTTCCCTCTGTGACACTGAACGGGTCTACTACCCAATGTAAATCAGGGTCTTATATTTTCAGGGACACTTAGGATGCCCCTGACAGTTGCCTTGGGGGAAAAAAATCAGATGTGACTGCACAGTTTGGAAAGCATTTTTTTTAAAGAATAGAATAAACTACATCCCACTGAGCCAGATGGGTAGATCAGAGAGTTGCCATGAAATAAACGATTATCAGGAGATCTGGAAAAACCACTGGGAGAAAGAGGTTGGACGTGAAAAAATGGTCAAAGGAAAGAAAATTTCCACAAAAAGGTTGAGTGGGATAGGAATGAAAATATTAAGGATGCAATGAACCAAATTAAGCTTAGCTTGGTAGATTTTTTTTTTTTTTTTGCCACAAACCAAAACAAACCTTAAGAAATTGAAGTGTGTGAGTGACAAGCAGCCCCTGGGAGGGACTAGCACCTCTGAGCAAAGTTGGCTGAAATCAAACTGACAAGTGCTGTTGAGTAAACTGACAATGGACAGTTGATAGACATCAGCTCCATATTATTTGTGACCCACATTGTTACCCAATGTGGCCTCACAACAAGACATGTTTGTTCATTTGTCATAGATTCTGTGGATCAGAAGATCAGAACCCCTTCAAAGTACTAGCCCTGAAGAGAGACTAACCAGGTGAAGAACAGTTCGGCTGAGGTCAGATGCCAGGAAGGACATAGAGCTTCCAAAATTCCGTAGGAAGAAGAGAATGAGCAGATCCAGAGCCGGGTTGAGGCCAGGGTTGGATCATGAGTAGGAGATGTTAAACCCCACTGAATGTGTGTGCGTGCATGCGTGCATGCGTGTGTGCGTGCGTGTGTGTTAATGATCTAAGGTGAAGATCAGCAGGAGTTGAGGAGTAGGTAAAACAAGAAAAACTTGCAAATATACGTTAAAAGTATAGAGCAAGTTGCTGGACAGCCTCCTGCTGGGTTAGAGCCTCCTTCCAGGCTCCTGTGTCCCTCCTCTGAGAACATGGTCCTGTGGCCAGATCCACACTATGACGTGGAGCTGCACCAGGCTGGCATGAAGCACCTGCCTTGAGCAGACTTTCTTCAGACTGAGGCTGCCTTGCCCAGGGCCACTGCAGAAGGAGCAGCCGCCACACCCGTATTTTATACCATGTGACCCCACACTTCCCATCCCACAGCTGATTGCGATAGGAGTGGGTATCCCCCGGCGGGACAGGAAGCCCTTGGGCTGGACCATACCTATAACTCTGTTCAGAAAAAGAGAAGCGAGGTCCATCAGATTTCTCTCTTGGAAATATGAACTAAGATATTGTAACAAATATATTCAGATGGTGGGAAGGGGGCTGCTCAGGGTAAAGCAGGGGCAGGAGAGGCCGTGGGGGCTCACGTTTAAGGGGGTTGGAAGCATTGATGAAACAAAGGCAGCTGATGATAGAAAAGAAAATGGCGGAGATGGGCTGAGAAATGAGGAGACACGGAAAGAAAAGATATAATGCCGCCTTTGAGACAGAGAGTCGCTGATCCCTGGAGCTGTGTTAATTTCTAGAGTTGTGCAGCTTGTGGTCCAGTTCCAGTCTGTGAGCATCCTGACAACAATGCTCTGTCCCCTTTTCTTGCATTCTGAATGGATCTCTGTTGCCCTAACCACAGGCATCCAACGAAAACAGGACACAGAGCAGTTTGTGGTTCCCAGTGAGAAGGGCTACTACTAAGTGGGCACTTGAGAAAAGTCCCCCTCTTCTCAACACCCTTAATGGGTCACCACAGTGGCCGATCCGAAGTGCCAGAGCAGTGCTGTGGGCATCTTCTTGGGGGCTGGGTGTTCTCTAGTTCTTCAGAGCGCCCTCTCCCACCAGCCTCCTGGCTTATGAATATTCCGCCAGCTCTCCCCAGCTTCTAACTATGGGTTGCTATAATTTACAATGTGACAATAATA
Source organism: Crocuta crocuta (assembly GCF_008692635.1). Lineage (NCBI taxonomy): Eukaryota > Metazoa > Chordata > Mammalia > Carnivora > Hyaenidae > Crocuta > Crocuta crocuta. The sequence continues at coordinate 4,927,433 of NW_027530857.1, forward strand.
TTTTAAGCCATTGTCAGTTTCACCCCCAGTCCCAAGTAGAACACCTATCCAGATGGTCTTGAGCAGTAACTCAAGTGGTTACAGAGCCAATGCTTGGGTTTACAGGAAAGAAGAAGTTCATGTCACCTTGACTCACCCTTTCTGTGCCTCACATTCCTTAGCTATAAAATGGTGATCATAACCATACCTATGCAGAATTAAATGAATTAATACATGTGAGGCATTTAGAAGAGTATCCAGGGACTATCAAACCGTTAACATACATGCCTGATTGTTTTCCATGCATGCCCCCCTCTCCTCTCAGGGACTTCCATTCTTTGCATAAATGCACCCATCCCCCTCCTTAACTTGGAAGCCTATTAGAAGTGAGGGTATCCTTTGACCTCACACCCTGGGTATGCCAAATACCTTCTCCTTCCATTGCCAAACTTACTCTGTATTACATCTTGTGTCTCGAAGGCACTTAGTACTTTTGGAGAGGAGTCCATTTTATCATTGATTCTCTGGAAACAATCTTCCATCTTTGTTGACCAACCCATTTCGAATTCCAATGAAAGGGAATTCAGGCTACTCAAAGTAGGATTATTTTAGGCAATGCTACCCTCAGAATCATCATAGACCCTCACTTCCCTCATTTAACCTAATGGTAGACTATAAAGCATGATCATTGTGTCAACATCCTTGCTCCGAACGAGGTAATGCTGATCAGTATATCCTCTGGTTATTATCTGGGCCACTAAAAAGAGCAAAAAGCTAAATGTAACAAAATGACTAACCACGACTGAGTAACATGAACAAAATAATGATGACCACTTGCTATATATACCCAGCCCAAACAAGGCATTATGCTGATTGCTTTATACAAATTATCTCCTTTAATCCTTCAATAAGTCTGTGAGGTCAATGTTTTCCATTTTATTTTTATTGATGGGAAAACTAAGGCCTCAAGAGGTTCAATGACTCTTCCAAACTGAACAGCAAGCAAGTGACAAAGCCAGGATCTGAACCCAAGTCTGTCTGCCTGGGAAGCCCAAGCTCTTGAACTCCATACTCCATTAGACATGATAACCCACGTGGTTACCTCGGAGGTTATGCAGAATCTCCAACCTCCCTGTGTGTGAGTCCTATTCTGAGGACTGAGAAACCACAAGGAGGAAAACAGGCTTTGGGAATAAAGAGGGAGATGCGGAGCCCATTTGCACCTTCTTTTTTTATGTTCTGTTTTTAAGGACAGCAATAAACAATCAAACACGTTCTCCTTTTTGGACAACTGGAAGGATTCTAATCGAAAACGTGATGTATATGTTTGGGAAACCCAAAAGGTGTAGAACAGAGTTTTTAATAAAGTAGGTCATCAATGAAACAAAAAATGTACTTTGACACATTGGAAGTGAATTTTATTTGGTTTTGAGAATTCTTTCTGAATTTCCAGAGGCCCCTTCAAGTAAATGATGGCCCTCTGGAGGGTTGTGAAAGCAGGCAGGGAATCTCTATCTCTCCTGCCCCAACCCCGGCCCTCTTTGGGACCCCTGCTCTTGCTACATACTTTCGAGAGGGAGGGGGTGATCATATGCAGCTTAAACTTTGTTTGCAAGAGTATAGAAGAAGGAGAGGCAGATAGCTTTTTTTTTTTTTTCTTCCCTAAAAGTGATTCTTGACATAGCTCCATGGCTTGGTCACCATCCTTTCTTAGTGAGATGCTTCCCAAGGGACTGAACATGGAAGCCATCAGGATTACAGGTTTTGCTAGTCTAAAACTTTTTGGTGGGGAGATGGTACATCAAACTCAGTCCTTCCTACACTCACAGCAGGGGCCTGCCAATCTGCGTAGCTAGTACAGGACTCAGCTATTTTGATATAAAAAAAAAAAGGAAAGAAGATGCCTCTCTCCCTTTGCCCTCCTCTACGTACCCCCTCCCCCCCTCCCATATTGTACAAAACCATGTGGATTTGCTGAACAGGTCTGTAAAATTAATTATACTGTGAGTGCTTGGTAACCAATGAATTGTAAATTGTGCATTATTAAAACAGCATCAGAGCTCTGACTGATCTATTATTCTTTGGGGAATGAACAAAGATAAGAGCTTTATGTGCTGTGGAGGTCTTTCTTGCCACTGTTCAGCAGGCATGGAGAGGAAATATCAAGTAGTTTTTCATTTTGTTTTGTTTTTCTGCAAGTTGAATCAAATAGAAAGAGTATCTTGTTTTTGTTTAGTATTAAATTGTTGTGTGCGCCCTGTTCGTAGCATCTAGTATGGTAGCGGGCACTCAGGAAATGCCATTCTGCAGTGATCGTGATAATGGGCACCTAAAATGCTCATACACAAACACAGTGCCGTGTCAACTGAACATGAACAGGAGATATATGATATGACATGGCGTCCTAATCAAATAAATTGTGTTGATGTAGTGCTTCTGTGCAGCAGCTCAGGGAGAATTCAGGCTAAACAGTAGGACACATAAAAAATATCAGCTGAGCGTGTGCCACGGGCTTCGTGGCTTCAGCTGGAAAAAAAAAAAGACTCTGGAAGAAACAGTTTTTCTTGTCTCTTCCTTCTAGACACAACAGGGTCACCGCTGGGATTTGCTTGGGAACCTCTCTGTACTGAACTCTCTCCCCCATGCAGAATTTCTCCGCATCTTTCTCTCTGCCTTCATGATTCCTCCCCGGCCCGTGGTCCCTGGAAAGGTGACTGCCAGCCAGCCACGCTGCATGGGCTTTACAGTAGGCGGGCGTTCTCGCTAAGGGTCAGCAACGGGTCCCAGAAAACCACCCGTCCTTCCACACCCCCTGCCGCTCCCCCCAAACACACACCTGTGTCGGCCCAGCATTTCAGGGCCGTCCCTGAATGTGATGCAAGACCAGATGCGTAACAGTGCAAAAAGGCAATGTGGGCCCCTTATTTAAGCAACTGTGAGGAATTTCAAGAGCAGAGCATTGCACTAAGCGCATGCCCGGTTCAGAAGCCAAGGTCGCACACCCAGGAAGCCGGCGCTGGAGCAGGCGGCCATTTGCCCAGTGGTTTGGGAGGGCGTCTGTATTTTGGGTGCATTTTCATATCCTGATGGCCTAATTGGACCATTAGGCACCTTCAGGATTTCCTCTTCCCGGAGGAAGAGTCTGCCCATTCTTTTTCCCGCTAGGAGCTGCAGTGCTCAGCTCGAGGCTGCTATGGCCCATAGAGGGGCGAGGGGGGACGGTGTTCCACCATCTAGTCTGTGGACACTATGGGGGGGGACGGGGTGGAGCGAGCTCAAAGCAGCACGAGAGAGGCACACACATACACAGCGAGCCGGCCACAGCACAACAGACAGAAACCAACTCACAGAACCTAATCTTAGACGTCGCCTCCCGTTTTCTCTGAGCCTTCCATTGTGGCCACCTTCTTGTTCTCCAAAGAATGCCTGTGATTTTTGAGGGAAAGATGACAATAGATTCTTTTGTTTTATTTTTAAGGGCAAGATGCCATCAGGGAGGGCAGGGTCAGGAAGCATCAGGCAGACGGGCTGGGGTGATGCCATCGCAGCACAGAGTAGCTGGTGGAGGGGAGAATCGGGTTGTGCCCAGCCCAGCAGGTCTCACTTCCTGCAAGGCCTTTTGATCTTCGTGTGACTCGGCCACCTCTGGGAGGTCCTTCACCACTGGCAGGTCTACGGAGTGGATTCAGATATCAAGGCTTCTTTATCACTAGAATCGCATGCATGCAATTTCAGGGAATGAACACATCAGCCCAGAAGGGGCAGCGGTCTGGGTGATAAATTTGATCCAGGTAGGAAGATTAAAACGAAAACAAAAACACAACAGCGTGTCTTATCGTTCATCAGCTGCTTTGTGGCTTTAGGAAATGGGTTTTGCTCTCGCCGGGAAGAACATCAGGAGAGGATGTCGTATTCATAGGGCGGGGCAGCTGAAGGCACTGTTCTGATGGCACTGGACTAGCCTTTGTTGAGCATCAGAAAACTAAGCTAGAAGGTTCCACCTGCCCCAGGACAGGGAGAGGAGGCTCCTTCAGGCAATAGGCCCAATTTACGGGTGCAGTGCGCCCTAAAATTCAAAAGAGGGCAGCAGATCACTGACACAGCCCGTAGCACCAGGAAGGCGCCGAACCTGAGGAAGTCCGCAGGAAAAATTGCCGGCTTATCCAAAGTCACGTCAGGCAAGGATTAGCCGTGCCAGGAATGTGTGTTTCTAGACCCGTGTGTTTAACGTAAAAGCAAATACGTAATTAATGGAAGCTAACAAAGTTTGGTGCTGTTGCAGGCAAGCGTAGGCCTCTTGGCCACCGCAGCGTTGTGCGGTGATGTAAGGTCTGTGCCGGCCATGTCAGGACGCTGGGACCCCAGGGCAAGAGACACGGCCACACAGTGTGGGGTGCACAGACCACCTGTGTGCTTTGTGCTGGTCTGGAAATGCTGTTGCTGGTTCTCTGAAACGAGCAGAACCCTCCCCCGGAGGGTGTATGGTCCCTTCATGCTCAGTCCATCTGACGGAGTGTGAGACCCACAGGATGTGGGAGAAGATGATTCTCTCTGATGTTTCCAGTACTTCTGGAAGAGGAAAATTCGTGATAGGAAGGACAGGCCCCAGCTCCCTGGACACCGGGGTTTCGGGGAGGCTAGGGGCACATGGGATGGAGGAGAGGAGAGATTTGCTGGAGGGGAAGACAGTTGAAGTTCTTAGCCGAAACCACAGCCTTCACCCCAATCCTGTAGAGTGGAAGTATTAAGATTTCATTCCTGGCATCACACAGTGGACCACTTTATGATCCCTTTTCCTAAAAAGAGTGGTGGCTGGGGGGCACCTGGGTGGCTTAGTCGGTTAAGCGTCCGACTTTCCCTTAGGTCATGATCTCGCGGTTCGTGGGTTCGAGCCCCGCGTCGGGCTCTGTGCTGACTGCCAGCTCGGAGCCTGGAGCCTGTTTCAGTCTGTGACTCCCTCTCTGACCGTCCCCTGCTCACGCTGTCTCTCTCTCTCTCTCTCCTAGAAATAAAGAAAACATTAAAAAAAAAAAAAGAGTGGTGATTGGGTGTTGACCCCAAACACAGCTTCACAGAGAAGTTCTTCTGGGCTTTTGGCAGGGAGTAACAGTGAACAAAAAGGAAATCTTACTTTTATTAAAAATTTTTCAAGTTTTTATCATTTTTGAGAGGCAGAGAGAGACAGAGTATGAGCAGGGGAGGAGCAGGGAGAGAGGAAGACACAGGATCTGAAGCAGTCAGCAAGCTCTGAGCTGTCAGCACAGAGCCTGACTCAGGGCTCGAACCCACGAACTGTGAGATCATGACCCAAGCTGAAGTCAAATGCTTAACCGACTAAGCCACCCAGCTGCCCCAGGAAATCTTATTTTTAAAGTATACCCTGAAACAACATGGCAAGTCTTGGGAGATCTCTCATACTCTTTCTTATTAAAATTTTTTTCATGTTTATTTTATTTTTGCACTTGTGAGAGAGAGAGAGAAAGAGAGAGAGAGAGAGAGAGCACAAGCAGGGGAGGGGCAGAGAGAGAGGGAGACACAGAATCCAAAGCAGGCTCCAGGCTCTGTGCTGTCAGCACAGAACCCAACACGGGGCTTGAACCCACAAACTGTGAGATCATGACATGAGCTGAAGTTGAATGCTTTATTGACCGAGCCACCAAGGTGCCCCTATCACAGGTATTCTTATTTGACCTGGCTTGAAGTAATTATTTTCACCCTTGATTTTTTCCTAAACCATTTAAAAATCATTTCAATCTACTAAGCCTCAAACTACATAAGAAATCTAGAAGAATTTGCCTCTTAAAAGTTTAAACTCTATTTTTAGCATGTTTGTGGTTTCTAGAAAGAATTGAAGATGTTTTTTACTTACTCCATCAACAAGTTAGACCGTTTACACTGTGAAGAGTTTCCATTAAGACTTGAGAAAATGCACATTATCTTTTTTTTTAAACCTAAAAATTAACAGCTGCTATCCTGCCCGGAAGCACACCTGATGCCAGACAAAGGGTTTCTGAGAAACATGCCCTAAAACTTTGCACTCATTTAATATTAAACAATTACTATGGAGCTGAGGAAATCAGCCCCTTTATAGATGCTGGTGAACAGAGGATTCTCTTTCGATGTATAATAATAAAAACCAGACTTGGCAAGAGTGAACAGGTCTGCAGTGATTGTGCATTTCTTTGTATTCTCTAAAATAACGAGGGAGGAGATTATTTTTTTACTGGTGTTTCACATGCCATGATGTTAGATCTGCAAATTGATAAACAAATCGACAAGCTTCCTAATGTCCTATAGGATCACTAGGGACTTATCCGGCTTTTTTTTTTTTTAATTTTTTTTTAATGTTTTATTTATTTCTAGGAGAGAGATAGAGACAGCATGAGCAGGGGAGGGTCAGAGAGAGAGGGAGTCACAGACTGAAACAGGCTCCAGGCTCTGAGCTGGCAGTCAGCACAGAGCCCGACGCGGGGCTCGAACCCACGAACCGCGAGATCATGACCCAAGCGAAGGTCGGATGCTTAACCGACTAAGCCACCCAGGTGCCCCTGGACTTATCCGGCTTTGATAGGTATCCTTGGAGTCTGCTCATGGAATCATCTAGAATGATCCTGAGATCTATCCCTTGGAAATAACTGATGAAAAGCTGCATTTCTCCTTTCGAGAGAAGGCATCTCTAGAGTTTTTTGAAAAAAAAAATTTTTAACGTTTATTTTTGGGACAGAGACAGGGTGAGTAGGGGAGGGGCAGAGAGAGAGGAAGACACAGAATTCGAAGCAGGCTCGAGGCTCTGAGCTGTCAGCACAGAGCCCGATGTGGGGCTCGAACTCTTGAACTGAGAGATCGTGACCTGAGCCAGAGTCAGATATTTAACCAACTAAGCCACCCAGGAGCCCCAGGCATCTCTAGAGTTAAAAAAAAAAAAAGTTTTGTTCTCTTAGGAGCATAGCCCTCCTGAGAATGACCTCAGTCCTCAAATTAGAAATGCAAAAAAGAAAAAAAAAAAGGTTGGATTTACAGAATTTCTTTAAGAGGAAAATGATCTGCAAGAAATGAAAAAGAAATACAAATTGCATGGATCAGAATAAATGAGAGCTTGATAACATAAATCACTATATTCTCTATTGAACTCACTAAAGTAAAGGAGGCTACAATTTTGGAGACCTGGGCTTTGCTAGCCAGCAACCCTGCCCCCACCTTACCTCTTCTTACAAGAGGCCCATTTTTACATTCATTTCCGAGCCTCAGTTTCCTTATCAGTAAAGCGAGGGCATTTGATTTTACTTCAAAATTCTTATTTTATGATTCAGCGAAGTATTGCAATTGACATAGCAAACCCCCAACTATTGTTCTCTTTACCCTGTTGAATTAATCTTGGCTTTATTTATGGGAAAGCACAGCTACCAGAAACTATGTAAAACATATATCATCAAAGGCGTACTTTGCTAAGCCATGCAGAAATGTACAAATTCTATGCTCTTTTCACCCTCAGTCTGTCTCTTACATACCACTTGGTATACGGTGTGTCGCTCCAGTGTTATGCCTTTGGTTTCAAAATTATTTCTCTACCAGGAGAGTATTACTAGGGTCCCAGATTATTTAGCACTGAATATGGGAGTTGATGTGTAGGGTTCCTCCCCTGACCCCATCCTCAGCATCTCTTGGTCCTGCAACACTTTGCTATGTCTCAGAACATAAATCAAAAAGCAAACGAGCATTCCACTTGGCCATGCTAACAGCAAAATCAACAGTGATTGAGGCCCATGTTTTAATGTCCCATAATCCTCTGTTTTCCTCTGCCTTCTCGCCACCGCGGCTCTTTCTTGCTCCTCAGCCTCCAATCTTTCCTCGAGCCCTTCTTTTTCCCATCAATGTTTACGTCACTTGTGTCGTCTGTGCACAGAGTGCCTCTGGCTTATTCTGGAGAGAAATGACACAGAAAATAGTTTCTGCACACAGAAAGTTGAAAATCAGGGTCGCCTGGAAATGCTGGCCCATTTATGGAATTCTTTGCCCTCCACATTGAGGACCCAGTTGCACATGTGCTCCTTGCTTCTCCATTTTTGTTAACCCCATCTTCACTGGGGTCAGAGGACCCACACATATTTAGGTCTTACAAGATGAGTGTGGGCAGGAAGGCTTCGAGGAAAGGAGCTTAATGACACTGATGGCTCACACTCCTCCCTCTATAGTGGGAGCTATGCACACGTGATTCACATAAACACTCCTACTGCTAAATATTGAGACCCCCTCCTATACATGAAAGTTAACTAAGGCTCAGAGAGGCAACGTGCCTTGCCCAAAGGCACACAGTAAGCAGCGGAACTCAGAATGCAATTCCACAGACTTCCTGAGGTTTCCTTTTTATAAAGTTCTCATTCAACTTTTGAAGAATTGAAGTTATTCTCTCCACTGCTTTCAAATCCATAAAAATCGTATACAATTCCACCAAGGAGGAATCTGTTATACGAAACTAAGGCACAACTGTACTCTATCCTGATTTTACATGCATATGGTATTTTAACATTGGATAGCTATTAATGAGGACAGCTCTAAGGCAAGCACACAGTTGGAGAAAGACCATTTTCCTACATCATGCGATAGGTTGTCCCTTAGGATGATATAATATACTGGTGGAAGTGAAATATTTTTTCTCTAAATTTGTTCATTGGTTAAAATAATTATTAAATTAATACAAATACATTAAGTAAATGATATTAAAATATTATTACTCATTGCTGCCTAAACAGGTGTGGCTTCTCCAAACATTCTGTTTTTGTTAAAATTTTTTAAATGTTTATTTATTTATTTTTGAGAGAGAGAGACAGAGAGAGCGTGAGTGGGGGAGGGGGAGAGAGAGGGGCAGACACAGAGTCCGTAGCAGGCTCCAGGCTCTGAGCTGTCAGCACAGAGCCTGACTTGGGGGTCGAACTCATGAACCATAAGATCATGACCTGATCAGTCGGACACTCAACTGACAGAACCCCCCAGGTGCTCCTCTCCAAACATTCTTTAGGTCATCATATAGGTATAATGAGAGTAGGGAGGACTCAGCAACTTAATGGCAGACTTATCTCAGGGACCGCCCCACGGTCTCACAGGTTACCGTCTGGGCACTCCTAGCAGGGGATGACTGACTTCCTTTCCCTCACTGGATATTTTCGCCATGACCCTCAGTCGATGTTAATATCAACCTCTTCTACTCTCTTGACTGGGTCTCCTGCAAACTTGGAAAAGCAAATGTCCAAAAGTAGGAGAAATACACTACGCGTGTCATAAACAACAGCCTAAGGCTCTGTAACGTCTTATATCTTACAATACCGTTTCTCAAAGTGAGGTTCCCTGGAGACTTGCCCACACTGGATCAATCAGAGTCTCAGTGGTAAGAGGGAAGGATGGATGTAAGCCAGGAATCAAAAATTGAAACATCTCTTGAGATCTTTTTATAGACAACTAAGTAATAACCATTGTTACAAAATATTTTCATCGATGTTACTTTCTTTGTATCTTTCAAGCCCCCTCTGTGCTAGGTGATTATTAATATAGAGCCATTTTACAGATGAGGCCATTGGAACTCGGAAGTTACTTGCCTGAAGGGATTCAACAGGTTGTGGAGTTCTGAGCCAGTCAGTCTGGGACCCTTCACCACATCACGCAGTCCCTGTAGACTGGAGGGGGTTCTGCACACACGAATGTGGTAGACAAAACCACAGGTGGTAACATAGGGTTGAAATTCTTTCATGTGTTTGGAGCTGTATCTAAAAATTCATCCCCAGACCCAAAGTCGCATAGATTTTCTCCTACGTTTCCCTCTAGAATTTTAACACTTTTGTACTTACATTTAGGTCTAAGATGCATTCTGAATTAATCTCTTTGAAAGGTCTAAGGTCTCTGTGGAGGTTCAGTTTTCGCACACGGACATCCAAGTGTTCTAGCATCATCTATTGAAAAGACTGTCTTTTGTCCATTGAATTGCCTGTGCTATTTGGTCAAAGAACTTTGAAATGCTGGATGCTTGTTATAAAAGTATGTTACTTCTGTTTTTTATATGAAAAGGGAGACAGACCTACATTTAAAGATTATTTGCTTAAGATTTGAACCCCAGCTTCTTAGGACAGAGCATGAAGCAAGTTGTAGAGTAGAATATAGAACAAGATAAACCACGTTAAGTAAGGGGAAACTGGAAAATAACCCAGTCATCTTCTCTCAGCTAGAAATCAAGAAACCAGGTTCTAGATGGAATTCCACCACTCCACTTTTTAGGCTTCTGTCTTCTTCACTGGACAATGAGAAGCATGTCACCAGACATATTCCAGGTTGCTAATCATACAATACTACTTCTGGGGCCCCAGATCATAGGAGTGGAAATGGAAAGTTTCATCCCTAGAAGGTTTTCCTATGTGAGGATTCACTGCATTTGCTGTGGTGGATCTATCCCATGCCTCGTCACCAGACTATGAGAACAGAGGTCTGAGGGGCACCTGCAGAGACCTGATCGTACAATCTTCCTGAGTATACCCTGCACCCTGCCTGCTGCCTCCACCCCACACCCATCCCAGCCTATGCCTGGGGGGTCCTCCCTCCGTGCCCCACATTTTTATCTCGAGGTGTGTTTCTTAACTCACCCCAGCTTAGGTCAGCCCTATTTATTTTCTTCGGGATGCAAGATCTTCAGGATGCCTCTCTCCTCTCCTTCTCAGTCTCTCCTTCCAACTCTTTGCCCAAGGCTGACCGAACTCCCCCATCCTCAGCAACACACAGCTTATCTATTTTTTTCATGTTTAAGGCAGCCAAAGGCTTTTAAAAGATAATAATGAAAACCCCACCAAGGCAATTTTGAGTTGCAAAGAATTTGCTAGGTTTGCTGGCACAGAGAGTTACAGGAATGTTCTTCTGGTACTTTGTGGTCTGGAATACCCAGAGTATCAGGGATCTACAGGGAACACAGACATGTGAAAATAATCACATGATAGCACCAGTGTGTGTGTGTGTGTGTGTGTGGCTGTTTTGAGGGCGAGGAAGAGGGTGTTGTATAAGTTTTTGCAGAAGTTGTGAGAGACAAAGGACAGTGAGGGGCTTAGCAGCCAGCCCACACTGAGAGTGGGGTCAAGGGATCCAGGCAAGGGTACCACCACATGCAAAGGAAGGAAGCATGAAAGAGCATGTCATTTTGGATGTGGATGGGTTAACCCTTACCTACAGATGGGCAAGTTAGCCTGTGTGGCCGGATGAGCAGGTTACCCTCCCTGGGCCCATATTCCATGTGTATCCTTCCCGAGACTACACTCTTCTTAACTCTCAGGAAATCAATCTTACATTGTCCAGACTAGGGAGGTAAGCATGCTTTGCTGTGTAGCATGTACAGGACAAGACCCTAGTTATGGCTGAATGTGTGCTTGAGGGCAGCCAAAGTGGAGGAGAAAAAGAACTGGTGGGAAATGACATTCAAAGAACCTTTATGTCCCAGGCAGGGAAAGAGCCTTGCTTAGCTCTGGGTTCATTTTGCATTTTATGGGGCAGCTTTAAGGAGGCGGCCATGTGCCAGGTGTGACTGTGGAGATCTGAAGGAAGCCCACGGATTGCTGTGCTCATCCGGCAATGGCCGTGACTTCTGGGCACCTTGATCTGGACTTCCTAGCCTCCAGAGCCATGAGAAATAAATGTCCATTGTTTAAGCCACCAGGTTTACCATATTTTGTTACAGCAGCCCAAACTGACTAAGACAATAAGAAGTCTCAAACAGTAAGGTTTTAGGGGGGAGACCATAAAATCTTGTTTCAAATCCACTGAGATAGAGAGAGAGAGGACCAGGAGGCAGTTAGATAGACTGGTCGGAAGTTCGGCTGTGATTCAGTGTAGATAAAAGGCCAAGGAGAAACAACTGAGAGCATGACCTAGGGACTCTCTCATGGGGACATTCTTCATTTAGGTCAACACATACTTTACAGGGGCACCTGGGTGGCTCAGTCAGTTGAGCGTCTGATTTCAGCTCAGGTCATGATCCCACTGTTCGTGAGTTCGAGCCTCAAGTTGGGCTCTGTGCTGACAGCTCAGAGCCCGGAGCCTGCTTTGGATTCTGTGTCTCCCTCTCTCTGCCTCTCCCCACTCACAGTTTGTCTCTCTCTGCCTCTCAAAACCAGAGAAACGTAATAAAAAAAATAAAAATTAAAAAAATACATATTTTATAAGGCTCTGGTTAGGCACCCGAAGAAATGCAAAGAGGAATCACACATAGTCTTCTGCTCCAAGGAGCCTACCTTCTTTTAACTATAGCCACCGACTCAGGATCAACATGCATGAAAGGTGTTTCCAAGAATTCTTGCTGAAGTAAGGTGTCAAATTCATGTCTACAAGTTGAGATCTGTTCCCTGGGCTTTCTGTGGATATGATATATATAGGTATATCCCTTCTTTTCTCTTCAGATTACATATGAATTTCAACCCAATTTAGCATATGATAAACATGACAGTTGATTTATTTGCTCTTTACTTTCCATCCCACTATGATTAAACATAATATGATTGATTTATAGCCATCCAGCAAAATGGGGAGTACATTTTTATGGAAATTACTTCAATCTTAGGAATTAAAGAGGAGAGAAAATGGAAGAAGGTTGATGCAGCTTACTTATTTTTTTAAGTGCAACTCTGTTTTGAAAATTATTTTTGTGTGTTCATTAACTATTTTTAGGTAAACACACATAGACATACACACAACTACAGTCTCTCTCTGGACTGCCTAAGTTTATGAAGGAAATAACAAATATTTTAGAAAATGCTTAAAATATTTAAGGAAATATTTAAAACATTTAAGAAAATATTTAAATAAAATTTAAGAAACATGCTAAGATATATGAATTCGTACGAGGAATTGTGTGTAGACTACAATACTTCCACTGGAAATCAAACGTTGTAATAAGAGATAAAATTTCAACATGTGAACTCAGTATGCACATTAAAAGTGCTAAAATGCACCTTCTCTCACAAAGATTTGAGGAACTGTAAAGAATAATGGCATCTTGTTTCACTAGGAATTTGCATATTTTGCCAATGCTTATGTAATTAACCTCTTAGAAAATTCCTTCCTAAAGTATGAGATTTCTTATTGGAAAAAATTCAGATACAAGTGGATTGGCATAGAAAGTTGGGCTTGCAAGGGCTCCTGGGTGGCTCAGTCAGTTAAGTGTCCAACTCTTGGTTTTGGCTCAGGCCTCGATGTCATTGGTGGTGGGTTCGAGTTCCTCATCCAGCTCCACTCTGACAGCAAGAAGCCTGTGTGGGATTCTCTCTCTCCCTCTCTCTCTACTCCTCCCCCATCAAAATAAATAATAAATAAACTAAAAAAAAAAAAAAAGAAAATTGGTCTTGCAATCTCTTATTTAAACATTTTAAATTCAATTCCTCTTCAGTTACATTTTAGCTACTAGAATATAGGTAACACCTTTTCTTCTTCCTGCAGAAACTGGTGTGTTTACTTTTATGCAATCTGAGGGGCTTTTCAAATTACCTTCAATTTTTACGGCCCTGTTTTCATATCTTGTGTGTGAATTTACTGTGGAGGCCTACCTTCAGCAGGCTACTAGTGAGTTGTGTCGCTTAGGCAAGTGTAGAAAACCTTTGGCCATACGGCTCAGACCTGAATTTCAGCACCAAGGCAAAAGTTTTAAGAGCAAGCCAGGAAATGTATCAATATGAAGGAGGCACTTGAACACAAAGCACACTTTAAAAAAATTCATTCAAAATTTGAGAGTATTTTCACAGAAGTAGATAGGATGACAGGTGGTCTCCTATGAACAAATGAGTTCCCGTTCCTGAGAGTTTCCTTTATCTTTTAAAGTATTGATGGGATCGACGCTCAAGGTAGAACTAGGTAAAATTACGATCCTAGAGCCTTTTGGGCAATGGTTCTAATTAATATAATTAATATTGTGGCAAAACATCATCGATTGTAATTGAAAGAAATCATCTGGGTCTGAAGGATACCTACTGAGGGCAGCCTTGTTAAGATGGACTCTGAGGTGTGTAAATTAATTTCCTGGATTCGCAAAGCAGGAAAGGGAAGGTTTTCCTTCCTTATGAGACTGGAGGGTTTGGTGTTTGGCCCTGTTGAGACCCCAGGGCTATCTGGGCTGATTAACATATATGCAATTAAAGTGCACCAGCTAGAAAGGGAACCAGTTTTACTTGGCTCTGTACTACTGTGAATAATTTCTTTCTTCATTATTTACCTCCTCTGTATGTATGTGGGAGGTTGGGGGGAGGAGGGACGGTCTAGTTCCCTGGACATCCTTCTGCTGTCTTGTTTAGGATTACGGCTTCCTATTCTAGCAGACACCAAAGAGCAGACAAGCACCAAAGAGCAGACAAGCTTTCCCCTAGCATTCAAACTAGATTTGTCTTTCCGTTCATATCACCATTTTTAAGCCACATTTTTCATCACAGGGTAAGAAACACTGTAAATAATTGAGGTGATCCATCAAGAGACCCATTCTTGATAATGAAAAATTGCATAACTCCACAGAAGTCAATTAAAACCCACAAACTTCAGACCCCTTTACTCAGCGAAGATTTATTTTTATAGGAGGCATTTAATACAGCAGATTAGGGGGTCAAAAATTTTTAAAGTTCTGAAAATTCAGTTAAAGCTTGACAATCAGTGTAAGATTTATACAGTTTCGAACTACAGAAGTCCTTAGAATGAAATGTGTTTCTTTCCCCCCTTCCTTTTTGAGATATGAGATGTTCAGGGTTTTATGACCGAATCAGAAATGACATCCCACTGTGGGATATTGTTTCATTCCTTTGAAAATTTTAAATGCTTCTTACTCTTTGCTAGTCTCTATACAATGAAAAGTAGATAAACTAAGAGAGAAGGCAAGATATTTTCCCTTGTTAAACCAAATATCCAAATACTTAGGACTAGATAAATGACTCAAAATGTTTTTGTTATCTGGGTGTTTGGTTAGATCACAGCCAATACAATAGCATGTAATATCTTATACATCTCCATGTAATTAAAAAAAATAATGAGTGTCGTTAGAGGTATCCAAACTATGCAAGTGGCCAAGGTGAAAGTGCCAAGTCACTAAAATGTAATGTCCCTGATACTTTTCTTCTCTTTCAGTGGTTTTTCATGCCCAAAACATAACATGAACTAAGGAGCAGCATCTATCCTCAAACGCAAAAATACTTAACCATTTGTTTTTAGGTTCATAGTTTCCCTCTATACATTTAAACTGTGCCTAACGGCTTATTCTGCAGTCAGGCCGTGCAGAAGCTTAACTCGAACCAGCAGTGCACATGCGACTTGCTTCCTCCTGGAATTAAATGGCTAAGGAAAAAGGACGGATTGTCCCCTTTATTTAATAACAAAGAACGCAATCGTTTGAATTCTTCAGATTTGGAATTCCAGCAGTGTTTTTCTGTTTTCCTCTTGATGTGTGACAAGAATGAATTATATCAAAAATAAAAATAAACCTCATCTAAACAAGCAGTCCTTTGGCTTTATAAGGCTCAACATCAAATATATCAAATTCTAAAAATACCGAAGACCAGTACAATGTCAAAGCCGAAGGGTAACATGCTGTGGATAGGACAGATTTTTTTAAGCCTTTCGATGCATTTGAACGCACTGGCATTAACTTTGTTCATTTATGTTGACGGTTGTCACTTGAACCGACTACTAGGGACCCTGATATTTCATATTCATATAAATATTTGACTTTGACCCCATAAAAAGTCCCTTGGGTCTATAATACTTTTATTCTTGTATAATCTGAAACAAATCCTTTCCTTTTAAAAATCAAACAGACCACGTTATACACACAGTTGACTAACTATTTACAAAGCACCCAATTAAATCCTACTTAATTCTCTCTCACTCTAAAAATTCCATCTAACTGGTGTGCAAAGTACTGATCACACTAAGTGCATAATGTCTGCAGGCCCTGTATGTCCCACACAACCTAGAAAATACGGACTTTGTTAAAGAGAAAAGAAAGTCTTAAAAAATAAGTAAAGGGTTTTGAAGAAACGAGACCAGAAATCACAGTACAAGACAGATAAATCTACTTTAATATTCACATGTAAAAGTTACACATCACAAGAGATTGGACAGTAGTTTAGCAGTAACTAACATAGCTATAGTGAAAATCATTTTTATAAAAAAATAATCTAGATGCGGTCATCAGAATTTTTTGGTCTACTTAAGTTAATGTTTGAAGATCGACTTTTATCCCTGCTTGAAGGATTTGCCATTATGCCTTGTTTTTTTTCTCCCACTGTTGCCTATTAATATTCTTTGGAGGAAGGAGAGCAGAAAATGTTCATTTCCAAGAGTTTGTCCTTTGGTAGCAAGCAGAGAACAGTTTTCATTTCTATGACTTAAATAATCTGTACAGACATGAAACGCAGTGGCATTAAGCTTTCGTGTAAAATGAAGAATGAGAAGCATTTTTTTTCACTTTGATAAAACAGTAGATTTCATAAACTCCTTAAGGATCCAAGCATTTCCCCATCTCAA
>NW_027530857.1:4944168-4979106 GCF_008692635.1 Crocuta crocuta
TTCCCCATCACATATGCAAAACCATTCAGAATCCATTTTGACCTCAGCTAAAAAGCAAACACTTACTCTTTATATATTACGCTATCGACCCTGTGCTTAAAAACTGATAAAGTATATTTCCAACAGGTATGTTTCAAATACAAAGATTTCAATCTAGGTTAAAGAAAACACATTTGAATGGACTCAGAACAAGTTTATTTTGTGATTAAACATCTCATGCAGTCATGCTGGACCACTAGCTCTAACTATTACTTCCAAGTCTACACAACACTGGATAAAACCAAAACAAATTAAATGCTAGGCCAAACAGAAAAAGACATTCAAGATATCAAGAGCTCTGCGATGGAGCTGAAAAATAATTTTCCAAAAGAAATAATCCCATAGATTTAAAAAAAACACACACATAATATTTACAAAAAATATTTAATTAAAAATATCTTATAATTACAGTAGTCTATTAAAGCATATACTTTCTCACACTTATAGAACATCTCTATATATACATGGTATGAAATGTCACTCAGTTATCTATACAATATGTAACATTCTTGCAGGGAAAAGAAAGTTCCCTGCCGCCCCCCCCATAATCATCTATTTTAAACAATAGATGTCAAAAAAAAAATATCTACAATGCTCTGTTATATTAGTAAAGCTTCAAAACAAAATTGAGCTCCTTGGTCACAAAGTAGGTTTCTAAAGTTGATTTACTCTTGATCTTCTATTTATCAGTCCTGTCACACTTAAGCTTAAAAGTTTAACTGCACCTCCAAAAACACAGAAATGCACATTTCACAGCGGTTATAAATGAAGAGACAAAAGAGAATACATATGTAGAATGTTTATGAACGTGNAAAAAAAAAGATGAAAGTTTTATTTTTCTTCCCCCCTCTTGGAATGATGAATGTAACGTTTCTAGGATTTGCTGATTTTTTTTTTTTCTTCCTCTCCTCGGGTGGCTTTTCCTCTAACTTCTGCTCTTTCCCCCTCCCTCTCTAGTGCTCCGGGCTCGGGCTCAGGCGGCCGCACACCTGTGGAAGAGGAATGAATAGAGGGGGTGTATGAACCTCTCCGCTGCAGACTAACGGGCGCCACCGACCGAACTCAAGACATGCTTGATCAACAACCCAAAACAAACCACCGGGTCAGGCAACAGCCGCAGCCCGCGGCCGGCCAGGCGACCGGCAGGCAGCTGCTGGCCCGCCCCGCCCAGGGAAGCCCAGATTGGGGGTCCGCTCCCAGGCCCCGCCCGCACCCCACTTTGTGGGTGTCAGACAGCGCGGGCGTG
The DNA here is from genome assembly GCF_008692635.1 of Crocuta crocuta. Lineage (NCBI taxonomy): Eukaryota > Metazoa > Chordata > Mammalia > Carnivora > Hyaenidae > Crocuta > Crocuta crocuta. Next base: position 4,945,454 of record NW_027530857.1, read on the forward strand.
GGTGCACATCGGACAGTCTCCACGCCCACTAGGGTGCCCTCCCTCGGCGGCGAGGAGGGCAGTTAGACCCTCGGGTCACGAGAGAGGCACGGGGGTGGCGGGGACCGCGGTGGACAGGGGCTGACCCATCTCCATTCAGTGTGCACCCCAATTCCTAAAGCGAAGTACGGTGGCACGGAGAGGGGGCATCCGCCTCCCTGGGAGTTTGCCCGCAGAAATGCTAGGGGCGAAGAACACCGCGGTGCCTGGCACCCGCACCCCCGGGACGGGCGTCTCCGGTGACCGGCCCCCCCGGAGGAGGGAGACGCGCGCTCACCTGGACAGCGCGGCTCAGCGGCACAGAATGCTGTCGCCCTGCTTGTTCACCGCGCCAGCCTGGAACAGCAACGGACACCATGGGAAAGGTTAGCAGGCGCAGACGCCGCCCTCGGCGCGGTCCCGGGCTGGCTCTCGGAAACCAGGCTGGCGGCCCGCGTCCCCNAAGGGCACTCCATTCCGTCAACGCCGCGGGTCGGGGTTCTGAGCGCAGAGAGCCGAGCGGGAGCCGGGCCAGGCCGGTGTGCGCCCCAGGGAGGGGCGGACCGAGGGAGAAGTTCCCGGGGAGAGCTGCGGGAACGCGCGCCTGGAATTCTCTCTACCCCGGCCCGGGTCCTGGGGAGGGGGCGCTGCCACCCCCCGCGGCAGCGCGGCCACCGGGGACCCTCCGCCACCCAGCACCCAGCCCGGGGATTCCAGCGCCTTCCGAAGGACGCCGTTCGAGAAGGCACGATCGTTCTCGTCTGCGTTTTCCCTCTCCGGCTCACTGTTCGCCTTTTCACCGTCGCCGAAACCGTCATGATGGACTGGAATGTGCAGCCTTTCCCTTTTTCTTTTTAAAAAAGGTTAAAGCTTAGCAAGAAAAAGGAAACAAGACAAAACAAAACAAGACAGCACATACACGCACACAGAAAGGAAGAGTGCCGAACGCAGATTTTTGGTGAAGGGACATGTAAAGAAAACAAAAAGCGTCCTAAGGTTTCCCCCCGCCCCCTTTTACCCATCTAGATGCACAAGTGGGCTCAAGAAATGCAGTTGCCTGAGAGCATTAAATTAGGGCACGTAAATATTAAAAATGCATGGGCACGGAGTATTTAAAATTCCACCATGACATATAATATTAATCCGTTTTATGTAAAATTCATACCTGTAACTTAATGTAGGCCATTAACGCACAGCCTCACGTGTTGGTCAGCGTACCCTGCTTTACGTAAGATGCTACGAATGTCCAGAGTCTGCTTCATTTGCAGCAAAGCATTAAAATTCACACTTCCAGTCCCTGGAGTCCCGCTTGGACCACACCCTGCAGGAAAGTCTGTTAATTAAAGACGTTTCTGTGATGTCTCATAGAAAAGCTGCCCTTTAAAGGTTCAAATAGAATTGCACAATGAACTTTGATAGGACCTTGTGTGTGCTCATCAAGGCAAAATTGAGAAATGAACCCAAAGATTCTCTGGTCAGTGGGGTTATAAATTTTGAGTGTGTTCAGCCTGCAAACCGTCCACTTTTAGACAAGCTAGGAGAGGAGACAACTCATGAATTTTCATCTGTGTACGTGATATAGATTGTTGCCTTCATTTTTACAGAGCATTGGGAGAATGAGCTATGGACCCTACCTCTTCCTGCTCACCCTCTGCAAGGAAGATTCCACCCTGCCCAGAACTGTAATACCTGCATCAGGCAGGTAGGTATTTTGTTTAGCCACGTGGGTATTTTATAACTATTGCATGACTATTTCCCCAGAGCACATTCCTTTTTCCTGATGAAATGAGGAGTAAGTATTTAATGCCGGTTTCACAGGAAGATGCAACAATGATCCTTATACGTTACTGCCTCTAATAATTGTTTCAAAACAAGGGACATTCTCATTGACTTATGTGCATACCTAGGTGGCCCATAGACATACTTATCAAGAAAAGAATTGTAAAACCCCAAAGAAGACTTTCTTCTAAATACATGCAGAGTTTTATATATTCTTTTTTTTATAATTTTTTAAATGTTTTATTTATTTCTAGGAGAGAGAGAGAGACAGCGTGAGCAGGGGAGGGTCAGAGAGAGAGGGATTCACAGACTCTGAAACACGCTTCAGGCTCTGAGCTGGCAGTCAGCACAGAGCTGGACGGGGGGCTCGAACCCACGAACCACGAGATCATGACCTAAGTGAAAGTCGGATGCTTAACCGACTAAGCCACCCAGGTGCCCCGAGTTTTATATATTCTTAATTAAAGTAAATAAACACAGAGAATAGTCATTTTAGACACAAAGTTGGGCCAAGGTGCACGAGTAGGCATTAGCTACTATCTTGGAGTTTGTGATATCAGCACAGATGATAAAATAAGTGGATATTATGTACGAATGTTTTTGTTCTATTGATTTTTTTCTGTTAGGGTTTTTAAAGAATTTTTAATGTTTATTTTGAAAGAGAGAGAGAACTAGGGGGCAGGGGCAGAGAGAGGGGGAGACCCAAAATCTAAAGCAGGCTTCAGGCTCCTCCGAGCTGTCAGCATGGAACCCGACGCGAGGCACGAACTCACAAACCATGAGACCATGACCTGAGCCAAAGTCGGTGGCTCAACCGACTGAACCACCCAGGAGCCCTCTGTTTGTTAGAATTTATGAGCTGCTCCAAAATTTAAAACCTGCAATTTTTCTCTGGCAAAGCTGAATGATGTTAATATACCCAGGGCATGCTCATTTCAAAACTTTACAGATCCCAAGTTGATTAAGTTTAAAGATTAAGTTTTAAATCTGCGATGCAAAGGAACAAGCATGTCTGTCTTGTCGGACTTGGCTACATCTCAGGGAGCCATACCCTGGGTGTGACAAGTGCCAAATGCCAGAGTTTCAGGTTTTGTTGGAGCAGCTGTGTGTCACTGGCTTCACGTCAGAATAGCCGGGGTTACCTTGGAGGCTAAGTTCAAAGGAATGTACCTTGGGGCCACATGATCAAGAACACCCAGGAAAAATGGATCCCCCCAATCCGGTCAGCAGAATAGGCATAGGCAGTTATTTATCTGCCTTGTTTGCGAAGGTTGGAAGACATTGAAACAATTAAACAATTAAAGGCTAGGAAAACATTCTCCAGTTGGGAAAAAAGAAAAAAAGAATCCAGTCCTCTGCTTTTTAGCCTATGAAACCTGACAGTCCTAGGGCCAAAGCAATGTGTATTTTTGATTCTTAGACACCGTCACTTGCATGACCTCCAAGCTGAAGTCACAAAAGCCTCCCGTCACCGGTAGTTCAAACCAGAGTTTACTCAGCAATTACGGCATTTGGGGGAAACTTTGCAAACTGCATTATTCCTACCGTGTGGAGAAGGAAACTTCGATTCCCACAACTCTTACATCAAAATGCTTCCCTTGCCCTTGCAAGGAGCTAGAGGCTCCCAAAATGTTCCTCCGAGGGAACCTGGGGTGAAACAGTCCCAGGAAAATTGTTGGGGAGCCCCGGAGGCCAGAGTCATGTGCACACCCTTCCTCTAGACAAAGAGCTCTGTGGCCCTTTCTCGGGATGCATTCTAGATGCTAATCAGAGCCTTGCTGAACTGCAACACCCAGGCTTTTAGAATTCACAATCACCCTGTGTTTACATGAAGCGAGGGTATCCGGGCATATTGTGCTATTCAGTCCAAATGCCTTTTTAGGACTTGATCCTTCTTTCCCCGTGGCTTGCAGTGAAACAGTGGGTGGGCTCAGACACACAGATAAACCGGAGCGTTCCCATGCCTTGCTGCCCCTGTGGATGGAAATGGTCACCGAAGGAGGCACATACATTTTGTCCAGGCGCAAGGAACCAGTATGCACACTCTGCTGCAGCACTGTCTCTTGTCCCAAAGAATAAATCGGGCAGTGTGGCAGCTCATGCTCAAGGCTGCTTTATCTGCCACTGACGGTTACAGGCTTCTGCCACCCTCGGACTGCTGAGACCAGTCCCGGAAACCCTGATAACCTTTCGATTTGCCCAGTCTTGGAAAAGGCTTATTATAAGAAGGGGACATTATATATTGAACATAGCCGAGGAGATGTGGCCATCAAAAATGCCTGCTTCAGGAGTTTTGAAAAGTAGTCTGCTGAAATAGGAAGTAGCTGATTTTGAGAAGAAACAGGTGTCATTGGTTTTTACCTTAGGGGATATAAAGAAAGTGGGCTTAAAAGTCAGAATGCCTGGGCTCCAATTTTGGCTCCTTGGTTTAGGTTTTATATCGTGAAACTGGATTTTTAAACACCTGTGCCTTTTCTATATGAAATGACGATAAAAATTGCATCTACTTTATGAAGTGCCCATGTATCTATATATAAACTTGTATGCAATTCTTAGAATGGATTCTGGCACTTAATTAGGGTTCAGCTTATTATTATTATTATTGGTAAATATTATTTCTCAGTCCGTGACTTGTCTTTTCATTTGGTTAACAATCTTTTGAGAGCACAAGGTTTTAATTTTGATGATGTTCATTTTATCAATTTGTTCTTTTGGTATCATATCAAAGAAATCTTGGCATAACCCAAGGTAACGAAGGGTTTGTCCTGTGATTTGTCTAGAGGTTTTATACTTTTCAGGCTGAGTTGGGTTCATGGGAACACAACTTATACAGCCACACAGGGTCCTGTGTTTAGAAGGCTCCCGTGCTTGGTTTTATTCCCTGATATTACCATCTTGAAATTCTCAGCAATTTTTGAACAAGGGGGCCTGTGTTTTCTTTTTGCCTTTGACCCACAAATTATGTAGCCAGTAGTGGTTTTAGGTTTAGGTCTGTGATCCGTTTTCTGGTTATTTTTGTTATGTGGTTCAAGATGTGGATTGAAGTTTACATTGTTGCATATGAATGTCGGGTAGATCCAGCACCTTTGTTGAAAAGACAGTCCCTTTTCCATTGGATCGGCTTGGCAACAACTGGTTGTATACGTGTATGGTTCTATTTCTGGCCTCTGAATTTTGTTTCTTGGGTCTATTTGTCTGCTTTCACACCATACTGGCTTGGTTACTATAGCTTCATAATAAGTCTTGATATTAGGTAGCATTTATTGACTCATCCTCCAGCTTCGTTGTTTTTCATTTCAAAGTTGTTCGGCTTTTCTGGATATATGTCACATTTCCACATGAGTGTTCAAATCAGTCTGTGAGTTTCTTCAAAAAAAAAAAAAAAGGGGAGGGGAGGGCTTGTTTCCAAAATATAGAGAGAGCATATACCAAGAACATATAAAGATCTCTCAAAACTCAAGAATAAAGAAGGAAACAACCCAATTAAAACATGGACAAAAGACATGACCAGACAGTCTGCTAAATAAGTTATCCACATGACAAATGAGCACAGGAAAAGAGGCTCAATATCACCAGTCATTTGGAGGATGCTTCAAAGCCACTGTGAGGTATCACTGCACACTAGCTGATCTCAGAACAGCTAACGGTTAAAAAAAACAAAAAACAAAAAAAAACTAACCATACTAAATATTGGTGAGAACACAGAACACCTGGAATTCTCAACACGGCTGGTGGGGATGTAAGATGAGAAAAACCACTCTGGAAAACAGTTTGGCAGTTTCTGGGGAAAAAACAACAACATACGCATACCACATAACATACTGTAATTCTACTGCTTGGTGTCTATCCAAGAGAAATAAAATAATATATCCAAGGGCCATGTAGGGACACAAGAATGATGGGTATGTTTATTATCTGGATTGTGGTAATGCTAATGTCAAACGTATCAAGTTGTGCGATCTATATATCTCTATCTCTGTATCTCTCTAGGTGTCATATGTGGTTTTATATTGCATGGCAGTTATAGTTCCATAAAGCTTTTGAAAAGTATTAATTTTTAAAATTAGCATTTGGCTCTCAGAAGAGCTTCCTCCATGAATCCACCAGCTTTCACTCTTTAACTTCTGTAAATAGGCATTTGGTAGTCTGTCTGTCTGTCTGTCTCTCTCTCCCTCTCTCTTCCTTAAATTCTGGTTGGTAGTGCTGTACTGAATGTGGGTGAGATACCGTCCGGGGCAGGCATGAGGCATGTAAGATTTAATATTTCAGCTGTCATGGTTATCCATTAACATATCCAATCTCTTGCTGCAAATGGACTCTGCTAAAACCGTATCCCCTCCTCCCTAATTTGCATTGTTCTCATGTGATATGGATTCAAAGCTCTGAGGAGCTCTCCACCTGATGCTGATTTGAAACACTTTTCCCCTGTGCAAAAATGAAAGCTATGTTCTGGACTCGCATCTCTGTGCTCCGCCCCAGCTCCAGCCTCTGCTGACTCAGTTACTCCACAGTAGCAGCTGTCTTCAGGCAAACACACACTGGGTGGGGAAGGTAAGAAACTTTATCCTTCCATATTCAGGATAGCTTGCCATTTTCTCCTCTTCACCCTTTCTGTCTCAAGAAAATAAACAATTGAGCAGGATTAAATGCGTTCACTTCCAGAGCAGGGAGTAAAAATAAATCCCCATTGGCACCCCATCTTTGCCTCTAAAATCCTATGGCTCCATCTATAGCCTCAACTTGCTCATCTGGCAAGGGGAGGCCTTTACAGGGAATGGAGAAGGGGTTAGCTGGATTGTAAGACCCAGGAGAAAGGCAGTACATAAACAATAGGGGGCAGTAGACCTGTGTATCATAGCTACACACTGATGTCTGTGCCATTATTGAAGGAGCTTTAATAGGTAAAATGGTTATAAAGATGACAAAGAAAACAAGTCCTTGCTTTAGCTTAATTTAGGAGAGAGATTCAAGACAAGAATGGTATGTGTGTATGTATATATTACTTAAAAGTCGTCCTAATCAATACTGATTGTATCTGTCTACTGCATCCTTGAAGCAGGTAATACCACAAGGGAAGTCACTGCTAAGATTTGTTTTATGCACAGCACAAACGGGTGCCAGACTTACACTGATGAAAGCTTTCAGCTACATTTCCCTTTCTCTGACGGTGAATGCAAAAGAATCCCCCAGTATGGAAAAAGCACACTTACCTGTATTTTAATTACTTAAAGATGCTCACTAAACAGTAATTTGCTTCACGTCTTCAGTCAGAATGCTGGACATGAGCCCGTCACAGTAAATCTGCTTTTGCTGATGAAAACTTGCCCATCTTGTTGATATCTAGGTCACCGTTCCTAAGCACGGATACAATGTTCAAGGAAAAGTTGCATTTTTCCCCCCCCAGAGGAGGAATTTTTGAGACATTTTCTGCAGATCTCACACAGTGGTCCTTGTAATTGGGTGGCTTGTGATGTCCGTGAAGTGTGTACCTGCAGCGGAAAATGGTCCCAGAAAGCAGACACATGGACAGTTCACATAAAAAACTCACTTTTATGTGAAATAATTGAACTGGTACATTTTTCTACTAGCAAGATACATGCACAAAACACTAGAGGAATTAAAAATGCACAATTAAAAGAGCAAGGGACTGAGTTACCTCTGAACTGTATCAACTTTGGTAACTATATGTGAAAATAGTCCAGTTTAAACAAAACCATCCCTTTGGGAGGGATTATAGTTAGAACTATTTTCCCTTGAATAGAATTAAATGATATTTATAACCTTTAAAGACTAAAAGCCTAATGCAGTACTTTTTCATAAAAGCCTCTTTGACAGACTAATCTAAAACTTTGGTAAAACGTTACATGATACTCGTTGGTCTGAATGAAACATATTTAACCATTTTAAAAACATCTTGTTCATTAGGTCACCATCAATGTATGATCGTCCTTGTTTGCATTCTGCTCTAAAAATGGGTAAGACACATATTATCAGGAAAATTAGGACAGTGACTGTGACATCATAAAAATGCTACATATATCATCTTTGAGGCTTTGGGGAAGAAGATTGGAGTTGTATGATATCCAAGTGGCTTGTTAAACATGCATTAACATTGGTCATGAACCCACTATTCTGTCCTTATCAGGGATCTACAAGTTGTACTACATAAAATGAGTTTGCCCTTTAGCAGATTATTAAATGGGCAAGTTTGGCGCCTTCTCACATTGTCCATCAACAGGCTCCCCAGAGTGGTGGCCTCTTGATTTCTGGTGAACACGGTTGGAAGAATAGGAATGCTTTCGTTTCATCCAACTTCTAGGAAAAGGATCCTAATATCCCCAAGAGATGCATGCTTAACATTTCTATAGTATGCATTAAATAAAACCTGATTCTTCAGCCTTACTTGTGAGGCTCTTTGTCAACTGATCCTTCTCAAAACTGTTTCAATTCGAGTTGACTCCGGTCAAGCGTACAAAACAAGTACGTTTGTTATATGACAAGACCATGTTTAAGATATATAAGTCTCTTACCCTCATGGCGCCTGGTGTTGAGATAATGGCCTAAACAAATTAAAAATTAATTAGTGAAGTACAACGCTTTCTGTGTGATAGTACAGGTCTGTTTATGGGTCACAGAGGAAGCAAAAACCAGAGCCTGAGGCAAAGGAAACTTGGAAGAGGAAGAGTTCCTTGAGCTAGATCCTGAAAGATGACTTCATCAGTGGTAAAGGCTTTCCAGGTGGTGGCCGTAGCAGGTGCAGAAGCTCGGAAGGGTGAAAAGCAATGGTCTTCCTTCGCTGTTCTTTCTGCTTCAGTTCAAATACTCCACTTTCACTGCTTTACATTCAACCAGTACTTTCTTTTCTCATCTCATCCCACTCTTCTCACTGATGTCATTTTTTTTTTTTTTTTTTTTTTTTTTTTTTTTTTTTTTTTTTGCTTTCTTTTCTTCCAATTTACAACCACCAGTTCTTTCAAAAAGCATTGTAAGACTTGGTGCGATATGGCTTCCACATCCACGAAGCCATCTGTCATTAATTCCCTCACTATAATAATTTCAAAGCAACTTTACTGATTTCCCACTTTATAATGAAAGATATAAAAATCACAAAATAACTCAGAAACTGCAGAAAGACAAGATGAAAATAACCCACACCCAGAAATAACCACCACTGATATTTCATTGTGCATATTTCCTCATTAATATGGATATTATTTCTTGAGCCAAGATTTTTAACATGCAATACGTACTTCATGGAAACCTAGGTTTCACTTTATACAGCATGGATGTATTTTCCTATCCATAGTTACTTGTCTTGGTCATCATTTTTATGGTTGCATGGTATTCTATTACGTGGACATGCCATAACTTATTTGACAAACTATTATAAATATGTGTTGTTTCCAGCTTTGGGCTGTGAGTTCTCATCACATCTGATACACTTATTTCAGCTCCATAGTGCACAGCAGGTTGCATTTGTTGGCATGGTGCTCTGTAATTCTCTTCAGGCTATGTCAGGATGGATCTTCAGCTGCCAAAAGCATCTTAAGGTAGGGCCAGTTCCTCTTTTGGCTACTTTTCATGGATCAGTAGAGAGATTTACTCATATAGGAAGTGCCCACATGGCCACTCAGGTGGGCTGGCACAATCTCCTGGGATGACATCCTCATGAAGAGCTGCTCAGAGGTGATGTGAAGATTTTGCACATGTTCAGAGAGGGGCTGGCATGTCGAAATGGGAAGACATAGGGTTGGAGCCAAGTAATGGTGGATCCACTTTTTCAGAGATCACAGAAATCACTGGGTCAGCTGACATTCCAGGGAGGTTCTGGTCTACTTAGCAAAAAGCCCTAGGAAAGCAGTTAAAACTTTGAATCATGCATTTGCTGGAGATTTCTCCAGGGAGGGAGGTGGGGTAGAAAGCAGAGCCTGGGTTCTGCATGAGTGAGCACTGTAATTACGAGCACCATGGGTCAAATCATGTCAGTACTTCTGCTACTGTTGGTTCTCTCTCTTCTCGGGGCTCCTTTCTAGGCTGTGCCTCTCATTTCTTTCTTTCAACTCTTTATTTTCTTGCTCAGTCACCTCCTACGATCTGAATTGAAATGCAGTTACAAACGGTTTTGACAATGAACTTTATGTCCCCTCTGCACACCAACTAATCATTCTATTCACCCACATCGACCCAAACCTTTTTATTCCTCTAGGTCAAACCAGTTTTCTTTTGCAGTTTGTAGTGGGCACCCTACTGTAAGCAAACAGCAGAAGTTAAACTGCCTGCCCTATTGGTTAAAATGTCAATGAGGAATAAGATAATAGGAAAAAAACACTTTTTTAAAACATTTATTCATTTCTGAGAGACAGAGAGAGACAGAGCATGAGTGGGGGAGGAGCAGAGAGAGAGAGGGAGACAAAGAATCTGAAACAAGCTCCAGGCTCTGAGCTCTCAGCACAGAGCCCAACACAGGTCTCGAACTCACTGACTATGAGATCATGACCTGAGCTGAAGTCTGATGCTCAACCAACTGAGCCACCCAGGTGTCCCCCCAAAAAACATCATTTTTATCAAGTTTCTTTTTGGAGATTCAGGCATTCGTTCACTTTGTTGAACAACCAAACACAGAACTATGTAACTCAAGTAGGTATAAGGGTCCCATTCAACAATATGAGTCTAGAAATGGCTATTGTAACAGTGTCACCAAGATAATTGTTTATTTTGGCAAATTTTGTCTTGGAATACAAGTATCTTTAGTATAAAAACGATTCCTTGTTTTCTCAATGTAATATGATTAATGTTTTCACTTGTTGATGAGACAGCAGTTTTATAACCCAGGTGGTCAGAATTCCATTATTTAATTTCTGAAAGGACACGAAATAGCAATAGCAGAACACTGTTTTTATCCTGCGGTATATTTGCTGAGCCATCAGGCTCCAGATGCATCTTTATATCTGTCCTGCGGAACTGAGAAAGAGTGGTTATCATTGTACTAAAATGGTGGCACTCAGGCCTTCACAGCAGGTGTAACAAGGGATCTCTTCCTTCCTTGTGACTTGGGTAACCTAAAACAAAACAAAACAAAACAAAAAAAAACAGTGTTATCTGTTTTAGGTCTTGATCAAACTTAGAATTGTTTCAAAAAAACATGAAGTGTTGGCCACAGCTGTATCTCTTCAGTTCCTGTCAGTACAGCTTCAGACAATTCCAGAGTTTAGAGGTGAGGAGGCAGGAGGAGCATGTATGAGAGCTGCTCCAATGATCATTTCTAAATAGTCCATCCACTTGCCAGTGGGATCCAATATGGCAGAGGAGGGAAGTTGGCTGAAAGTCTCCCTGTTAGTTCTCAGTCCCTTATCGTGAATAAAAATCACACATCTAAAACAATATGGCTTTTCCTCTTGGACATTTAATTTTTATATTTCTACCAATGATTGTAACATGCTCACTAAAGGCTACTTTACAGCCAGCAGAAGAATTTGAATTGGTGATTGGGAAGTACATGGGCAGTAACAGAGCAAATAAATATTCCAGAGGAAACTTTTCAGAGAATACAGAGAAACAAAAATATGAGGGGCAGGGCAAGATTCCAGGTCTGACATTTAGGAAAGAAAATACAAGGAGACAAAAAATATTAGAGATGGTATTTTGAACCCATGAGCTATTGTAATGAGAGTCGCTAGCATATGATACAAATATTTACTAGATAAACACATAGAATTTTCCCTGTATGCACATATTTAAAGCAGAATATACTGATCTGGGTAGAAGGTTGGAGTAGAAAGTATCTAGGTCCCTTCCAAATGTAAATGTGATTCCCAGGCATTCTTCTATCACTGTGCATGCTATTCCTTCTTAATTTGCAATCTCCAGTTAGCTTTGCAATTATAGTCTTAGTAAAATGCTTCGATGGTCTTCACTTCTAAATGCCTAATACCACTTCAGTACAGGCAGCACAGAGATAAACAGGTACCTTGGTGATGAAGGTATTTGGCCTATGCCAATAATAGAAATATCTCATCTTGCAAGAGATACAGCACTTATTTCAAAGCATCCCATTTCCTTGGTGCTTGCCTTGTACATTACCATCTAGTCTAAGAGTCTCATCTCTAACTTGAAGACATTTATATTTATGTAGTGGGTATATATTTGAAACACAAAATATGAGTCTGTTTTATCAGTGCTGGTTTCCAGAAGTCATCCAAGAAAACTAGTCTCATTACTTCATTAGTCCTATTGCACAGATAAATCCTGGTTATCTTCCCTGTTTGTATTGGCTTTTTTTTTTCTTCAAGAAATAGAGTCTATGTAGTTGAAAAGCATGTGCAACAATTCACCTCATATACAACAGCACATCATTGGACTCATGTTCTATTTAAAGCAGGGAAATAAATAGCTAGTTTCCCCATAACTGTGTCACTTGGAGCTCGCAATTTAGGGCAGTGCATGCATTCACTCTTTCATCATTTTAAATACCAAAGGATTCAAGCCTGAGGAGGCTTGAATCCACTGTATTATCATTCATTCATTATCTACCAATTTGTACTAGGTCCTTCTATTTCCTCTGGAGATTTAAAGTTTTAATTATTTACTATTTATTTATTTACTATTTATTTATTTTTGGGAGAGCGCATGTGGGAGAGGAGGAGGGAGAGGGGAAGAGAGGATCCGAAGCGGGCTCTGTGCTGACAGACTGACAGTAGTGAGCCGGATGTGGGGCTCAAACTCAAGAACTGTGACATCATGACCTGAGCTAAAGTTTTTTTTTTTTTTTAATGTTTATTTCTTTTTGAAGGAGAGAGACAGAGACAGAGACAGAGAGAGAAACAGAGAATCTCAAGCAGGCTCTGCACTACCAGCGCAGAGCCCGACACAAGGGCTCGATCTCTTGAACTGTGAGATCATGACTTGAGACAAGATCATGACTTGAGGCGAAATCAAGAGTTTGGTGCTTAGCCAACTGAGCCACCCAGGAGCCCCTACTCCTGTTGAAATTTGAATCTTTATAATCATAATATGTATTTTATTCTGATCGGTCAGTTCTAGAGAATTGTACTCTGCAAATAAGGGTTACTTTAAGGATGTGGTAAAATCAGTCTCTCGCTATCTTAAAGATTATTGGCAGAAGCGATGGTATAGATGAAATGGTAGGGATTGAAAGACTCTGTTCCCAGAAGGTGGTGTCCAGAACGATCTCCTACATACTTGCTTTAAATACAGATATTCGAGAAGCGTCCTTACCTTATCCCACCTCAGGTGATTCAAATGCAGTGACTTAAGGACCACATTTTGAAAAATACTGGTCTAATCAACAGTGAGTATAATAGTAAATTAAAAAAAAAAAAAAACAAACCCAAACACTGTACATATGAGATGTCCTCAAGCCTGTAGGTAAAGGTGAATGATTTAAGACAATTTTTTGAGAGTTAGATGTGCAGAAATCTCAGGAGTTGACACATTATGAGTGGAAACGAACTGGCGAGAGAACAAAGTTGAGACGGATGTCGATGATAACGTGAGAGCACATAGTAGCAACTGTTTACTGAACTGTGACTATGCACTATGAAATGGCTCCACGTATAGATATATCCTTTAATTCTAACAATCCCGAGAGGTATCTCAAAATGAAGGGCTGAGTAAAACTAGTTAGCAGTTGCAATCAACAGAGTAAATGTAGATTAAGAACTTTAAAAAGAGGGAAACAAAAGGTGAATCAGAGGCAAAGAGATTGAGAATCTGTTTCTATAACCTTGTCAATATCCTACGTACTGATTTTTCAGAAATTGGAATGGGAACCATGTAGATACTAGCATTCATGTGCATGCTGCATTTTCAAGTTTAGAATTAAGCCAGGCATTAACCATGGGGCCGAAATTGTCAAAAAATAAATATAAAAAAACCAAGGTGAGCGGGGTAAACTGGTCTCCAAATATAGACTCTCAGGAGTGAAAGCAGTAGCATTTATCCAGCCAAGTTCCCCTTTGGACAAGTCCCAGCACAGAGCACTCAGCAAGGCAGCCTGGACATCGCTGTTTATTGTAGCCAGCGAAGGGAGGGCACAGCCCCTTCTCTGGCAACGAAAACGCTTCACAGAGTTTGGTGAGAACACGAGGCCACTCCCCCAAAGGTCTCAAAATTCAACAAGATTCTAAGTCCTGAAAAACATGTTATTAACTCTAGTATTTACTTTTAGACCGAAGTTACACGCAGCATCCCTTTATAAAGCTCAACTATGTATCTTCTGTAATTATAAGTTAACCCAAGACAGAATGAGAGGACAGAGTTTCAGTTATGCAAGATGAATGATTCTAGAGATTTATAGATAGAAGTAAAGCATAGTGCCGATAGTCAACAATGTATTTATAGTTAAAAAATTTACTAAGAGGATAAATATTACGTAAAGTATTCTTATCACACACACGTAATAATAATAATAATAATAATAATAATAGGGAGGAGGAAGTTTTTAGAGACGATAAATACGTTTATGGCATGGGTTGTGATGATGGTTTCCTTTATCACCAAACTCATCAAATTGTTGTACATTAAATACGTATAACAAAACAGCAAAAAAAAAAAATCAGCTAATTGAGGAGAGGGCTGTGATTTACAATCTGCAAGATATTCTGAAAAACTCATGGAGGGACTCCTGGGTGGCTCAGCCGGTTAAGGGTCCGACTTTGGCTTAGGTCATGATCTCAGCGTTCGTGGGTTCGAGCCCCACATCGGGCTCTGTGCTGACAGCTCAGAGCCTGGAGCCTGTTTCAGAGTCTGTGTCTCCCTCTCTCTCTGACTGTCCCCTGCTCATGCTGCCTTTCTCTCCCTCTCAGAAATAAATAAAACATTAAAAAAAAAAAAAACACCCTCAGGGATTGCCTGCTCTGGAGAAACGATGAGGGCTTGCACCGTAGACCTCAGTCCTACGTGTCCCACCAGACAGGGCCAGGCTCCTCTGATCTTTTGCCTTTAGCTTTCCGGTCTGTCAGTGCAAGCAGAGGCTAGAACAGCTTGATCTCTAAGGTCCTGCGCAACCCCAATCTTCCATGCTTGTGATTAAGTAATTAATTTGTTCATTTGGGGTGTTGTTTCCAGAAAGAGTGAGGTTGTGAGCCATCATGGTTTACCTTCCTGAAGAATAATAGCAAAGCCTTCCAGCTTGTTTTTAAGCAATAGCCGACGGGATATTGAGAGACATGGCGGAAAGCCTGTGGCTTCTGTGTTGACACCATTCTATAGAATGAAAGGACAGGTAAGCAGGGGGCCACTGTTATAATCTAGGCTTTGCCCAGGCTGATTCAGCAGAGGTGGTGAGAAGTAATTAGATAGCGTATTTTGAAACAATGGCCGGAGGGATTTGCCTATGGAATGAATGTGGGTTGTTAGGAGAAAGAGAAGTGAAGAACTTCTGTAGTTTTTGATCCTAACAAGTAGAAGGACAGAGGTGACATTTATTGGTGGAGAACCTCATGTGAGGAGCTGGGTTGGGGTAAGAACAGTTTAGTTCTGCCCATATTCACTTGAAATAACTGCTGAACATCCAAAGTGCACTGCTGGGTAGGTAACTGAATATCTAAATGTGGAGTTCAAGGGAGATATTGGTGAGGTAAATGTGGGAGTGATTGTCTTCACATCAAGGGTGTGTAAACCACAAGGCTGGACACCATCTTCTAGGGAGAGAGTGTAGCTAGAGAGGGTGGACCCAAGGATGACGTTTTGTATCCCTTCAGTGTTCAAAGGTTGGGGAAGTGAGGACGGGGGGGAGGGCAGAAAATAGTGTGAGAAGAGTGGCCAGTGGAAAGGGGAGTCAAGGGAAGAAATAATTTCAAAGAGCAGGGGGTACCTTAGGCAGGTCAAGTGCTGTTAACTTGGTATAGACTGGAAGAAATCTCACAATGGTAAAACCCATTAGAAATGGTAGCTGCTTTATCTACCTCATGGACCAATATATCCTCTGTACCCTGGGACAGCAAGCATAGGAAAAAAAGAAAGCCTTTTTAATGTGATGTATTCACACAGAAACATATCTGTTTGCATAAAAAAGCATATTATCACCTACTTCTAAATTTAGTCTGTGAGGGTACCATGTCGTAACTTCTTCCAAGAAGAGATTTTGTTCTTCTCTGTTTTCAGTGATTTGATGGGTCGAGGCAGCTATCCAAAGAGCCTACTTTCCAACTGGTAGGAGGCATTGTAGAAGGATTTTTTTTTTTTTAATCTCTAAGAAAGTAAAAAAAAAAAAAACTTCCCCTCTTGTTCTCACTCATCATTTCAATGTATTCCTGGATTTCCTTGTAAATAGGACACATGAAATGAATGAATGAGCTCTAATGAAGTGTCTGTCGATTAATGGATACACTCTATGCTCAGTTTGGCACAGCTCTCTGTGGCATGCCCGCAGCACCTCTGGGTACCCTCTGCAGCCAGCACACATTGACACTGAGGTCTGTTATTTAAACACCTTTTATCTGTCACCCTCCTTCAGCTCTGACTAGCCCCATCAGCTGTTTGCCAGGTGGTCTGTGAGGTCACCGGTATTTTTAGACTTCCTTGACTGTGAGAAGGAAACAGCTCTAAGAGCCACCCCGAAACTCTGGTTCTGGGTCAGGTCTCCTCACTTGCCCATTTGCTTTGTAGGGGTGAAACAAAATTCTTCCCATCTGGGTCATTCCTTCTAGTGCCTGCTCTATTTGATGCTTTTTGCCTGTGGATTTCAGAATCACACGTAGGAGCGTGATATTTTCCTGTATTCTTGGAGAGAATGCTCTTCTTGGTGGCTTCGGGGAGAAGAGGCCCTCTTTACTGGCTTGTAAACTTTGAAAGAATGAATCATTTACTAACTTTATCATTTAACATTTTTAAAAAATTTATTTGAGAGAGAGAGAGAGAGGAGAGAGTATAAGCAGGGGTGTGGGGGGGTGTGTAGAGAGAAAGAAGGAGACACAGAATCTGAAGCAGGCTCCAGGCTCTGAGCTGCCAGCACAGAGCCCGATGCGGGGCTCGAACTCACGGACCGTGAGATCATGACCTGGGCGGAAGTTGGACACTGAACCGACTGAGCCACCCTGGAACCCCACTAACTTTATTATTAAACTTAGCTTTCTACAATGCAGATGATACAACTAGTTTTGCTAATTATCTGAGTTGTCAAGTCACTGGATATTTAAAATGTTGCAGATTGTATTTGTGTAGGGACAAACCATGGGAGTAACCTGGTAAAACACGCTTCCTGCTGTATGAAGCTGTGTGTTGTTTACCTGACATTACCTAGGAACATCTGCTTATCATAACCTAATTCAGCATTTCACCCTGTTTCCATAGTCCCCTTAAATGCCACATAATCACAATACATTGAATGTTTCCTTTCCCCCTTATTTATCAAATTAAGTATTTATTTATAATGATAAAAACAAAATAATTTTTGGGGCGCCTGGGTGGCTCAGTCGGTTAAGCATCCGACTTCAGCTCAGGTCATGATCTCATGGTTCATGGGTTCGAGCCCCGCATCGGGCTCTGTGCTAACAGCTCAGAGCCTGGAGACTGTCTTCAGATTCTGTGTCTCCCTCTCTTTCTGACCCTCCCCTGCTCACACTGTCTCTCTCTCTCTCAAAAATAAAATAAAATAAAAAAATAATTTTTTGTCTTTACTCTCCGAATTTTCCACAACATGAATTCCACAACATGAAACATGAATTAGTGGTACAAAAAAAGAAAAAAGAAGAAAAGACAAAGAAATACACTACCAAAGAATTTCTACTGTAAATGTTTTTATTTTTTGCTGTTCTTTATTTAGCGTTAGTATTAAGAGAGTGTGTATTACTTCCCAGTGGCATTTCTAGCTTAATGAGGGATCCTGGGAATATCAGTTCTAGGTGAAGACAATACGCATAAAAAACAAGACACGTGAATTTTCCTGAGAATACAAATACAATAAGTGATGGGTATTAAGGACGGTACTTGTGATGAGCACCAAGTATTGTAAGGAAGTGTTGAATCACTAATTTGTACATCTGAAACTGACATCACACTGTCTGTTAACTGCCTAGAATTTAAATAAAAACTAAAAACAAACAAACAGATACAAATATAAAATCTAGTCAGTCTGGAAGGCAAAGAGAGGCATAGAAGGATGTTTGTATAGGAAGCCACCGATACCCTGCATTTTGTGGGGGGAGACTAAGACATATCAGGTTGTAGAATTATAGCCTTGGTCAAACTTTGAGTGAATCTGATTTCTCTGCAGTTGATAGGTATGCTCTGAACATAATTCTTATCAAAAACATGAACTTTTTACTTGGAGTAGTTTTAGGTGTACAGAAAGTTGCAAAAATAGAACAGAAGGTTCCTGTGTACGCTTTCCTCAGTTTCCCTGAGTGCTACCATCTTACTCAACTATGATACATCTGTGATGATTAAGAACTTAATCTTGTTACAGTATTATTAACTACAGACCTTATTTGGATTTCTCTGGGTTTTCAAGTAATGTTCTTTTTCTTTTCCAAGATCTGATACAAGATATCAAATTGTGTCTAAAACTCCAACTTTTGAGGAAAATTGAGACCAGGGTTAGAGCTATAAAGACCTCAGACCTAATGGATAGTAACTGAGATTTGGAATCAGCAAGAGTAAACAGAAATAGCACAGATGGAGGCCTTGGAAAAACCTTGACTTCAAGGGTATAATGATCATTATGTTTTATTTCAAGCCATTTATATTTGTGATGTTACTGTCAGGCTTTCTGCTATTTTCCTTTGTTATTAGAACTTAACAAGGGTTCTTTTAAGTCAAAATATTGAAACAGCTACATGCTATGATAGACTCCTGGATTTAAGTGAAGGACAGTATCTCAAAGATGTAGCAGTATCATGTAAAGGAATATGCGCATATAATACTCTGAGAGAGTCATCTTCATACATAGGTAGTACCTTGTGTATTTTGTCTCCTTCCAGTGTCTCTATTCTCCCTTGACCTGTAGCTATAGTAAGCATCACAATGTTCATGTTGATTCATTCATTCACCCCCCAACAGATATTGGGAGCGTCTCTTTGCTAAGCACTGGGCTCAGTCTTTTAAATGAACCCAGATCAGATAATCAGGCTTTACTGCACATTGGGCAGGTACCCATAGAGGTCTTTTCAGAGTACTCGGGAAGGAGGCATAGAAGCCATGTGTGGGAAAGAGGAAAACGCATGCAAATGACATAGAAACAGGACTGGATATAGGGGAGAGGGCTCGAAGTGACAATGGCATTGGATGTCCGCTGAAGGCTCTTAGTAAATTTTGAAGAGGATGGGAAACCAATGATCAGATCTTGCTTTGGAAAGATCAACTAGAGGAAAGAATTTGAGGCAGGAAAACCAGAGGGAGCTTTGGGGGAGTATAGTTTACACAAGAAACTATAAAAACCTTGCTCTTCATTTTAAGGGCAGATTGAAATGCTGCTTCCTCCGTGAGGCCTTTTATTTTCCCTTCCTACTCTTCAGACATACCTAGTCACTCCCATAGCTCCTTGTTCATAACTCAATTATAATATTCATCACGGAGTATTGCAAAGATTGTTTTTGCGTCTGTCTTCCTACTACAGTGAGCTTCTCTGGCTCAGGACCTATGTCTTATTCACCTTGGCATCTTCAGTATTTAGGACAGTGCCCGGTCTGCTCAAATATATTTGATGGGTGAGAGACAGAGTGAGTATCTGCCAGTCGTGGATAGAATGCACGAGAAAGTTGGCCTTCCCCCCCCCCCCAAACTGAACATTCACTCTCACCCAAATTAATTTTTGCAAAATTCCACGCATAAAGATTTAATCAATTCAATTGAGGAAACAAGAAAATGAGACTCAATTAAAGGAGAATCTGTAAGTCTTTAAGTAATTGATATAGATTAGAATTGCTTGGCCATGATTGAGAGAATCAAAATTTGTGAGTTAGCAAGTAAGAAAGAGATGTTTATGGATGCAAACTGGTTGCAGAAATACATTACAAAAATGATTTTGCCTGATTTACCTCGACTATATTCTATGGACAGAAATTTCTTTAGTTCTGAGGGTTATCAGTGGGGGTGAGGAAAATATCTATTGCTGCTGGGTGCTAATTTTCTGGGAAAGGAACTCGATTTAGCCTTTTCGGATTCCTGTTGCAAACATAAACAATCACTGGAACTAGGGGTCAGAAGCGTCGTTAGGGGCCAGACAAGTCGCAGAAAGGAACAATGGTGACTGGTGTAATAATCTAGGATGCTGGAAAGCCCGGTGAACTAGAATCGCGCCTGATCCATCTCAAAGTGACAGCCCTTACTCTAATCAATAAATTGCTAACATGCAGGAAATTGGGGTCAGTTTACTATAACTTTTATTTTTTTATGAGAAGCTAAATATTTTAATTTTTAATGGAAAGTATATTTTTATATCAGTAATAAATAATTAAAAAACACAATTGTTACTCTCTGGGTAACAGACTAAGTTGTTTTGGACCCACCTTCCCACCAAGAGCAGCTGGAGATGCCAGACTAAGTAATACAAAAATTAAAAATCTAAAATCATTGCAGAACCAGCAAGGTGTGAAGAATTGTGAGGTCAAGATCTAACAGGGTATGAAAGTCTACAGAGGTGGACCTTGGATCTGGGTCTACTTTTCCATAAACGTAATTGGTGATTCTTTTTGTTGTTGTTGTTGTTGTTTATTTATTTTTGAGAGAGAGAGTGAGTGAGTGTGAGCGGGGAGGGGCAGAGAGACAGGGAGACACAGAATCTGAAGCAGCTCCAGGCTCTGAGCTGTCAGCAATGAGCCCGGCGCGGGGCTCGAACTCATGACCTGTGAGATCGTGACCTGAGCCGAAGTTGGATGCTTAACCGACTGAGCCCGCCAGGCGCCCCAAGGTAATTAGTGATTCTGAAATCTGTGGCTGAGAGGATACAAACTGAGAAAGCTTTGACAGATTCTTGGAAGTGGGAGACCAAAAATTGGAGGTCACAGTTTGCCAAGGAGGAGGATCTTGATAAACACCTTAGGCAGTCAGTTTGGACCCGGAAAGGTATGCCCAGAAACAACAGTGAACAGAAGCCCAACTTCAGATGATCTCCATTTGCCAAGTGGACTGAGAACGTATAGGAGTTCCTAGTGGTCTTAACCCGGCTGTCTGTAAAAGGATATGCACATTCTCTCAGGAGGAATATAGGATCTCTCAGAGTCTCTTGACAATTTTCAGATACAGTATCTGGTGAGCAATAATAACCAGGCAAACACGGTGACAAGATATCACCAACATCCAAAAGAAAAATAGACAAGAGAAATAGACCTACAGGTAATGGAGTTTTCGTACATAGGCTTTAAAACAACCATCGCTCACATTGTAAGAACTTAAAAGACAAGATGAAAATGTCTAAGAGGACTGGAAACAATAATACGGAACCACAAGAAGCGTGAAGAATTAAGACTCTCTGAGCAATGGAAACATACACAGGAAATCAGATTTGGGGCACTACACTCTGAGTGCAGCTGTAGCATTATAGCATCAGTGCAATACACTGCAGGTTGCCCTGGTTGATGGTATAGCATGAAGCACTTGGCAAAAGTAAAGAAATCTTCCTTGATGGACCGGAAAGTATAGCTAAAAAGGTAAGGGCACTGATGAGGTTCAGTTAGTTTCATTAATGAGTTAGACTTTCAGTAGCTCTTACAAATATGAACTAACTTACCAAAATCTCCAATCTAATATCCTCGTTTTGACAGGGAAATGCTGAGTGATAATGTAGCAGTTTCCATAATCATGAGATCAAATAGATCTAGGTTTCACACTAGGTCTACTTCTAGGCGGGCGGGGATGGTGATGGTGAGCTTGGACCAGTTACTAAACTCTCTGTCACAGTCCTTATTTCTAAAATATAGGTAATAATTTGTTGAAGTTGTGAAGAAAATTAGAAAATGTACATAAAATTCCCAAGCACAGCAGACCCATAGAGTAGACATGGTAGTTCCCTCACATAGTTGCTGGCACAGACAAGCCTTTCACCCAGTCTTTTTTCCTCCCTCTCTATCTCTCTTTCTCTCTTCAAGCTTATTTATTTATTTTGAGAAAGAGAGAGAGAGAGAGAGAAAGAGACAGTGGGAGAGAGAGAACCAGCAGAGAAGAGGCAGAGAGAAATGGGGACAGAGGATCTGATATGGGCTCTGTGCTGAGAGCCAGAGCCCGATGCGTGGGGCTCGAACCCAAAAATGGTGAGATCATGACTTGAGCCAAAGTCAGACACTTAACCAACTGAACAACCCCTCTTTTCCCTCTCTGTATGACCTAGAGCTCTTTCCACTCTATTGCCTGTAGTAAGATTTATTTCTTCATTCACTCCTCTTACTAATTCCTCTTATTCATTTTAAGAGAGAAATAGAGAATCCATCTCATGTGATTAATTAGCAAATCTATCTTATGTAATTAATTAGCATCATCTGGGATTAATATAGTTTAATATATTATCTGGAATATATTTTCACGTATACCTGGAAGCAAACATATTTGGAAATATTACTGATTTACATTTATTCTGAGAGTACCAAAAAATACCCTTTTTAGTTTTCTTACAATATATCAAAAATATCACTGTGGGTTGTCTATTCAAACTAAGAATCTGTTGGGGTTTTTTCACTCATTGGCAAGGAGAGAGGGTTACTGCTGTATTATCTCTGTGGCTGATACCTCCCTTGTGACAGGCAAGGCAGCTTAGGAGAGTCCTGAGTCACCAGCAAGACCCCAAGTGCTTCAGTCAATGCACAGAATGCTGGCAGAGGACAGACCTTTGAATTCATTATCCGAAACCTTTATTTTTTGGCCATCTTTCCTTTCTTCCACACCTTCTTCTTTTAAGTATAAATTTCTACCAAATTGCTATATTGAAAGACAAATATAATGAGATATACAAACTTTAAAAATACAATGTCTATATTCCAAATTATTTTGAAATACCCTTGGAGGAGAAATGCTATTTGTGATCAGTATCTTTTGCCAAGAAATTTTCAGCGAGCTAAAAGACGTACAGGAGAAGAATTTCTATTCCAAAAGTACATTATATGAGCACTTTCTATTTTCACTCTATGTACTTCACTCTATGTACTTAGGAGAATGTTAATATGTTTGCTCCCTTTTATATGAAAAAGAAATTGAACCTTCGTTCTTTACTTAAAACTATTTAGACATTTTATATCTGATCTCTTTTTATGTATTTTCTGCCTCAATTTTTACATCTCATTATTATAAGGATGGTTTTCCTCCAGGTGAGTATCACAAAATGGTAACATTCTTGAAGAATGGAGTTTGATTCCCCCCCCCCCACTAAGATATTTGTTTGTCTTATGACATCCTTTCTAAATGTCAGGGCAAACTCTGTTGAACTGGGTAGCCCTACAAAATTTTTTTATCAACTGAAGCAAACAAAATACATTTTATAGTTTTATTTATCAGCAGAAGGACATTCTCTTTACTACCCCTTCCTACTTCCTTATTGGAAAGAAATTTTAACTCACCAACTATGCACTGACTGTATATGGAAAGCAGGCACTGGGGATATTGGTGCGAATGGGTCCTGCACACATGAAATCAAGGCCACAGGTGCCTTGGGTCCTCCAGTGTCCTGAAGAGTTTATGGAGACATCCTTACAACTTAGTGATTTTTTTCTCTATTTCTTCTTCTCCTTCTTCTCTTTCTACCCCTCCTCTTTTTCCTCCGTTTTTCTTCTTCATAAACTTTAGTTTTCAGAACACGTTTAGATTTACAGAGACATTGGATAACATAATACAGAGAAATCCCATATACCCTACATACTGTCTCCTGTTGTTAACACCCTACCTTAGTATGATCTATATAGATATAAATATAGATATAGATCATACTAAGGTATATATGTACATATATAAAATATGTTATATATATATACCATACTAATTATATTGTATATATAATTATAATTGATGAACCGATTTTGATAATTATTACTAACAGAAGTCTACACGTCAATCACATGTCCTTAGTTTTCATCTAATAGCCCTTTCCTCTCCCAGGAGATCACTCAGAATACCACATGACGTTTGGTTGCCGTGTTTCCTTAAGACTCTCCTGCCCGTGACGGTTTCTCAGACACTCCTTGTTTTCAACCATCTTCGGTAATTTTGAGGAGTAGTTTGTGCTTGAGGAAAAAAAAGAAAACAACACACGACAAAAGACTTGATCCCAGGCTGAGGGTCACACCGCACGGTGATTTGTCTAGTAGCCGCAGGGCTCCCACTCAACTAGATGTCTCTGGTGAGGGCTGTGCTGAGCCAGCTCGTCACGGCTCCTGAGGGCTTCAGTGGCGCCCCTCGGAGGGCTCTTTCCCAACCCACTCGCTGGGTACCTCCTGGCAGTGGCTATGCTTTCAGACCACTTTCCTGACTCTGGGCAGTAATGTTGGGCCTCTCAACAAAGCCTTCTCCAGTCTACCTCAGTCTCTCCCGAGTCCACGTATTTATTTATGACTAAACCCCTAACCATTTCTTTTAACTGGCAATGACGGCCACATTTTTTTGTCAGGCAGAAATCCTGTCCTCCTTATTCAAGGGCAGAAAGAGCAGAGCATTCAAAAACCACAATTGCTGGAATCCGCTGCCTGGACAGGAGAGGAGTTGTTTGTCTTTCCTCCTTCTACAACTCCTAACTCTTTCTTTCTTTCTTTCTTTCTTTCTTTCTTTCTTTCTTTCTTTCTTTCTTTCTTTCTTTCTTTCTTTCTTTCTTTTTCTTTCTTTCTTTCTTTCTTTCTTCCTTCCTTGCTTCCTTCCTTCCTTCCTGTCTTTCTTTCTTTCTTTCTTTCTTTCTTTCTTTTTTAATGTTTTATTTATTTCTAGGAGAGAGAGAGAGAGACAGCGTGAGCAGGGGAGGGTCAGAGAGGGAGGGAGTCACAGACTGAAACAGGCTCCAGGCTCCGAGCTGGCAGTCAGCACAGAGCCCGACATGGGGCTCCAGCCCACGAACCGTGAGACCATGACCTAAGCGAAAGTTGGACGCTCAACCGACCAAGCCACCCAGGCACCCCAACTCCTAACACTTTCTAATGCAGCAAAGATAGAACAGTTGAATTGACATTTCAAAATAGATTGAATGTTCCTACTTTGCCAGACATAATCCCAATAGGAAAGGTAGCACTGTCAACAGAGGTGTGTGCAAGACGCCGGGGTGGCACAGAGGAGAGAGACACTCAGTGTCTTGCTTAGGAAAAGGAAGAAGGGGAAGAAGAGATCACCAGAGACTATAAGTCTGCTCACAGGTGAAAACTGAACCAAGTCTTCCAAAACATGTGGTGGGCGGTGCCAGCATCCCAGATAGAAAGAACAGCCTGAACAGAGACACGGGGGTGGGGAATAAGAGCATATGTTTAAGGAACTGCCAATAATTGTGAGTGTCGAGGGAATATCAACGAGGGTGTGGTAGCAGATGGGACTGGAAAGATAAGCAGGAATCAGTCAGACTGGAAAGGGTGTCTTCTGCCGCTCTGAGGTCTAAGAATGCTGTTGGATGCTGGGGCGTCAGCTCACCTCGGTGGCAGAGCAGTGAGGTGTTAAGATCCAGAGTAGAAAGGGTTAAGATAAGAAGGTCAGGAGTAGTGTTCTCTGGGAAGAGATCTATCCATTTGGTAAAATGGAAACAGAGCACATTTAAGTCTTGACTTTAAAAGTTCTTGGCTTACTCAGATTGAGGGTTGACTGAAAGCTGGCAATGCCAGACTTAAGACTAGGTTTATGAGACATTGAAAATTTGGCTGCCTGGGGAGATGCTCCTTGGTCAAAGAAAAGTCCAGAAGGCTATTTGCCCTCTAGTGGCAGCCACAAAGCATTTTCTACTTTGCTAGCAGTGGGACTAGAATTTACAGCAGAGAGCAGTTCCTCTTGGGAAGCCAGCACTCATTATACGTCGTGAAACCATGTCAGTTAGTACCTAGACTTGAATATCTAGCTTTAATACATGAGCCTAGTATGAATTAGTTGAAACACAAGAAGGTGATGTTTAATAATAAAAATCTATCCTACATTCCACCGAGTTACATCACTCTCATTGAAGTTATTACAAATTTTCTTTGTCTTTAAAAAATTTTTTTAATGTTTTGTTTATTTTTGAGAGCAAGAGAGACAGAGCATGAGCGGGGAAGGGGCAGAGAGAGAGGGAGACACAGAATCCGAAACAGGCTCCAGGCTCTGAGCTGTCAGCACAGAGTCTGATGCGGGGCTCGAACTCAGACTGTGAGATCATGACCTGAGTTGAAGTAGGACACATAACCGACTGAGCCACGCAGGCGCCCCTATAATTTTTCAATATTATATATTTAATAGGTGAGAATGTAGCATTGTATCACAAATTATATCTTCACCTAAAATTTTTAAGTGTAGTAATTTATTTAGTTTTAATGCACAGCATAAGATATTTGGAGGTAGAGAGAGAAATTTCCTGCATCTCCAAGAATCTATTTTAGGCTCTCTGATTTATTCACTTAGATTTTATTTTATTTTTTAAATATTTTATTTACTTTTGAGTGGGAGAGCGTGAGCAGGGGAGGGATAGAGGGAGGAGGGACAGAAGATCTGAAGTGGGTTCTACGCTGACAGCAATGAGCCCAATGCGGGGCTTGAACTCACAAACTGTGAGGTCATGACGTGAGCTGAAGTTAGACGCTCAATCGGCTGAGCCACCCAGGAGCCCCATTATTCACTTAGATCTTATACCTGACACCTAGAGAACTTTGGCCACCTAGTTTAACATTATAGAATTTCCAGTTCATTTCGTTTCCTTTTTTCCCCCACATCAATTGTTTCTATCCTATTGAGAAAACTATGGTATCAGTGTTTTTTTTAATATCAGTTTTTAATCTTTAAAACGTTCAGTCTGAGAAGTAACATTTCCCCTGCCCTTGCTAAAGGCACTTCTCCAGAGCATCTCATTATTTATTTATAAGGGCGAGTCTCCAGAATAAGGTAATATTATCGCTGGCCTATCCCTGCCTCCACGCACTTGAATACATTCATAATTAATGGGATGGTCTATACTAGTATTACAGCCGGAACAAACCTAAGGTCAGATCTCAGGGAGAGCAAATCATGTTGTTATTTTTGTTAAGAAATAAATAAGGCCCTTAAGTTTAAAATGATCTGAAAGGAGACGTGCATGTTGACTGGTAGTGGGAAGACAATGAGGTATGGGAAAGACGAGAGAAAGCAAATGGAAGAACACATGTTTGGGAGAGTATTTTGAACCATGTCTTGCAAAGAAAGTGATTTTGTTTTTTCTTTCTTAGTTGTCTGTCTTGTTGGGGCGGGTTAATGATTGACCACTATGTTAGCCTGTTTTTTTGGTGTTCTTTGCTTGCAGTGAGGCCCTCAGAGAAACTGAAAGTCTTTGAGAAGCAATAGATTTAAACTGCTGTAGGAAATTCTGCCCCAGTGAACATCAAATAGAGAGACGAGGTTTTTCCTGGAATGTTTCTGCCCAGGCTCCCTTCTCTTGGAGGTGAAATTATGTCATTAGGGAGTTCTCCTCCGTACAATGGATTACTAATGGAGAGAATGTAGGGTTAGTGACAGAAAAGATTCACCTGTGTGGCTAAAATTGGGGAAAAGCAGGCACAAAATATATGCATAGTATAACACCATTTTTTTGTAAAATAAAAAAGAAAACCAATATATATATGTGTACATGTGTGTATATTTATGTTCAAAAAACCAACTGGATTTGATCTAAATGTTAATAAGGATTGTCCCAGGTTGATGATAGTGGATAATCTTAGTCCACTTGCTTTTAGTTATCTGTATTTTTAAGTATTTTTTTAAAGGATAAAGAAGCGCCTTGGTGGCTCAGTTGGTTGAGCGTCCAATTCTTGATTTCAGCTCAGGCCATGATCCTAGGGCTACAGGATCGAGCCCTGTGTTGAGCTCCGTGCTGGGCATGGAACCTGTTTGGGATTCTCCTCTCTCCCTTTGCCCCCCTCCCCCACTCACATTCTCTCTCTCTCTCTCCCCTTCTCTCTCTTAAAAAAAAGTATACAAAAATTTTCTTAAAACAGAAAAGATAGCTGCATTGTATGTATAAACCATCTGTAAGTTCCCATATTTATGTACTCATATTTATGGTTGATTTGGGTTTTAAAAATTATTTAAAATCCTAAGAAAAAATTAAAGGTGAATGCTATTCTGGTTTTAGAGTGCCATAGGTTGTTTTTTTTTNATTTGTATTTCCCTGATACGGCATAGGCTTTTTTAATGTGTTAAAGCAAACTTTTTTAATAACCCCATAAGAGACTGATTTTATCACATAATTTTTAAAGCCTGTAGGTGTTTAAGTGGAAATACTGTTTAAGTAAGGATTAAAGACATATGAAACTCAGATAAAATATTTACAATATGCGAATCCAATTAAAACTGCTTAGCATGGAACCTAAACAAGGTAAGGATGTAATAAACATAAGCCATTATTTATATTAAGAAATATAAGCTATTTGTTGCAAATCAACAAGAAAAATAAAAATTCCTCAAGACTGGACAAAGGAAATGAACACACAAGTCCCTGATCATGCAATGACTGAAAAACTTATGGACTCAAGTTCAAACTAATAGCTATAGAAATGCATGATAATATTTATTACTTTAAATACTATACCATAGTATTTATATATATGTTTATACAAACACACACCATTCTTTACCTATCAAATGAACAAAGATTTACTAAAAAGGACAAAAGATAGTTTCTAGTGCAGGCAAGTTTTCAGAGAAATGGGTACTCAGTTGGTACAAACCTTCTGGATGATTTGTCTGTAAGCATCATATATCTTTTTTTTTTTTTATTTCTAGGAGCGAGAGAGAGACAGCGTGAGCAGGGGAGGGTCAGAGAGAGAGGGAGTCACAGACTGAAACAGGCTCCAGGTTCCGAGCTGGCAGTCAGCACAGAGCCCGACGCGGGGCTCGAACCCAAGAACCGCGAGATCATGACCCAAGCGAAAGTCGGACGCTTAACCGACTAAGCCACCCAGGCGCCCCAAGCATCATATATCTTAACAATATTTACACCTTTCCACCCAGCAATCTCATGCCTATGAATTTATCATAAAGAAAACAGTCAGGAATGTTGACATGTACTCTTTAAAGACCTAGTGATTTCACTTGTAGGAATTTATCCTACAAATAAACTTGCAACGAGTAAAATGACACAGTTACAAGGTTATTTATGTGGCTTCATAATGAAACGTTGGAAATAACCTCGATCACCATCAACAGCAGTGAGATAAATTATGGTACTTCCAGACAACAGAATATTATGAAGGAAAAACAAAATGAAAAAGAGTATGGTTGATATAGAAAGACCCCCCCCAAGTACTTTTAAATTTAAAAAGGATATAGAAAAAGTAAAAGGAGAAAAGTAAAAAAGGAGAAAAATAAGAATATATTTGTAATTGCTTATATACCCATAAAAAACACTCTGGAACGATATCTCAGAAATTAATAATCGTGACTTTTTGGGGTGTGACTGGGAATGTAGGCAAACGTAGGAAAAGAATGAGAGGGACAATATTCTCTATAATTTGGTTTTTGAAAGAATTTTTTAAAGTACTTACATTTTGGAACTGTAAGATCGTGTGAAAAAGCCAAGTGCCTGTTAAGTGTCCAAACTGAATAAATACAATACCTGTGCTTATCTATTCCTCTTTGAGGGCAGAAAGAATGCTTTTCCTTCTCTTGGCATCTTCATGCCTGAAAAAGCACCTACACATAGTAGGTGCTCAATTAATTTTAGAGGAATAAATGAATCAGTGAAGGTTTAAAAGTTAAGTTGGTCATCAAGGAAAAAAACCACAAGAATGTTTCACTTTCATGGTATCTTTCTTTTTTTTTTTCTGGCAAAAACTAAAATTGCTTTTGAGAGAAGATTTAAAAGTTCTAAGAGTCCAAGTAGTGACTCCTCTTTCATTAGCTGTAATCCTACAGAGCCTCTTAATGTACATTATTAAAGCAAAGGTAAAAATCACATAAAATGGTTGCAAGGCAACACATTGCCACACTATGGTGCCATGTAGGTTCATAAACCGGGTCTATCATTTCCATACAATCATGTGTCAAATCACTTTTCCTTTTCTTGCCAGTGAGAAGTTATCAGGATGTGCTCACAGCTACGTCATGACAGTTAATGAGCGGTAGAAGACAGTGCGCTATACACCATCAAACCCCACCACAAAACACACCACATATTAAAAATGATCTAGTGCCAGTGTAATAGTTAACACTTGGGGAATGTTCAGGGACAGAAAAGAAGTCTATGAAATGAGCTGATGACTCTCTCGGGTTGGTGATTCTCAACACTGGCTGCACATTATAATCATTGGGGGAGCTTTTAAGGATACTGATCCCAGGGCTCCAGTCCCAGAGATTCTGATTAAATTTATGTGGGGTGGAGCCCAGGAATTCCTTTTTTTTTTTTTTTTTTTTAAAGCTCCTGGGTGATGCTGATGTGGATGGAGTCAGGATGGAAAAGCATTGCATTAGAATGTAGAAGGATGAAGGGAATGCTCTTAGATGAAAAGATGACTTAATCAGCTAGTTCCAGCCCTTATAATTTATGCACAAACAAAAATACTCAGATTAAAACTTTGCCTTCACTTCCGCATCTGCTAGGCCCAGAATTTATACAAAAACCCTTGGACTATTGCATTATTTCCTAGAGGTCTACCTCTCTTGCTTTCATTCTACCTTCACCTTGGCCAAAAATATAAATCGTTTTTCTTCAATCAAGGACCCGGCTGTCTATAGAATGTATGTGATCTAAATTTCTTAGGTGGCTTCCACCCCAAATTATACCATCACTGAATGAGATCATCTTGTTGCTTGGCTTCCTCGTCTACACCAAATTGTTGAGACTCGTAAACATTAAAAAAGACTTTATTTAAAAAAAGGGGGGGCACCTGGGTGGCTCAGTCGGTTAAGCATCCGATTTCGGCTCAGGTCATGATCTTGCGGTTTGTGGGTTCGAGCCCCCCACGTCGGGCTCTGTGCTGACAACTCAGAGCCTGGAGCCTGCTTCAGATTCTGTGTCTTCCCCTCTCTCTGCCCCTTCCCCACACATGCTCTGTCTCTCTCTGTCCCAAAAATAAATAAACATTAAAAAATTATGAAAAAAATTGCTGGGACTCGTAACTGGTAAGGTTCATTTCAGCTCTGAAAGTTTAAGTTCCCTGGTTCATTGTCATACTACCCATCCCACCAGTAATTAACCAATCTCTTCTTTTGTAGTTCCCCCAGATATTTCTTAACTGAAGTCAAACAGAATCGTCTCTTCTGCCTTACTTAATTCATGCTCTTTTCCCTCCAATGATTTTTTTTTAATGCTGTTTTGTTCTCCTGAACGTGTTTCCATTCCCCTCACCCTGCCACATCCTCAGTCACCTGGCTCAAGTTCACCTTGAAGTTTTTGGGAAATGACACCAGTTTCCCTCCATCATATTCTGACTTTAGGATTTCCTTGGCACTTTGTTAGATAGACCCTCTTTACTCAAGGTGTGCTCCATGGGCCAGCGTCACGTGGGTGCTGGTTCTAATCCAGAGTCCCAGGTGACTCAATGCATGTGTAACTTTGCGATGTGCTGGTCTATAAGAGTGTATTACATCTTCTTTTGTTTTTATTTCTTACTTGTGTAAGAAAGTGTTCAGGGATCCTATCTTCTAATTTTAGTTTATTTTTTATTAAAATTTTAAAATGTTTATTTATTTTTGAGAGAGAGAGAGAGAGACAGTGTGAGCAAAAGAGGGGCAAAGAGACACGGAGACACAGAATGTGATGGAGGCTCCAGGCTCAGAGGCGTCAGCACAGAGTCCAGGCAGGGCTCAAACTCGAGAACCGGAGATCATGACCTCAGCCCAAATCCGACCCTGAACAGACTGGGCTACCCAGGCAACCCCTATCTTCTAATTTTAAAAACACTTTTTTTTTTTAAGTTAACAGTTTTTTTTTTTTTACAAATAGTTTATTGTCAAATTAGTTTCCACATAACACCTAGTGCTCATCCCCACAAGTGTCCTCCTCCATGCCCATCCCCCCTCCCCCCCACATCCATCAGTCCTCAGTTTTTGTCAGCATTCAAGAGTCTCTCATGGTTTGCCTCTCTCCCTTTCCCCCACCATTTCCGCCCTTCTTCTCCCCCTTGTTCCTCCGTCAAGTTCCTCCTAATCCTCCTATACGTGCAAACATATGGTATTTGTCCTTCTCTGCCTGACTTATTTCGCTCAGCATAACACCCTCAAGGTCCATCCATGTTGCTACACATGGCCAGATTTCATTGTTTCTCATTGCCATGTAGTATTCCATGGTATAGATAAACCACATCTTCTTGATCCATTCATCTGTTGATGGACACTTAGGCTCTTTCCATGTTTTAGCTATTGTGGAGAGTGCTGCTATGAACATTGGGGAACATGTGCTCCTATGCGTCAGCATTTCTGTATCCCTTGGGTAAATTCCTAGCAGTGCTATTGCTGGGTCCTAGGGGAGTTCTATTGTTAGTTTCCTGAGGAACCTCCACACTGTTTTCCAGAGGGGCTGCACCCGTTTACATTCCCACCAGCAGTGTAGGAGGGTGCCCGTTTCTCCACATCCTCACCGGCATCTGGAATTCTCTGTTTTGCTCATAAGAACACTTTCAACTAAAACGTCTAGTACTTACTATTCACATAGCAGCTCACCCTGAACTGTTTGTTGAGTGAAAGAGTATTCATAGTGCTTACCAAATACAATTAGAGGAATAGTGAACTCAAAACGTAGTTTTAAAGGTTGGCAAATACAGTGATGGGCTCATAGAACTTTAAAGATCTTAAGAGAACATCTCACAGGGTCTGTCTCTTTTACAGATGAAGAAACCAGAGACGCAAGGCGAGAAAAGGGTGCAGGAGGGAGGGCAGATTCACATCTTCTGGAATGCTCGGCACACTCTCCAGTTTTCCAGTTTCAGTAACAATTCATCATCAGTCCTGGACATTGCCAAAAACCAATCAGTAAGCACCCAAAATAGATGTTTAAATATTCAAGGGTATTCATTTTACTCCAGCCTCCACTCAAACAAAGATCATTTGCTCTGGCTTGTAGATGACCCATCACGATTTAGAGCCCTCACCTCGCATCTGAGAGCGCTAAATATTGGGGATGCATAAATGACCATGACTCAGTACTTCTGTCCGTCACTGTCTAGTGGACAGCAAGACAGAGAAAAAACAAAACACAGAAGCACTGAGAAACTGGAGCCCTTCAGAGGCAGGCATTTGCCTTCCAGACCCAAAGGCACTGTATATAGTGCAGCACAATGGAACAAGGCAAGGAAAGGCAGTGGGCTCCGGGCCCGAATCATGAATTCCTTGCATTTCTTTCTTCCCTGTGCCATTCTGAGCAATTCAGAACCTCGGATCCCTTTCCTGTGACACCCGCACACGGCGGGGCACCGAGGAAGGCCACCATGAATTAACTCATCAACACTTTTTTTTTAATGTTTTATTTATTTCTAGGAGAGAGAGAGAGAGAGACAGTGTGAGCAGGGGAGGGTCAGAGAGAGAGGGAGTCACAGACTGAAACAGGCTCCA
Source organism: Crocuta crocuta (assembly GCF_008692635.1). Taxonomy (NCBI): domain Eukaryota; kingdom Metazoa; phylum Chordata; class Mammalia; order Carnivora; family Hyaenidae; genus Crocuta; species Crocuta crocuta. The sequence goes on from NW_027530857.1 coordinate 4,978,862, forward strand.
GGCTCTGAGCTGGCAGTCAGCACAGAGCCCGACGCGGGGCTCGAACCCACGAACCGCGAGATCATGACCAGAGCTAAAGTCGTACGCTTAACCACTAAGCCACCCAGGCGCCCCCCATCAGCACTCTCGAAGCCCACCTCGTCCACAGGGGCACATTTTATTGGGTGTCCCCTGTTTCAGGAGTGGGCGGCACAGCCCCAGCGAGTGGAAGACCAGCCCGGCCTGGGTCGCGGGGGTGCTCGCAG